>NW_022436963.1:24173585-24570889 GCF_009761245.1 Sapajus apella
ATCTCTCCCCAACTCCCCACCCCCCACTGTCCCTCCCCTATTTTCCCCCAACTGACGCCAGTGTGTAGTGCTCCCCTCCCTGGGTCCATGTGTTCTCATTGTTCAACACCCGCCTATGAGTGAGAACATGCGGTGTTTGATCTTCTGCTCTTCTGTCAGCTTGCTGAGAATGATGGTTTCCAGGTTCATCTATGTCCCTACAAAGGACCCAAACTCATCGTTTTTGATGGCTGCATAATATTCTATGGTGTACATGTGCCACATTTTCCCTGTCCAGTCTATCATCGATAGGCATTTGGGTTGGTTCCAGGTCTTTGCTATTGTAAACAGTGCTGCAATGAACATTCGTGTGCACGTGTCCTTATAGTAGAACGATTTGTAATCCTTTGGATATATACCCAGTAATGGGATTGCTGGGTCAAATGGAATTTCTGTTTCTAGGTCCTTGAGGAATCGCCACACTGTCTTCCACAATGGTTGAACTAATTTACACTCCCACCAACAGTGCAGAAGTGTTCCTATTTCTCCACATCCTCTCCAGCATCTGTTGTCTCCAGATTTTTTAATGATCGCCGTTCTAACTGGCGTGAGATGGTATCTCAATGTAGTTTTGATTTGCATTTCTCTGATGACCAGTGATGATGAGCATTTTTTCATGTGTTTGTTGGCCTCATGTATGTCTTCTTTTGTAAAGTGTCTGTTCATATCCTTTGCCCACTTTTGAATGGGCTTGTTAGTTTTTTTCTTGTAAATCTGTTTTAGTTCTTTGTAAATTCTGGATATTAGCCCTTTGTCAGATGGGTAAACTGCAAAAATTTTTTCCCATTCTGTTGGTTGCCGATTCACTCTAGTAACTGTTTCTTTTGCTGTGCAGAAGCTGTGGAGTTTGATTAGGTCCCATTTGTCTATTTTGGCTTTTGTTGTCAATGCTTTTGGTGTTTTGGTCATGAAGTCCTTGCCTACGTCTATGTCCTGAATGATTTTGCCTAGATTTTCTTCTAGGGTTTTTATGGTGTTAGGTCTTATGTTTAAGTCTTTAATCCATCTGGAGTTAATTTTAGTGTAAGGTGTCAGGAAGGGGTCCAGTTTCTGCTTTCTGCACATGGCTAGCCAGTTTTCCCAACACCATTTATTAAACAGGGAATCCTTTCTCCATTGCTTGTTTTTGTCAGGTTTGTCAAAGATCAGATGGTTGTAGATATGTTGTGTTGCCTCCGAGACCTCTGTTCTGTTCCATTGGTCTATATCTCTGTTTTGGTACCATGCTGTTTTGATTACTGTAGCCTTGTAGTATAGTTTGAAGTCTGGTAGTGTGACTTTGTTCTTTTTGCTTAGAATTGACTTGGCTATGCGGGCTCTCTTTTGGTTCCATATGAAGTTTAAGGTGATTTTTTCCAGTTCTGTGAAGAAAGTCATTGGTAGCTTGATGGGGATAGCATTGAATCTGTAAATTACTTTGGGCAGTATGGCCATTTTCACGATATTGATTCTTCCTAACCATGAACATGGAATGTTTCTCCATCTGTTTGTGTCCTCTCTTATTTCGTTGAGCAGTGGCTTATAGTTCTCCTTGAAGAGGTCCTTTACGTTCCTTGCTAGTTGTATTCCTGGGTATTTTATTCTTTTTGTGGCAATTGTGAATGGAATTTCGTTCTTGATTTGGCTCTCTTTAAGTCTGTTATTGGTGTATAGGAATGCATGTGATTTTTGCACATTAATTTTGTATCCTGAGACTTTGCTGAAGTTGCTTATCAGTTTCAGAACATTTGGGGCTGAGACGATGGGGTCTTCTAGATATACAATCATGTCGTCTACAAATAGAGACAATTTGACTTCCTCCTTTCCTGTTTGAATACCCTTTATTTCTTTTTCTTGCCTGATTGCTCTGGCTAGAACTTCTAGTACTATATTGAATAAGAGTGGTGAGAGAGGGCATCCTTGTCTAGTGCCACATTTCAAGGGGCATGCTTCCAGTGTTCGCCCATTCAGTATGATATTGGCTGTTGGTTTGTCATAAATAGCTTTTATTATTTTGAGATACGTTCCGTCAATACCTAGCTTATTGAGGGTTTTTAGCATAAAGGGCTGTTGAATTTTGTCAAAGGCCTTCTCTACGTCAATTGAGATAATCATGTGGCTTTTGTCTTTGGTTCTGTTTATGTGGTGAATTACGTTTATAGACTTGCGAATGTTGAACCAGCCTTGCATCCCTGGGATGAAGCCGACTTGATCATGGTGGATAAGCTTTTTGATGTGCTGTTGCAATCGGCTTGTCAGTATTTTATTGAAGATTTTTGCATCTATGTTCGTCATGGATATTGGCCTGAAGTTTTCTTTTCTTGTTGAGTCTCTGCCGGGTTTTGGAATCAGGATGATGTTGGTCTCATAAAATGATTTGGGAAGGATTCCCTCTTTTTGGATTGTTTGGAATAGTTTCAGAAGGAATGGTACCAGCTCCTCTTTGTATGTCTGGTAGAATTCGGCTGTGAACCTGTCTGGACCTGGGCTTTTTTTGGGTGGTAGGCTCTTAATTGCTGCCTCAACTTCAGACCTTGTTCTGGGTCTGTTCAGGGTTTCGGCTTCTTCCTGGTTTAGGCTTGGGAGGAGGCAAGTGTCCAGGAATTTATCTATTTCTTCCAGGTTTATTAGTTTATTTGCATAGAGTTGTTTGTAATAATCTCTGATGATGGTTTGAATTTCTGTGGAATCTGTGGTGATATCCCCTTTATCGTTTTTTATTGCATCAATTTGGTTATTCTCTCTTTTCTTTTTTATTAATCTGGCTAGTGGTCTGTCTATTTTGTTGATCTTTTCAAAAAACCAGCTCCTGGATTTATTGATTTTTTGAAGGTTTTTTTTGTGTCTCTATCTCCTTCAGTTCTGCTCTGATCTTAGTTATTTCTTGTCTTCTGCTAGACTTTGAGTTTTTTTTGATCTTGCTCCTCTAGCTCTTTCAGTTTTGACGATAGGGTGTCAATTTTTGATCTCTCCTTGCTTCTCATGTGGGCACTTATATTTTCCTCTAGAGACTGCTTTAAATGTGTCCCAGAGATTCTGGTATGTTGTGTCTTCATTCTCATTGGTTTCGAAGAACATCTTTATTTCTGTCTTTTTTTTTTTTTGTAAACATCATTTACATTTATTAGTGTGTAAATTAATAGTCCAAATTGAATATTTTGATATTGAGAACATTTCAGTTTTGCTAACAGTGTTTAAGCTTAATCATAACAATTATAGAAGTTTGATTGTCAAGAAATAGCCAACTGAAGGAATAATTTATAAATGGTCAGTAACTTTAAGGGGCTAGCTGAATACAAAGTAAATACTTCTCATGCCTGTAATCCAAGCACTTTGGGAGGCTGAGGTGGGAGGATTGCTTGAGCCCAGAAGGTTGAGGCTGCAGTGAGCTGATTGTGCCAGACCCGTACTCTGAAATCTTTATCATACTATTTTTAATGTATGAAATACTGTTTATTAATATATGTATGTAAATAGAATACATACACACCCACCCAAACCCCTAGGTCAATTTCTCAGGTCTAAGTTGTGGCTAAATCCACTTTTAAATACAAGGTTCTAAGTATCCAAGTTGCTGGGCCAGTTGCCTGTACCTGGAACAGCCTTTTTTTTTTTTTTTTTTTTAACCTCATAAGACTCCTTACTTGAACAGCTTGAGTGAATTTCTATCATACTATTTATCACACAGTCCAATGACCAGTTTATCAGTCTCCCATTAAAGTGAGGGCTCCCTGAGAGCAAGGACTGTCATCTTCACTTTGCCTTGAAGAGTAGACATAGGTCCCAAATCATCTGCTAAATGAGGAATGAACAATATTAATCTTCAAATGGTGTTTGCCCATAATTAATATGCAAATATTCTAAAGTATAGTCTAATTTAAAATCCCCATGTTTAAACAAAAATTATACCAAGGCTTTGAGATTTAGCTTGTGCTAAATCATTTTTTAAAGCTGTAACTCTGAGGCATTTTATTATAAAAAGCTAGTACTCATATACATAAAGTAATATGTACTTAAAATTCATGATACATTTACTTCATTTTTTAGCTTGACCTTCTAGTAGATCTTTAGCTGCATTGATTTTGGCTGCTATATAAGGAGATCCTCCTTTGTCAGGATGATTTAAAAGCATAATTCGTTGATGAGCATCTCTTATTTTCCCTTTATTGGCAGTAGGGCTTACACCTAGTATTAATGCTGCTTCCCGTTTTGTCATTTTGGGTTCAAACCCACCTCTGTAATAGCCACCACTGAAGGCAGATTTTGGTAGACTTTGAAAAACTTGTTTTACTTGAGGCTCCATATGCTTCATGCCTTGCAAAACATAACGGCCTGCAAATCCTGCAGCTGCAATGGCCAGTCCAACTGCTACCATTGTAGTGGCCATGGCTGCTATGGCTGGGTTCCCTCGCTTCCACCGGGAGCCCGGCTGATCCCAGCGCAGAGACCGTGGTGGACGCCCGCATGCCCCGAGCAGCTATTTCTGTCTTCATTTCATTGTTTATCCAGTCAACATTCAAGAGCCAGTTGTTCAGTTTCCATGAAGCTGTGCGGTTCTGGGTTAGTTTTTGAATTCTGAGTTCTAACTTGATTGCACTGTGGTCTGAGAGACTGTTATGATTTCCGTTCTTTTGCATTTGCTGAGGAGTGATTTACTCCCAATTATGTGGTCAATTTTAGAGTAGGTGTGATGTGGTGCTGAGAAGAATGTATATTCTGTGGATTTGGGGTGGAGAGTTCTGTAAATGTCTATTAGGTTTGCTTGGTCCAGGTCTGAGTTCAAGTCCTGGATATCCTTGTTAATTTTCTGTCTGGTTGATCTGTCTAATATTGACAATGAGGTTAAAATCTCCCACTATAATTGTGTGGGAGTCTAAGTCTCTTTGTAATTCATTAAGAACTTGCCTTATGTATCTGGGTGCTCCTGTATTGGGTGCATATATATTTAGGATCGTTAGCTCTTCTTGTTGCATTGATCCTTTTACCATTATGTAATGTCCTTCTTTGTCTCTTATGATCTTTGTTGCTTTAAAGTCTAATTTATCAGAGATGAGAATTGCAACTCCTGCTTTTTTTTGCTCTCCATTTGCTTGATAAATCTTCCTCCATCCCTTTATTTTGAGCCTTTGTGTATCCTTGCATGTGAGATGGGTTTCCTGGATACAGCACACCGATGGGTTTTGGCTTTTTATCCAATTTGCCAGTCTGTGTCTTTTGATTGGGGCATTTAGTCTATTTACATTTAGGGTTAATATTGTTATGTGTGAATTTGATACTTCCATTTTGGTGCTAGCTGGCTGTTTTGCCCATTAGTTGATGCAGATTCTTCTTTGTGTTGATTCTCTTTACCATTTGGCATGTTTTTGGAGTGGCTGGTCCTGGTTGTTCCTTTATATGTGTAGAGCCTCTTTCAGGAGCTCTTATAAAGCTGGCCTGGTGGTGACGAAATCTCTGAGTACTTGCGTGTTCACAAAGGATTTTATTTTTCCTTCACTTATGAAGCTTAGTTTGGCTGGATAGGAGATTCTGGGTTGAAAGTTCTTTTCTTTAAGGATGTTGAATATTGGCCCCCACTCTCTTCTGGCTTGTAGGGTTTCTGCTGAAAGATCTGCTGTGAGTCTGATGGGCTTCCCTTTGTGGGTAACTCGACCTTTCTCTCTGGCTGCCCTTAGTATTTTCTCCTTCATTTCCACCCTGGTGAATCTGAAGATTATGTGCCTTGGGGTTGCTCTTCTTGACGTATATCTTTGTGGTGTTCTCTGTATTTCCTGGACTTGAATATTGGCCTGCCTTGCTAGATTGGGGAAGTTTTCCTGGATAATATCCTGAAGAGTATTTTCCAGCTTGGATTCATTCTCTTCGTCGCATTCAGGTACACCTATGAAACGTAGATTAGGTCTTTTCACATAGTCCCACATTTCTTGGAGACTTTGTTCATTCCTTTTTTACCCTTTTTTCTCTATTCTTGCCTTCCCATTTTATTTAATTGAGTTGATCTTCGACCTCTGATATCCTTTCTTCTGCTTGGTCAATTCGGCTGTTGATACTTGTGCATGCTTCGCGAAGTTCTCGTGTTGTGTTTTTCGGCTCCATCAATTCACTTATATTCCTTTCTATTTTGTCCGTTCTCGTTAGCATTTTGTCAAATCTTTTTTCAAGGTTCTTAGTTTCTTTGCATTGGGTTAGCACGTGTTCTTTTGGTTCACAGAAGTTTTTTACTACCCACCTTCTGAAGTGTGATTCTGTCATTTCCTCACACTCATTCACCATCCAACCTTGTTCCCTTGCTGGTGAGGAGTTGTGATCCCTTGTAGGAGGAGAGGTGTTCTGGTTTCGGGTGTTTTCATCCTTTTTGCACTGGTTTCTTCCCATCTTTATGGATTTATCCACCTGTCATCTTTGTAGTTGCTGGCTTTCAGACTGGGTCTCTGAGTGGACGTTCTGTTTGTTGATGATGAGGTTATTTCTGTTTCTTGGTTTTCCTTCTGACAGTCTGGCCCCTCTGCTGTAGGTCTGCTGAGGTCCACTCCAGGCCCTGCTTGCCTGGGGATCACCGGCAGCAGCTGCTGAACAGTAAGGGTTGTTACCAGTTTTCTTCTTCTGCTATCTTTGTCCCAGAAGGATACCCGCCTAGTGTCAATCTGATCTCTCCTTTATGAGGTGTCTCTTTGGATATACAGGAGTCAGGGAGCTGCTTGAGGAGACGGTCTCTTCTTTATAGGAGCTCAAATGCTGAGCTATGAGCTCCGTTGTTCATTCAGAGCTGCTGGGCAGGTACATTTAGGTCTGCTGCAGCAGAACTCATAAACTGCTTTTTGTTCTCAGGTGCTCTGTCCCAGGGATTTAGGGCTTTATGAGTTTCTGTTATGCTGCTGCCTTCTTTTTTTTTTTCCTTCAGAGCTACCCTGCCCAGCAAGGAGGCAGCCTAGTCACTGTCTGCCTGTAGAGGCTTTGCTGAGCTGCTGTGGGCTCCGCCCAGCTACCAAGTGAACTTCCCTGCAGTCCTGTTTATATGGGTGTAGTTAGAACTGCTCTGGCGATGGTGGCCCGCCTATGTTAAGGCAGAGTCTCTCTGTAGTGGTGGGTTTCCTTGGCAATGGCGGGCTGCCTCAGCAATGGCGGGTTGCCTTGGCAATGGCGGGCTGCCTCAGCATTGGCTGACTACCTCCGTAGTGGTGGGCTGCCTCGGTAATGGCGGACGACCCTCCCCTACAGAGCTGGACCGTCCTGGATTCAGCTGGCTTGCTGTGAAACTCTTAATCCAGAGAATTTCTGATTGCTGTTCTTTTGCGGGGGTGGAACCAGCCAAGCCTGATCGTCTGGCTCCCTGCCTCAGAGCCTTTCTTTTCTTTTTTTTTTTTTTAAGTTGGTGTTCCAGTCGCCTATTGAAGAGACACCTCGGTGTGTGTTTTCCCGTGTGGCAACTCACTGTGCTGGCTTAAACAGCAGCACTGAGATTCATGGGGTTTTTTTGCCCTGGAATTTACTGTCCTGGTTCCCTGCTCAGTCCCCTTTTTAAACAGACAAATGGGCGACTTCCTGTGGCTCTAATCGCCAGCCAAAAGGGCCCCCGGACCGGTGTATTTTGTACGGAGAACCGCTGCTCCGGGGCGCCGACAAAGCAGCCGCGCGGGGCAAAGCAGCCCCGGCTGGCACAGCTGCGCTGGCCGAAACAGCCGCACTGGTGACCGTGGAGCTCCTCCACCTGGGAATTTCCTAGTCTGTGGGCAATAAAAATGTGGCGTCCACTCACCCTCTGCACTTTCACTGGGAGCTGCAATCCTGAGCTGTTCCTGAACGGCCATCTTGGATCGATCTCCAAGTTTTTGTTTTTCAACCAAAAGCCATTGGCATCAAAACTGTCATAGTTTAAAAATTATGATTTTTGATCCAGAATTCATAGATGGTACCTTATGGCTGTGGTTTATGCAGGGAAGATGTGCATTTCTAATTAGGGGACCCATCCTCAAAGGTATTCATGATTCATCAAAATATTGGCTAGTGATGAGCATCTATAAGTTTGAAGTCAAAACAAAATATTATATGTGTAACCTCAGTATAAGATGAGGAGAGCATCTGTCAAACCCACTGTGGGAGTTATTCTACAGGATACCTGGCCAGCACTTGTTAAGATTGTCAGGGTCATAAAAAATGAAGAAACTCTGAGAAACTTTCAGAGTACATGGGAGACTGTGGGGACATGACAAACCAAATGCAATGTCGCAGCCTAAATTGGGTCCTGGAACCAAAAAATGATGTGAATGAAAAAGAATTGGTGAAATGTACCAACGTCAGTTTCGTTTTGACAATCGTGATAAGATGTTAATAACAGGGGAAACTGGGCTGGTGCAGTGGCTTATACTTCCAATCCCAGCTCTTTGGTAGGCTGGGGTGAGTGGATCACTTAAGCTCAAGAGTTGGAGACCATCCTGGGCAACATGGCGAAATCCCATCTCTATAAGAAGATCCAAAAAAATTAGCCTGGCATGGTGGTGTGCACCTGTAGTCTCAGTTACTCAGGAGGCTGAGGTAGGAGGATCATTTGAGCCCAGGAGGTTGAAGTTGCAGTGAGCTATGACCACACCACTGTACTCCAGCCTGGACGACAGAGTGAGATCCTGTCTCAAGTTAAAAAAAAAAAAAAGTAGGGGAAACCAAGTGAGGGGTATAAGGAGACTCTCTGTCTTATCACTGAAACTTTTCTGTAAATCTAAAATCATTCTGCGATAAAGTGTTTGTTTTCAAAAATATTGTGCATACATTATTTTTTTGTTTTTGTATCTCATCTGGACAATTTCTTGATTAATTCACCACTTCCCAGCCATTGGAATAAGATGTAGCATTTGCTGGTGTTCAGTCAGGCCTCTGCCTTTATTTTTGTGGATGAAGAAAAATTGACAAGTAATTTTCTCTCCCTTTCTAGTCTACAGCTCACAGCCACCCTATCATAAAGCTGCTCAAAGTTTCAAAAAATTATTTCATTCATGTATTTATTTAACATTTTCCTTTTTATTCTTTACATATTTTAAATGGAAATAATTTAATTTTTACTATTTAATTGATAACAATTATTTTTACTAGCTTAATATTTAATTTTAAAGTGTTATTTTATTGGATCAGGCTGGGAAAGACGCCAAACAAATATGGTGGCTAGAGTTGAAGCCTGCTATCTTTGCCTGTTGCTGGCCAGAGCCTTGGAGTTAATCCTTTCCTCTTAGTCCATGTCCGCCTGGGGAGATTGATCCACAACTTCATTCTCACTGAGTGGGGTGGGAAAATGACCCAGGCCAGTCAGACACACAGCAGCCTGCTTAGGGATAAGAGTTAGGCTCAGGACTGTGCTGGAGTTCCTGGGAACAATGCCTTCTTTTTTGGCCAGGGATGCTAAGCTGCAAGATGTGCTCCTGGAGCTGGTGACATCTGTGCCATCATCAGAGCAGACGCCTGCCTGGCAAGGAACCCAGAGGAGAGCAGAGCCCAGGCTTAGAGATGAGCCTTCCTGACATAGTTTGAGCATCTGGGATCCAGCCACATTCAAATGCCTGGGCTTTTCCATGCACTGAGCCAATGAATTTTCTTTCTCTCTTCTTAAAGCCACATTGAGTTGGATTTTCATCTCTGTCAGTTGCAACCCCAGGAGTGTTGTTGAAACAGTGGCCCTCACTGCTGTTTGATTATGGTGTGTCCTCAGCCTCACATCGTCCTGCGCATGAAACCACACACTGCCTGGTCTTGCTCAATATTCCTGATTCTTCTGGGAGGGCATCCTTGCTCTTCTGGTCTCTAGCTGTGAGCAAGTTAGAACCAAGGCAAATTCCTTAATTGCTCAGAGCTGCAGCCAACTTGATTGTAAAATTGGAGGGGTGGGAGCAAGAAACTCTCTACCGAGGGCCTGCTGGGAGAATGAAATGAAGTAATGTATGTATGGCATGAACACAGTTCCGTATTAAACATTCACACTTTAGTAATTTTTATCACTGTTACTATAAATAAAAGGCGAGCTATCACAGGCAGCAATCCTATCTTTCTTCTCTTTGTATCTTCCACAATGCCTAGCATACAGCTGAAAGCTGAAAAAAATTTTAAAGTGTTAAGGGCTTCTGTGCCAATTTCTAGGAGTAAAAAGATAAGTGAGACACAGTCTATCCCTTCCAATTGTTCAAGGCTGGGGAGCCATGGCCTGATTGAAGACCAATCAAGAACAAAGATATGGCTGGGCGAGGTGGCTCATACCTGCAATCCCAGTACTTTGGGAGGTTAAGGAGGGAGGATCACTTTAGCCCAGGGGTTCAAGACCAGCCTCGGCAACACAGTGGGACCCTGTGTCTACAAAAACTGAAAAAATTACCTAGGTATGGTAGCACACCCCTGTAGTCCTAGCTACTCAGGAGGCTGAGGCAGGAGAATAATTTGAGCCCAGGAAGTTGAGTTTGCTGTGAGCCGTGCTTGCATCGCTACAATCCAGCCTGGGTGACAGAGTGAGACTCTGTCTCTAAAAATAAGAAATAAAAAAGTAATAAAAATAGAACATAACACATGGCAGTTCACTAAGGCAACACACATTTACTGAGCCGCTCCTACCTGCCAGGCACCATGCTAAGAGAGCTACGGCGAATAAAACCAGGAGGCCCTTGCTCTCGTCCAGGGCCTATGAGAGAGGTAAGCCACTTGCCCATATAATTTTAGGAACAGGTAAAGAGGTATTGTATAAATGGGGTAAACCCTGTGTTTGAAGACCTTTTATCCAAAAAGCATCTGAATTTTATGAGTTATTGTGTGAATGGCCCAAAGAAAAAAGCCTTCCCAAATAATAGGATGGGTCAAATGACCTTTCTCACCTAGGTAGCCCCCACTTTTTTTTTTTTTTTTTGGAGACAGAGTCTTGCTCTGTCACCTGGGCTGGAGTACAGTGGAGCTATCTCAGCTCACTGCAACTTCCGCCTCCTGGGTTCAAGCAATGCTTATACCTCAGTCTCCAAGTCATACCTGGAAAATATTTGTATTTTTAGTCAAGAAGGGGTTTCAACATGTTGTCCAGGCTGCTCTTGAACTTCTGACCTCAAGTGATCCGCCCGCCTCAGCCTCCCAAAGTGTTAGGATTACAGACATGAGCCACTACACCCAGCTGCCCCTACTTTTAAATTCAAACAAAAGCCATTGACATCAAAATTATCATAGTTTAAAAATAAAAATTTCTTTGATGCATGATTGTAAGAAAAATTATTGATACAGGAACAAATAAGGTCTCTGTTGTCACCACTTCTAGAACTTGCCTAAAAAAAGTAGATTTCCTTTTGTCTTTATTTTTTATTAAAAAAATCACTTAAGAAGCTAAATGTAAGCCATTTCAGAATTGCAGATGTGCAAAATCTTTATGAGAAACATTTGACCTGATTTGTTTTACTAATTAACAAATAGCCCTCCCCTGAATGGTATGTTTCACCCGACAGCACATTTTTAATCAAGGCATACATGATAGCAAACCAGGGTTTCTAGGAAAACCATGAAAAGTCACCTCAACTGGAAGGATGGAGCGTGTCACAACAATAACACAGCAGGGACCTGGATGAGAGGAGCGGAGAGTTAATTTCTGGAGGGGAATGAATAGTCCGCTTGATGGAAGAACGACTTCCTGCCCTATCTGAAAGTGTGACAAATGGCCATGGGGAGATTGCATGGGATGGCTCACTGAGTGGCTCAAGGTGAGGCCTGACTGTCGTCCAAGGGCTGAAGGGATCCAGTGACATGAGGAGCAATCAGATGAGAAGTAATCTGGAGAGAAAAGATGTCAAAGAAGCCCATTTCCATTGAGCCATAATGGTTGGACCAAATAGTCTGAGTATCTCTTTCAAGATGGAGCAGTTGGCAATATCAGGGTTGTGGGGAGAGAATTCACTGTTGTCCCCAGGAATGGAAATACTGAAGCCCTGTGAGCTCCGCTAGGCCACAGGCCTGCACCAGGACCCTGAGAAGTATATCGTGACACACACATCGTGAGCTCGGAAGCTCAGAGAGGTGGGAAGGAGAGGTTGGAGGAGGAATCCAATTCCCCCAGGCACTTAGGGAGAGAGGCTGTGCCTGGATATAGGGCCATTTATATTTTAGGACATTGCTGCATTTCATCTCCAACTTTAAAATGTTAGCCTTGACAGTTTTGGTTTATGCAGGTAGTTGAAAGTGATCCTAGGGCTCAAAGTGGCTACAATTCTACATGAAAGGAGGAGCTGAGTTTAGTCCTCTTCTTCCTCCCTCTCTCCCTTCCCCTTCTTCCCTCTTTCCCTTTCTTCTTTCCCCTCTTCCCTCCTTTCTTTCTGAGGGAGGCCTCAGTTGGAATTCTAAATCTAAATGACACCTACATTTCTACGAAGTAGCTTTTAAAGCATCTTAACCCATTTCTGTTAATAAAAATTCAATCATTATAGAAATGTATAACCTCAAAAGTAAATGTCTCTCGTGATCTCACTTCCCATGGATTATGACTTTTTATGGTGGCATATAGTCTTTTACATTTTTATTTATTTATTTTTTTGAGATAGGATCTTACTCTGTCACCCAGGCTGCAGTGGTGCAATCTTGGCTCATTGCAACCTCTGCTTCCTGGGCTCAAGAATCCTCCAACCCCAGTCTCCTGAGTAGCTGGGACTATAGGTGTGCACCACCATGCCCAGCTAATCATTAAAGAATTATTATTTATCTTATTGTAGAGACAGGGTTTCGCTATGTTACTCAAGCTGGTCTTGAACTCTTGAGCTCAAACTCATCCACTTGCCTTGGCATCCCAAAGTGCTGGGCTAACAGGTGTGACCCACCACACCTGGCCTTCAGATTTATTTATAAGGTTCACGCTAATGTATTATCGTCTTATCAGAAATGAGACACTTCATACATCTTGGCTTTGCTCCCTGTCGGTGGATATTGGTATCTGTGATTGCCCATTATCTTTGAACACCCTTGTTACGTTTTGACAATATTCCACAGGCTGATTTGCTTTGCTTGCTTAATGACCTACGGTGGAGACTTTTCTATACAGGGACTTGTAGATCCACTGCTTGCTTTGTTTAATGACTGTGGCTATGTGTTATCCCACCATTTCTCACTGATGGACTGGAGTAGAATGTGTAAAATTGGAATCTTTCTCTCCATACACATACATATCCTAAAAAAGTTGGAGTTTATAGCGCTTCTTTGTAGCGTTTAAGAAGAGAGAAATCATGCCGTGTGTGTGTGTGTCTGTGTGTGTGTCTCTGTGTGTGTGCATCTAGCATCTGCACAGTTGTGCATTTTTCAATGGCAAAAGAATCTCTTTATATATGCATTACTTATGTATGATTATATATATTGCATGGGTTATGAGAAAGCTGTGCTGGTGAAGGTGGTGAAGACCCTGCTCTTCCTGGAAAGCCTTGATAAAGAAGAAAGAGGCTGCAGGCTGCAGATCCATGCTTTGAGCTATGCAGGAGCTGGATGTGCACAGAATAATGTAAGACCCCAGCTCGGGTAAGAGAGACAGAGTGGCCACGAGGCCCTGAGACTGAAGAGCAAAGTATAGTAACAGGGGATGTTAATAAACGATGTTTTAACCATGGCAGCATTTCAGCAACTCGGGGGTACAGGAAGAAGCATGCTAGAAAAGAAAGTAATGTTATTCCAAAGTATCTTGAAAGGAAAGTTGGGTGGTGATAGAAAATAAAAAATCATCTAGAGGTCAAAATAATCAGGGCAATACTCTCTTGTCTAGTAATTTGGGGGTAAAATTAAATTATCTTTCCTTTGCCCATGCAGACATTGTCAATTTATCATAGCATCTTTTTAAAAAAATCTTTCAACCCAGAGGCAGCTTCATGCATCTTCTTTCTTTATTGTTTCAGGCCAGTTTAAATTAGTCAGAGCTGACTAGCAAGATAACTGTTTGCTCCCCAGGTCTATAGAGATCTCCTCTACATGAAGGGTTAGGCGTCTGGGTGGAGGGGCTTAGCAGAGGCCTTGATGAATTCTTCTGCTATTTCTAAACCTTTGTCTTCCCAGGGGGAAAACAAAACAAAACAGCATGAAATGGTGGCACAAGTTTAGCATTATCATGAGTGGGAGCGAAGCCACTTGTCCATTTGGGAACTTTGGGTAAGTTACCTAATTTGCCTTGGACTTAATTTTCTTGTTTGCAAAGTAGGGAAAAGAATACTCTAAAGACTATAGAAACATTAAAAAGCAAATGGCATGCTTTTTGAAACAATGCAAGTGCCAGATACGCATTCTTTCTTTGACCATCATTTAAAAAATTCATTCTGGGATTATAGGCTTGAGCCACCGTGCCCGGCCCATTCTTAATATTTCTTATATGTTAAGAAACACATCACAGGGATGTCTACACACTTTCAGTGATCAACTTATGCTGGTTTCTACATCTCCTCCTCCTGCCACACTTTAGCTCTTTTTTTTTTGGTTGCGGGGATGGCGTCTGGCTCTGTCACCCAGGCTGGACTGCAGGAGTGCAATGGCGCCATCTCAGCTCACTGCAACCTCCATCCTTTGGGTTCAAGTGATTCTCATGTCTTAGACTCCTGAGTAGCTGGGGTTACAGGTGTGCACCACCATGCCTGGCTAATTTTTGTGTTTTTAGTAGAGATGGGGTTTCTTCATGTTGACCAGGCTAGTTTGGAACTCCTGACCTCAAGTGATCCACCTGCTTTGGCCTCCTAAAGAGCTGGGATTACAGGTGTAAGCTACTGCACCCAGCCTGGCCCGTTGATCTGAATAACAGAACCATATCTCTCTGACCAGAGTCATGGTTAGAAGGGTTCGTCTCTTACCCAGGTGAGCCAATCAGAATATTCCATTCCCTTGGCTGCTGTGATTGGTCCATAAGTGAATGTGATTGGTCACCCAAACTGGTTCAATCAGAGTTTTTCCATGGCCTTTCTCAAATTGGACTGGGAAGAAAAAGCCCCTGTTTCCTCTGGCCAAGGATATAGGGATGAGAGTCTGAGAGTTGTTGTATGTCAGGCCTCTGTGACCTCTGGCATTTGACAGACAGTTCTGTGGGAAGAGAGACTACAGAGGTGCACAGAAAAATGCAAAGACAAGAGATGGGTGGGAAGTTGAGAGAGCTCCAGTTTATGGCTTTAGCCAATCCTGGGCCCATACCCACCACTACTGACCCCCTGATTTGGGAATGTGAGCCTGTAAATCCCCCCTTTCTCCTGAGCTGCTTTGAGCAAGGTTTTTGCCATCTGTAACAAGAGAATGCTGACTAATAGAACACCTGGGCAGCTGATGTTTCCATTTGAAAAATAAGACTCTCAGATTTAATATAAATGCTGAGGCAGGGCAGTGGCCCAACCCTGCCTCCTCCTTCTATCCACCCTCAAAGACTTCATCTGCACCTGCCTAGGGTAGGCCAGGAAGGGGATGCAAAGAGTACTGCTCCATTGGGAAATACCAGAGTAAAGAGGAAGAGGGCTGTTTCTCTTCCTTTCATGTTAATTTCTTTAATGGTCTGCCTACCAAAATAAAATATTCCCATGTATTTTATTGGGAGTATGTAGGTTATAAGTAATACATTCAATTTACTACAAGGAGAAGACTTATTGTAAAGATACAGAGAGAGGAACTGGGCCTCTGCGGCTCTGAGGCAGCTGCTAATAATAATGGGAATAGTAAATACTATCTAGGGCCCAGCTAAAGCCATAGCCACTGCTTGGTTCCTGTAAAGCATGGGAATAGATGGCCTTATATGACCAGTTCTTCAAATATTTCTGTAGAGGCTGAAATTCCAGATTTTTAAACCTTGGTTCTGATGCAGGATAGGCAAGCCCCAGAACTGGGGCTTAGCCTGGGAGGGTTCTTGGCTTGCCCAGGAAAGAATTCAGGGATGAGCCAGTGGTATTAAACAGCGACTTTTACTGAAGTGGAAGTGCACAGCAGCAGAGGTGCTGCTTCTTGTGGAGCTGGGCTACCCCATAGGCAGTGTGCCCAGAGTAGCAGCTCAGAGGCAGTTTTATAGACATTTTTATACCTACTTTTAATTATATGCAAATTAAGAGGTGGATTATGCAAAAGCATTCTAGGAAAAGGGTGATAATCTCCAGGTTGTTGGGTTGTTGCCATGGAAAAGGGTGGTAGCATCTGGATGTTGCCATGGCAATGTTAAACTGACATAGCTCACTGGTGGGTGTGTCTTATGGGAAGCTGCTTCCACCCCCATCCCTGGTTTAGTCTTCAGTTTGGTTCTTTTGTGCCTGAGCCTGCCTCTGGAGTCGAGTCCCTCCTCCTACCTCAGCTTCATTAAAACAAAGCCACTTTGTGGGCCAACTAAAAGTTATACACACTCCAGACTCTGGGTTGGAGGGTTTGTAACTGTCCATAAAATCCAATGGGCAGCCTTAATAGAATTTGTGAGTGATTCGGAATTTCCTGTCTTTATGGCGTCACCACTTAAAAAGAATCCCCAACCAAAAGCACAAACACCAAAAGAAAAATTAGATAAATTGAACTTCATTTAAAAAAAATGTTGGTTCAAAGGATACCATCAAGAAAGTGAAAAGACAATTCATAAAGTGGAAGAAAATATTTTCAAATCCTATATCTGATAAGAAACTAGTACCTGGAATATATAAAGAAATCTTACAACTCAACAATAGAAGACAAATAACCCAGTTTAAAAATGTACAAAAGATTTGAATAGATATTTCTGTAAAGATTATATATATGTGTGTGTGTATATATATATAATATAGCCAATAAGCACACAAAAATATATTTAATGAATCAAAACCATTATAAGCTACCACTTCATACCCATAAGGTAACTGTAATAAAAAAGAAAGACAGTTACGATTGTTGGTGAGGATGCGGAGAAATTGGAAATTTCTTACTCTGCTGTTGGGAATGTAAAATGTTACACACTGGAAAACTGTCAGTTTCTCAAAAAGTTAAGCACAGAGATATATATGATCCTGCAATCCCACTTCTAGATATATGTACTGAAGAGAATTGAAAACATTTGTGCACACAAAAGCTTGCGCATGAATTTTCATGCTTGCGTATGAAAACTTTCATGCCGCGTTATTCATATTAGCTAAAATGTAGAAACAAAAAATAGAGCATGCAGCACTATTCATAGTAGCCAAAATGTAGAAACAAAATGTATGTCTGTCAACCAATGAGCAGATAAGTAATGTGCTAAATCTACACATTGGAATATTATGTAGTCATAAAAAGGAATGTAGTCATAAAAAGGGATGCTATATCTATACATTGAAATATTATGTAGTCATAAAAAGGAATGGTACATGCTATGACATGAATGTATCTTAAGAACATGCTAAGTGAAAGAAGCTAGGCACAGAGGACTCTATATTGTCTACTTCCGTTTATGTGAAATGTCCAGAATAGGCAACTCTCTAGAGGCAGAAAATAGGTGACTACCTGCCAGGGGTTGGGAGGAGGGGATGGGGACTGGTGGTATTATTGTCTGTACCTCTATCGACTTCTGAGCCTGTGTCCTGGAGAAGTTCTTAACAAAAAGAAGCCATTTCTAATTAGGCCGACGATGCCCACTGTAGCCTCTTAGCTTCCCTATATCCAATCGATCCTTGGCTATGATGACTTTGTGTTCTTTGACTAATGACCTTCAAGAAAAATTTCATTTCTGCTGGGTTTTGACAAATTGTGGGACAGACTGAGGCGATAAAACCTGTTTTCTCTTTTGGCACCAGTGAGGTTTGAACTTAGGTCTTCAGAGATGAAAAATTACTTATTTAGCCCAGTCTATCAGGAGGCTTCCCTTGATCTAATCCTGTGTGGCCCAATGTGAGATGATCACACAGCCATGGCAACCATTGACTGTTAATCCAATACCCACAAACAGAAGAGAGCTGCTCTGTACACACTGAAAGACTTGATTGGCTCAGCTGTGGTGTGTCAGTAAGCCATGTGATCAATGGTGGAATGGCCATAAAGCATACTTTTGAAACCTTGAAAGGAATTGGACATTTACAATTGTGAAATGGGATGTTGGGTATCAAAGGATCAGTCGCTGTAGCTGTTAAAATCAGGATTTAGGGATTTATGATGCTCTTTATTTATTCCCTCCCAACTGCCAAGGGATGAAGTTTGACATATGGCCTTTCCTGTTGTTAAAACTCACAGGTCAAATGTTATAAATTCTGTCTTCTTCCACCAGGAGGAATGATAAAGCAAAGAGCTTCTTTATGTAAGCAAAGGATTAAAGAATTAATAATAGGCAGCATGTACTGGAAATTGTTATGCTTCAGACATTGTTCTAAATGCTTTATGCATAGAATAACTAAGTCTGCCTCCTGTGAGATAGGTACAATTATTATCTCCATTTTATATTTGAGTTCACTGAGGCACAGAAAGGTTAAGTGATTTATCCAAGGTTACACAGAGCCAGGGTACAAATTGAGCCTGCCCTTAAACAATTTTGTTGTGCTAACCTGAGTGATGTGCTGGGTTAATCCCACATATACAGGTTTCTGCACTTCAGGACTTTTGGAGCTTTCAATGTGGTAACAGACATTAAAAAGTTCTCTAATGTCATTTTTCAAGTTAGTCAATTGTTCAACTCAAGAAGTTTGTAATTTTGCAAACAAGCTGAGTTCAAACCCACACAGTCTACTTTTAGGGTCAAAATATTTATTATTAATTATTTTGTTGCACTAACTCTCAATGTGGTTTACTTTCCCAAAGCTGTTCTCCCCTAAAATGATTTTTAAAATGGCAATTGTGAATTCTAAAATCTATTTTAGAAGCAAGTCCATCGCTCTGGCACAAGTAAATACTATCTGTTGTTCTTGGCAGAGGACGTCTTTCATTTTTGCCTGGCTAGGGGCTATTATCCCTTCTTTTATTGTATTCCAGCTTTCCTTAAGGGGTCCCATATGCATTGAGGACAGAATCTGAGTTAAGCCAAGCAGACACTCCTTGAGATTTTGAATTTTTTGCACTTGAGCCACAAGACTCAAGTACAAAAAATGGTGGGAGCTGCTGTATCCCTATATGGAAACCCCAGTGATGCTGGCCTGCCTACATTCAACATCCATGGAGCTAACTTGGCTGTGTATTTTTTGAGACTGGGCTGTTGTATCAGTTATCTATTGCCTTGATAATGGTGTATAACAAACAGCCACAAAATCTTCAGTGGCATTCAGCAGTAAATATTAGTTGCTTGCCTGTCGGGGGTCAGCTGGTGCTTGGCTCTGCTGATTTTGCATGGGCTTGCACATGACTGGGGATGGGCTGGCTGTTGACAGATCTAAGGTGGCCTCAGCTGGGGCACCTGGGGTGATGGGCTGTGGTCCACATATTTTTTATCCTCCAAGCAGACTAATCCAGGCATGTTTTCATGGAAATAGCAGAGGCAAAAAAGACAAGGCTCTGATACACAAACCCATTTAAATAAAAAATGAAATTCCGTTTTTTTCCTTTTCTAAAAAAACTTATTTGAGATGATTATAGATTCACATGAAGTTGTAAGAAACATAGTGAGATCCCATATGTCCTTTATCCAATTTCCCTCAATGGGAATGATAGCTTGCAAAACTATAGTACAGTGTCACAACCAGGATATTGACATTGGTACAGTGATCTTACTCAGGTCTTCCCAGCTAACTTGTATACATTTATGTATGTGTGTGCGTGTGTATGAGTGTGTATTTAATTCTATAATTTTATTTCAAGGATGTTTGAGTGTGTATTTAATTTTATAATTTTTTTTTTTGACAGAGTCTCACTATGTCTTCCAGGCTGGAGTCCAGTGCTGCCATCTCGGCTCACTGCAACCTCCGCCTCTCAGGCTCAAGCGATTCTTGTGCCTCAGCCTCCTGAGTAGCTGGGATTATAGGCATGCACGACCATGCCCTACTAATTTTTGCATTCTTCAAGATGAAGTTTGCCATATTGCCAGGCTGGCGTCACACTCCTGACCTCAGGTGATCCGCCCACCTCGGCCTCCCGAAGTGCTGGGATTACAGGTGTGAGCTACTGTGCCTGGCCTAATTTTATAATTTTTTTCAAGGATGTTATATAAATAAAATCATACAGTGTATAACCTTTTGAGATTGGCTTTTGTTTACAGTATCATCCTCTGGGTGATCGTCCAAGTTGCTAAGTGTGTTTGTAGTTTGTTCCTCTTTATTGCTGAGTCATATTCCACGGTGTGGATGTCCTGTAGTTTGTTTAACAATTCAGTGACTGAATAATATCTGGATTATTTCTTGTTTTTAGCTGTTACACATAAAGCTGCTATGAACAGGTGTTTTCTTGTTGGATATAGGTTTTTGTGTATACATAAATTGTACTCTGGGATAAATGCCTAAGAGTACAATTACTGGGTTGTATAGCAGCTGCATGTTTGGTTCTTATTAAAAAAAAACAAACTGTCAAACTCAGAGTGGCTGAGCCATTCCACATTCCCACTAGCAATGTATGAATAGTCTAGTTTCTCTATCCTTGCCAGTATTTGGTTGTCACTATTTAAAAAAAGAAATTAGCCATTATGATAGGTGTGCAGTATTATCTCATTTCAGTTTTAATTTGCATTTTTCTTAATGGCTGGTGAAGTTGAAAATATTTTAATGTCTTTTTAAATTAAAAAAATCCAAATGGGAACAAAAATTTTGATATCATTATGTGCCGTCTATGTACTTTCTTCAATGTTCATGAAGAAAAACATGAACGTATGTTCATGTTTTTGCCTATTTTTGAATTGGATTGTTTGCTTTTTCACTGTTGGGTTTTGAGAGTTCTTTAAATGTTCTATATATCTTTTGTCAGATGTATTGTCTCCTAGTCTATGAGTTGTCTCTCCATCCTGTAAACAGGGTCTTCAGAAGAGCTGTTTTTAATTTTGCTGGTGCCCAGTTTACCGATTTTTCCTTTTATGGATCATACTTTCAGTGTTAAGTCTAAGAAGTCTTTACCTAGCCTTCGATCCCAAAGATTTTCTCCTATGTGTGTTTTGAATGTTTTCCAGTTTTGCATTTTACATTTATGTCCAGGACCCATTTTGAGTTGATTTTCATATAATGTGTAAAATTTAGTCAAAGTTTATTTTTAGCCTACAGATGTCCATGTGCTCCAGCACCATTTGTTGGGGAAGCTCATCCCTCCTCCATTCTTTCGCATTTTTGTGAAAAATCAGCTGGCCACATTTGTGTAGGTCTATTTCTGAATTCTTTACTCTGATCTGTTGTTCTATGTGTATCTCCCTCCACCAACACCACATTGTCTTATGTAGCTATCCAATAAGCCTTAATATCAGGTAGAGTGAATCCTCCTGCGTCATTCATTTTTGCAAGATTGTTTTGGCTGTTCTAGGGCTTATGCCTTTCTACACAAATTTCAGAATAAGTTTGTCTGTCTACAGAAAACCTTGTTTGGATGTTTTGATAGGAATGGCATTAAACTTATAGATCATTTTGGGGACAATTGATATTTTTAATATGTTGAGTCTGTCAATTCATGAACATGGCATGTATCTCTCCATGTATTTAGGCCTTATTTGATTTCTTTACTAAGAGTTTTGTGATTTTCAGCACACAGATCCTGTATGTATGCTGTTATACTTGTATCTAGGCATTTCATTTTCTTTGGTGTGATAGTAAATGGTTTTGCGTTTTTAATTTAGTTATGTGTTAAGTTTTAATATAGTCATGCATGTCATGCATCGCTTAACAGCAGGGATATGTTCTGTGAAATGTGTTGTTACACAATTTTATTGTGGGAACATCACAGAGTGTGCTTACACAAACCTCGATGGTATGTCCTCCTACACACCCATGCTAGATGGTGTAGCCCATTGCTCCTAAGCTACAAACCTGTAGAGTATGTGACTGTACGGTTGGACTATATATCTTTATCCACTCTGTCAATCCCTGTTTTTTAATTGGTACATGTAGATCATTAACATTTATAACTATCAATATGAGAGGCTTCAGGCTACGTATTTTAATTTTTTGTTTGTTCCTCTGTTTCTCATTTCTCTGTTTCTCTTTTCTTGCTTTCCTATGGATTACTTGACCATTTTTTTAGGGATTATTTTATTTATGCTTGTTTTGAGTATATTTATATTTTTTTATATAGTATTCATATATTTTTTAATGGTTGCTCTAGATGTTACAATGTATGTACATACTTTTTCACAGGCTACTTGTATCAATGTTTTATCACATCCTATGAAGCACTGAAGTCTTAATTCTGTGTAGGTCTCTTTAACCTCCATACATTTTAAATACAATTGTCTCAAGTGTTTCCTCTACATACATTAAGTGCCAGGTTGATTGATGTTATACATTTTACTTCAACCATAAAATATGATTTTTAAAACTCGGGAGGGTAAGAATAGTCTATAATTCTTTTTTTTTTGAGGGAGTCTCGCTCTGTTACCCAGGCTGGAGTGCAGCGGTGCCATCTCAGTTTATTGCAACCTTCATCTCCCGGGTTCGAGTGATTCTCCTGCCTCAGTATCCCAAATAGCTGGGATTACAAGCGCACACCACCTTGCCCGACTGCTTTTCGTATTTTGATTTTAGTAGAGACAGGGCTTCACCTGGTTGGCCAGGCTGATCTTGAACTCCTGACCTTGTGCTCTACCCACCTTGGCCTCCCAAAGAAAGTGCTGGGATTAAAGGCATGAGCCACCACACCCAGTCGATAGTCTGTAATTTTAATCCTTATTTTTTATCTATTTCATATTGTCTTAGTGTGTTTGGGCTGCCATACAAAGTGGCATAAACTGGGTGGCTTATAAACGACAGAAGTTTATTCCTTGCAGTTCTGGAGTCTGGAACATCTAAGATCAAGGTGCTGGCAGAGACATTGTCTGGTGATGGCCCACCTCCTGGTTCATAGATGGCTGTCTTTTTGCTGTGTCCTCAAATGGTAGAAAGGGTAAGGGATCTCTCTGGCATCTATCTATCTATCTATCTATCTATCTATCTATCTATCTATCTAATCTAATCTATCGATCTATGCATAAATTCCATTCACGAGGTCTCTGTCCTCATGACCTAAGTACCTCTCAATGTCTTCCGCTTCCTAATACCATCGCATTGTAGTTAGGATTTCAATATATGAATTTTGAGTAGACAAATATTCAGTTTATACCATCTTCTTTACGAAGTTCTAATCCTTCTTTTTTCTCATTCTCATTGTGCTTGAAGAGATTCCTTTAGCCATTCTTTAAGGATAGGTCTACCAGTGAGAAATTCTCATAGCTTTTTTTTTTTTTTTCACCTGGAAATGTTTTTATTTCCCCTTTATTTTTGAACAATGATTTACCAGATCCAGAACTCATAGCTGACAGTTATTTTCTTTTAGCACTTGAAAAATATTGTGCCTCTTCCTTCTGATCTCTGCGTTTTCATATGAGAAATCTGTTAATCTGATGTTCTTTTATAATAATGCATCATTCCTCTCTGGTTGCTTTTAAGGTTTTTCTTTGTCTTTAGTTTTCAGGAGTTTACTTCTGGAAACATAGATTTCTTTGGATCTGTCCTACTTGGGATTCCACCAGCTTCTTAAATCTAGAGGTTTTAAATCAAATTTGGGAAGGTATTTTAGCAAATTTAGGAAGTTTTGCTTATTATTTCTTCACATATTTTTTAAGCTTCACATTCTTTCTCCTTTTCCTCACAACCGCAAAGATAGAAGTATTTGTTACAGGTCTCTGAGACCCTGTTCATTTTTTTTCAGCCAATTCCTTTTTTGTTCAGATTGAGCAAATTCTATTGATCTGTCTTCAAACTTTCTGATGCCATATTATGTCATCTCCACTCTACTCTTGAGCCTATCTGTTGAATTTCTAGTTTCAGTTACTGTATTTTTTAGTTCTATAATTTTTATTTTTAAAATGAGTTTTATTGATTTGCTGAAGTTTTATATAATTTAATTTTTTCAAGGGAATTCATAATTACTCATTGAAGCAATTATATGACAGCTGCTTTAAAATTTTTGTCAGACAGTTACAATATCTGATTCATCTCAGTATTGGTCCCAGTTGATTGTCTTTTCTTATTAAAGCTGAGATTTTCCTGGTTCTTGATCCTATTTGAATTATCTTTATTTTAGCAGGAAAACTCCCTGCTTAGGTGTAGTATGTAGGTTCTGGCCTACCTTAATAGGCTTGTGTTCCAATGACAATTTCGTTTTTAAAGTTCCTGCAATGTTATTTGTCTTTGCTTTGTTCTCCTGGCTCCCTTGAGCCTCTGCTGGGTCCTTCCTAGTGCTGCCCAGGAATGTGGAGTAGAATTTGAGAATAGGAGTGGGCAAAAGTGCTTTCCTATGCCATCTGGTGTTGCTAAGTTGGACCTACGGTTGCTGGACCTGGAGGACAGGGAATGTTTCTCCTGTCCTTTTCTTGTGCCCCTTGGTACAGTTGAGCTTCTCACTCTATCTCTGTTGGTGCTCCTGGGGAAAAAAGTGCCCACATTGGCCACCTTCTGTAGCTGGGTAGAAAGCTAAGAGCTACAAGGTCTGTGGTTCCCTGCTGCTGGGTGGGGAATCAGGAGGCCCTGGGCACGGTTTACCTTCTGCTACTGAGTGGAGGGCTGGGAATGCCATACCTGGGTTACCTTTTGGATAGAGGGCTAGGAGAGGCTGGGTCTGCTGTGCAGCCCGGGGTGGGGTGTGGTATGGGGGTGATTCCCTTGCCCGCGTTTCTTTGATGCTGATGCTGTGGGTAGATTAGGATGGTTGTTTTCTGGAGCTGACGCCGATGCTCAAAGTATATCAGGCTGCCAGTCTCACTGGGAATGGGTCTCCTTTTGAAATCCCTGATGGGAACTTTGGCCAGAGCGGGACTTTTCTGTTTCTTTATTAACTTTTCTCTTTTTGTTTTGGTCTGTGCCTATTGGTGGTTCTGGGTTGCAGGCTCTCTGGTACCCAGCCTGGGATATATGGGAAACAGAAAGAAAACTCAGGGAATTTACTGTGGTTTCATTCTTCACGTCCTGAGGTCCCTAGGCAAGTCAGTTTCTCTCTTTACCTTTTGTCATCATCTGTTGAATTATTTCCAGGGTATTTGGTTGTATTTAGAGGGGAGGAGTAGAAAAACTGAATCTATGCCACCTTGCTAACCCCAAGTCCATTTTTTAGCCTCCGCTCATGTCATGTCTGCCAATATCCCACTGGCCAAAACAAGTGACACAGGTAAGCCTAGTGTCCAAGGAGGAACAACTCAGCCTAGCCATGGTGGGGGGGTACTGCAAAGTTACACGGCAAAGGATATGGAGATTGGGAGGGGTGAGAAATTAGGGCTATCTTTATAAACTACCACAGTGTCATACTTCTAGTCAAGTCCGCTTTTCTTTCTTAGAGTCCATCTCTCTTGCTTATAAGCAAAGAAACTGGATGGTATAGTTTTGTATCCCATCGTGAAGTAAAAAGATAATCCGTTTGTGGGTTATAAGTCTCACAGGGGCTAAGACCATGTCCCCCAGTTAGTTACTACAGTGCTAGTGTCCAGGGGAGGCTATTCAGCAAAATGTGTCGGATTGAATAGCACTGGGTTGCGACCTCCATCTTCTCTTGTCAGATGCATAGTCAGCATGATATAGCTTCAGTTTTCTTCACAATGGGTCTCTTGCTGGGGTTTCTTAAGCCCAGACTTGGAGCCAGATATCCCATCTGGCTCTACTTCAATGACCTGGCAGTAATTGTGATCCAGATTTATGTTTTCATTTTTACTATGTAATGTGGTTGAGTAAGATGCAAGTAACCCCTGGACTTTGTTAGAATGACCACCACAGACCTCGAGCCCCCGTGCAGAGGAGTCTAGTAAGCTAGACTGGTAAACGTGGAGTTCCCTAGCTCTCTAAGGTCATCTGGACCTGGACCAAAGAAGATTACTAGACTTTACTGTATTTAATCTCCCCAGTATTCAAGACTTGGATTTACAGCTCTTCAGTCAACTGCATAGAAAGAAGACAGAGAGGTAGGCATGGTGGTACATGTCTGTAGTTTCAGCTACTTGGGAGGCTGAGGCAGGAGGATCACTTGAGTCTGGACAGCATAGTAAGACCCCATCTCTTAAAAAGAAAGGAGGCAGAAGAGAGAATTGAGGTACAGCCTCCTAATACACGATGACCGAGTGGCTATGGCTGTGGAAAGGGAATGTAGTGGGAGGAAATTTTGCCGTGCATTTGTTTCTTACATCATTGAAGAATTTATTCTGTATATTTTTAAACTTTTATAGTAATGAAGATGATATTGTTATGAATAGTAATAATAGCAACTAACATTTATTCATTCATGTAACAAATACGTATATGAACTTATTAGAGTGTAGCAACCAGCCTAAGGAGTAGGAGGTATTATGCCTATTTCCACTTTAAAGATGAGGAAACAGGCACAAAGAATTTATGTAACTTGAATATAGTCTCATAGCTAGTAAGGAGTGGAACCTGGAAAAATGCTCTAATTCTCTGCTGTTCTATAGAGCCCCAGTCTTGACTGGGCATAGTGGCTCACACCTGCAATCCCAACACTTTGGGAGGCCGAGGTGGGCAGATCACCTGAGGTCAGGAGTTTGAGATCATCCTGGCTCACATGGTGAAACCCGGTCTCTATTAAAAATTTAAAAAAATTAGCTTGACATGGTGGTGCATGCCTATAATCCCAGCTACCCAGGAGACTGAAGTAGGAGAATCGCTTGAACCCAGGAGGTGGAGATTGCAGTGAGCCAAGATAGCGTCACTGCACCCAAAATAGCGCCATTGCACTCCAGCCTGGGAGACAGAGTGAGAGTCTGTCTTAAAAAAAAAAAACAAACAAACAAACAAAAAAAAAACCAACGCTGTCTTTACAGAGGAGGTTGCAATAGATAACTGAATTTTCAAAGAAATCACTGCTTCTTTAGGCACTAGAGATGCATGCTAGCTGTAGTCAGCATTTTATCTTGTTCAGCAATTTAGCCAAATCAGACTATGTCCTCTGATTTATCCGCTACATCTGAGTGCCAATTCAGAGCTGCATATTAATTTCCTCATAATTTTTGCTTTTGCCATATACTCTCAGAGCACAGCGTGTCCCCGATAAGTCACTGTCAGCCACCTGTCCCTTGAATCAGACCCACACTCAGTCCTAATGGGGAAGTGGGGGGAGTCGTGGAGCAGCTGCACCGTAACTGCTGGGAGTGCTGGGGGAATTAATTGAGACTCAAATATTTGCCTACTCCAGAGTGATTTATCACAATTAAAAGGAATAATTATTTGCCCTTTGGGTCAAGTCACGGATTTTGAGGGTTTGCTTACTGGAACGTGTAAATAAATCAAGCTTGGGAGGAGTCTTCCTGGATTTTGGTTTGAGGTACAGAACTTTCAGATTGGGATGCCCAGAGGAGTTAGTGCAAAAGATGGTGTTTGGGAGCACATTAGGGGAGCCCAAATTATCCTTGAAGGCACTGCTTTTGGAAACCAAGGATCTGTTTCTCAGTCAGTCCAACACAGTTAACTTCTCATGAATTAGAACTCACCGTAGTTTCTTCAGCAGAGCAGCAGATGGGAGTTGGTTCAGAGCTTAGAGAAGCAGTAGGGACACCTGAATCATATTTTCAATCTCATGCCATCTCCGGGACACGTGCTCATCAAGCGGATGGCTGGCACAATCACTTGCACTATTTGAATTATTTCCTTTTTCACTCTCCCCCACTTGTTTTTTTGGTCAGTGCATGTAACTGAATTTGCAAAAGTCAAACTCACATGATATAGCTTCTCTCTAGTGAGATACCAAGAAACTGCCACGACTTTTCAAAGTTAAAAAGCACTTTGTTGGCAGGTCTGGAAAATGTGTCCTATAAACCGTGATGACAACTGGAATTGATTAACTTTCACTAATGATTCAAATCAAGCCCAGGGCTGGATCATATGATCAAAGCAGATTCTAGGAGTTAAAATGTAACATTGTGTTGGCATATTTATCTTTGGCAAGGCTCTTACAGATAAACTCTTAGGAAGATTATTTTTAAGCTAGGAAAAATTGTGTTTAAGCTTTTTTGGTGAGAAGGGGGTTTTCCCGATGTTTGTAAAGTGTCCCCAAATGACCTATTAAGAGGTGAGAGCTTGCAGCCCCAGGATATCATAGGCTTTTGGAAAGTGAACAGGGTTTACTTGATTGCAAAGAAAGTGAATTGTGTACACAACAGTCTGCATGTCTGACTACAGGCTGGTCTGGCTGTAAGAATCTTCCAATTAACTAGACACAAAGAGCTCTCACCTGCCTTCCGGCTTCCAAGGCCTCTGCCATCGCCAAAACCCAGGACCCTCTACTTCTCCCTAGGGAACAACTTGAGGGCCGTTTGCACTCAGATAGGAGAAAGGGAACTGCTGGGAGCTGCCCTCAGATGCCCTAATCCGCAGAGGGCCACTGCGCGGTCATTTTCCTCCCGACTTGTTCTGCTTTCTGCTTTAATGACCAATGTTACCTTTTGGGCCAGCTCGTTCCTAATGCCGCCTGTAATTGAGACTCAAATAGTAAAATACACATAACTGGCCGTTTTACCAAGTCATCATTTATGAATATAGCTCGATTAATTTGTTTAGTCAGATGTGGAGGGACAATAAAAAGTGATTGACTAAAAACAATTAAAACAGTAAAAGTAAATTGTTTGTGTCCATTAAAACCTGCTGAGGCCGTCAGTTGAGAACTGTGGGCCTCAATGTGAAAATTAAAACTATTGATTTTCCCCCATATGTATGTGAATATCAGAGTTCTAATTTGTTTTTGTTTTTGTTGCTTTTAACTGGCTGAAAGCCCCTGAGGTCAAAGTGAAGGTGGGCATTCAATAAGCTCTTTTAGTGGAGTTAATAAAGATTTGGAAAGGCAAATATAAGAAATGGCTTCGATGTTTTAAAAGAGAATTATATGTCTGATCCGTACCCATTTTGCAATGCTACATGCTAATACTTTGTAATTTATTGCACTTTGAGGGTGAAAATGGAAAATCAACTGCAGAATATATGATCTTCATAGGGTTGAATTTTTAGGGCTTTGCCTTAATTTATGTGAGCGAGCTAGATTTTTTTTTATTATTGTCATTTGATTTTTTTATGTGCTACACTAAATCTTGTATTCCATGAACTATTATTTTTTAGTGTTCAATTAAAATACCAACATAAAAAGGATTTTACATGGACAGATCTTGACTCACAATAAGAAAACTTGGGGAGAAAACGCTCTGGATCAGATGAGGAAGTTTTCAATCAAGAGATAGGATAGAATTAAGTCCCAGAAGGCTGTAAAAATAGTGTAACATGTTTGAAGTTTCCTGTATAACGCTATCTCTATGGTATCACGTTGAGCATGAGTTAATATTAAGTTTATGTCATTAATCATATTAAGAATGCAAACTGTTATACCTGATAATGAAGTGAATGATCACTAAACAAGTCAGACTTTCTTTAATCTTTAAATAGAAGCCAGGCATGAGTTTTTGAAGATGGGTTTAAACGCTATACACTCAACCCCTTAAAGATAGCATTGGAAAAGCTATTACAATTATGGAATTATCTGCATTTGACTGTAACACACTGATTTTTAAGGGAAAAGCAATTCCAAGGGAAGTTCAAACACAGAGCACATTAGTTATTTCTTTTTCGGAGAGTTTTTGGTTCATTCCCCATCCCCACGAGTTTTCAAAAGGGGATATATATTGCTGTCAACCTAAATAACAGACAGAGAGAGGCTCTCTAAAGGAAAAGACGTGTGTTTGGGAATAGAGCATTGCAATGAGAATGCTGTGCCTAGCAGACAACGTGTGTATTCGGAGAGGTTAAAGGAAGACAAAGGTTTTTAAAGGAAAAAATGAGGATTACATCAGTGCTTTAAAATACTTATCCTTGCCTTCAGTGATCAATAGCAAGGGTGACACCAATCCAAGGGTAAACAAGCAGATGCCCTCGCAAAGTATTTTTTGTATAAGGTTGTCATGGCCCTTGTGCAAGGTTGTGGTTTTCGAGGAATCTTTTTCGTTATCAGGCATACAAGCATGCGAACCCTCTCTCCATGGCCTGCCCTGGTTATGTTTGTCAGAGTTTTCTTAACTTTAGTAATCTCATTTTGATTCTGGCAACTTACATGCTACTCATTGAGTTCACATTGTAGCTTCTGAATGCATCTTCAAAAGGACTTTCAATCGTTGACGGAGTGAGCAGGAGAATGGCTTATTGTGCAGGTGGATTCCTAGGCCTCCAGATACGGGGCAAGGATGAGCTTTCTATTCCTTGTAGGCATAGTGATGTCCATTTGAGAAAAGTGCTCCAGGTGGTTCTGCATGGGAAGCTGTAGGACCAGGCATGGAGAAACTGCTCCAAAGCCATACACTTAAACCTCTAGGGGTCAGAAAGCCTTTTGAGAATCTGCTCAAAACTATACATCTTTTTTTTTTTTTTTTTTGTAGTGGAGGTGGGTAAGCAGTTTCACCTGCAAGAGGAATTCAGCAGAGACACACTCAGGAGTTTTTTATTTGGTTCCCATTCGAGGCCTCCTCTTGGGACCTCAAGAGTGCTCTCTGTTCGTTCTGCTGGAGGCTTTTGGGACTTACTTGGTGGCTGCCGGCTAGCGTCTGGATGTAAGTGGTGTTAAGTTGGCAGCTTGCTATGTTCCAGTCAGACCCTCTTCTTACTATGCAGATTACTTATTTGGCCATAATTGTGGCATTGTTTAGAAAAACTAAATCCTGTGCATTTTAAGCTGGAGAATAGTGAATAAGGTTTGAGGTGTGCTTGGGATGAAAGTGTTTCATCCCTGTGCCAGTGGGGAGATCACATCCTGTGAATGAGCCCAGCTCTTTGGAACCAGCAGAGGAGACAAATGGGGGTGTTGGCCTGACCCTGCGGAGTCACAGGGCCCCACTGGACTAAGAACAGGCAGATGTAGAAGGTCAACTGCAAACTTGGCAAGTTTAATGCAATCCTTTCTTGAAAACAAAAGTAGGAGTGAATTTAATAATTTAGATCAGCAATTCAATCTCATGGTTCAAAACTTTAAAAGTATAAAAGAAGGTATGGTGAAAAGCCCTCCCTTATCCCAGGGTTCTTGTTTGTTGTATAACTTAGAAGGAATTTTATGTAAATGACAGCGGATAGAGGTATGTATATAGAATTATTCTTTTAACACAAATGAAAGCATGCTACATACACTGATTTTTAACGTTTTTAAATAGATGTTTGTGTTTCCTTTCTAGGACAGAATTTAGAAAGGGAATGTGATAATACCTATGTCAATTTTACTGCTTTCCCCTCATACTAAACACTGCATAATCCCAAACATATGTGCACAAACAGCTCCTTCCACGAGATTTGGAGCTGGTTTGGAGCCATGCTCTGGGGTTAGGCTGGAGACATGGGCTTATGTAACATGCTACATTTTAAGTAGCTACCAAAGAAAAGGCACAGTGGTGGGGGGGGTTGGCTCATGATTGGCACAAAGTCCCCTCAAACTGCTTCTGCTTTCCCTTCCCCAAGGCCAGCCCCAGGGGCAGAGGTGGTTTTCTGCATGGCTAACTGGGCACTGGATAGAAATTCAGGGAGGGGGCTTTCTAAAAACCATAAATTTCAGGGTCCTGCTCCTGGAAGTTCTAATGTCATCCTGACAGTGGGGTCTAGGAAAGCACATTATTAACAAGTCGTCCAGGTGATTCTGGTGCAGGTGTGCCATGGCCCAGAGGCCAGCGAGAACAAGAGGCTTTCTGAAATCTTGGCCAACTCTAAATAGAAGTTTCGTCAGTCTCTATGAGAACCTGCCTCTCCTGGACCACTAGGAGGTAAGGTCGAATTGACTACTTACCTTCAGGTGGAATCTACAATGGAATAAGTGTTGTCATTTGTCTTAGACTAAACAGAACTCCCCAGCTCATGAACCACAGAGCCCAAAACATTCCCACCAATTAACTGTACCAGCTGTGGTTCAGACATCCTCCTGTTCTCGTTAGAAATAGGTCTATTCCAAGTAAGTCACTTATAAACACCCCACCACCGTCTGGGAATCACATGTTCCTGGCCCCTTGCTGTACAACCAACACATGCGTGTGTGTGTGTGTGTGTGTGTGTTTGTGTATGTGTGCATATATGTAATATATTTAGGAGAAGACAAGGTTTACTTCTCGCCTAGCTTCACCTTGGTAGTCCTCAGGTCTCTCCCTCCAGTGACTGTGAGCAGCACTTCTAACATAAGAATCATTTCCCCTTGATTTCATACTGTAATTGATAAACTGTGTGGCGTTTATTATAGTGTGTTTTGGGACCCTCTGCCTCAGAATCACCTGGGGAGCTGATCCACCCATACAGGTTCCTGGGCCTTGCCACAGCCCATTGAATCAGTGAATTAGAATTTTAATACCTCCTCCGCAGTGATCGTCACCATGCGCACACCAACATGTTGCTAATGTCCCACACAAGGGTTTCGTCTGTGTTACTGTGTTAAGCCAGCTGGTTAGAAACTTCGCTTTCTGGTCATTTGAATCAAGGGCACCTTGCAAAGAAGATCAACAGTGATTTCCTAACCACAGAACTTGTTTCTGCTTACACCTTTTCTGTTTGGTAGATCTCTAGCATAATATTTCTCAAACTTCACTGTGCTTGTGAACCCCCTAGAGAATCTTGTTAAAAGGCAGATTCTGACTCAGTAGGTCTGGGGTGGGGCCTGAGACTCTGCATTTGTAAGAGGCTTCCATGTGATGCTGGTGCTGCCAGTCTGGGGACCACACTGAGTAGCTCTGTATCAGGTAGACTTCTGTCTCCAACTGGAGCACTCTTCCTACGGCCTGTCACATGCAGCTGCCTGCCCGTGGCTGAGTATCTTTGTGCAACTCAGAATCCCTCTGCTTTTATTCTTTTTGTAGATGAAGGGGAAGAAAAAGCCTGAGACCCCTGGGAGGGAGACCCAGTTCTGTCCCCATCCCACTGAACCTGCGGTAGAGGAAGGCGACATCACAAGCCAAAGGGTCTATTGATCTGATGCAATGGAGATTGTACTGAATTGGGAACAGCAGGCTCCCTGCGTTTCAGGGGGAGCCTCAGGAGAGCAGAAACCTTCTTTGCTTTAGTTTATTTTGTAATTAAGGGGAAAGGAACCCAAGCTAAAACGTTGCTTGAGGGCCTGGGCTTTTAAATTTATGTCACTGAGCAGCCTATGAATCAAGCCACCCACTGTGAAGCTGTCAGTTCTGATATCACTTCTCTCTCTCTGTGGCTTTATGCAAATACTTCCCCTTCTCCAAGTATTACGCTTAATGGGAATGGCAGACCGCATCCGTGTCCTAAGCCAGAGTGTGCGTCGTTGTCTGTGTGCTTGTGTCTGATTATGGAGCTCCTCCTGCTTGTCTCAGCTTGCAGAATGGAGGTGACATCTGTTATCTCAGAGGCCTGTTTGAGGAGAAAGGACTTGGAAGTTCTTATAAGTGTGAAGACGGTTGGTGGAAGAAAAAAATGCATATACTTTATTACATGGGAACCCAGTTTGAAAAGTCTTTCCAGGTGAACTTGGTTGGTGACTCTAGTGGGTCTAGTGAAGCCCCGTGATCATCCAGGGCTCAGTGTAAATACCTTGGGGGACCCGTCTCAGACCACTTCAGAGGGATGAATCTAGGACCCTAGCCTGTGGGGTATGGCCTCTGGACTTTCCTTCGTAGCATGCTCGTTGTGTAATATGGGTGTGACTGAAGTTCCGGGAGTGGCAGGCTCTGTTTGGTTCCCAGAGGTGTGCAGTGCCAGGCACGTGCCTGGTACCTCATGAGCTCTTGATATGAGCTTGGATGGATGTGCATGCTGCAGGCAAACAAGGGCTTCTTATGGAATATAATGGGCATTGTTCCAAATATAGTGGAAGATGAAACTTAAACCACAAACTTTTGATTTCATTTAGAAAGAAATTTTTTCTCTAAACATTAGAAAAAGCTATTATGAATAGGTTGATGATTATGTACAGTAATATGAATCTTGTTGATGGATGGTGTCAAGCTTTGTAGCCTCCTTGTCCTCACAGCTACTTACGAGTTAATCATACGCCTGTCGCAGAATACTAGATATTACTCCAGTATCTTTATTCCTTAAAAATAGAATTTCTGGTTTTTAGCTAGACATATGGTTACCTAGAATAAAGGCTGTATTTCTCAGTCTTCATTGCAAATAGGCATGGTCACTTAATGGATGTAAATGTGTCATTTCCAGGAACTGTCATCTTACTGTCTTCCTATTTCCTGCTGATGGACTATGGATATGATGCCTGGAGTTCAGCAGCCATCTTGTGCTGTGAGGTTGGTAGACAGCAAGATCAAAGGATCCTGTGTACTTTTCTGTGCTACCAGCCCTGCACTGTCCACCACTATTCTTCATTTATGCGAGTTAAACCACTGTTATTTTGGATTTGATATTACTCTCAGCTGAACAGAATCCTCCTAAGACAAGGATAAGAGAATTATAATTCTTACAAAGGGCTTCTTTAAGGCCATTATTAGAATAAATGCTATAGTTCAAGGAATTTGTAAGGGTATGTTTATGACAAGATTTTGGGTGATGCAATCTAGTGTTAGCATTAAGAGTGAGCTTAGAAGCAGTTTGGCTCTCAGTTGCTGTAGGTCCTGGAAAAGCTCCTTAAGCTCTTTAAACTTTAGTCTTTTCTGTCCGTGAAATGGGAGCTATAATATAGTACCTGGTACCTGCTGCTTCTCTTCTCAGTACATGGAGTTATTGAAATTCCACAGAGCTAATACTCTAAGGCCTTAGAGGATACAGGTGTCTTCTCTAAGTCAGAGAAATTTCTATATAGAGATTTAGATTAGAAATTTAGATTTAGAAATTTAGATTCATATCTAAATTTCTTCTTCTATACAGAGAAATTTCACTTCAGCAAAATTTCTTGTGTGTTTTTTTTTTTTTTGAGACAGAGTCTCACTCCATCGCCCAGGCCGGAGTACAGTGGTGCAATCTCTGCTCACTGCAACCTCCTTCTCCCTTGTCCAAGCAGTTCTTCTGCCTCAGCCTCCTGAGCAGCTAGGATTACAGGCGTCTACTACCACACCCGGCTACTTTTCATATTTTAAGTAGAGATGGGGTTTCACTATGTTGGCCAGACTGGTCTTGAACCCGTGACCTCAAATGATCCACCTACCTTGGCCTCCCAAAGTGCTGGGATTACAGGCATAAGCCACTGCTCCCGGCCCTTGTGCAGTTTTCCCTTTCTTTTTAGAAATCAATGAAATCAGGTAACCTTAGAAATAGAAGTTTCATTCATACACACACACACACACACACATATCTATATATCTATATATCTGTACACACACACACATATATAATTGTTGGTCCTTTTGTGTGGTTTTAAAGTTCAAGTATAGTTTGTTTTGACCGTTTTAAAGACAATTAATTCATTTGACTTTGTTAATTTGGCTCCTTCTCAATTACCAGGCATTTTGCTAAGTCCTGGAAACAACAACAAAATGGTCAAGACATAAATGCAGATAATATGTTCTGTGGGGATAGAACTTTGGAGGTTCAGACACTGTAATTACATTGTTTGGTCTCATCTATGTAAGTATAGGTAACCCGATTCCAAGGAAGGTAAACCTCCCAGGTTCATCAGATGTGCATTGCAGATGTCAGTTGCCTGCTCCGTGGAGGTCTGACTAAGCTTGACCCGGCCTCTTAGTTTCTTAATCTTCTGAGAGTGCAGAGATGCATTCCTTCTTCCCCGGAGTTCTAAAAATTCCTGAACCTTCTCTTTGTGTTATATCTCTCCTGTGTTTGCGGTTTCCAAGTGTGCTGCTATGGTTTATATGTGAGTTTATTTAGGTTTTCCAAAGAGACTAAGGAACTTGAAGGCAAGGACTGTGACTGCTTCTAAGTTCTCAGGCCATTGTTTAATGTTCAGTCCCTCTGAGGCTTGACCGATTCATAGTGGGCAGCTAGGATATTCAGAACACATGATTTCTATCCCTGCTATTGAGGTAAGACCCGCAAATGGTATGCTCCAAAGTCAGTAAACCACACAAAAGATCCCGAGTTCTCTCCAGAAACCCAGCTGGGTTGGAGCTCCTGTGGTAGAGAACTTGCCCTGTCTTTTAAGCTCAGCGCTTTATTTGCTTCATCTTCCTTTTCCTTCTTGGGTTTATTGTACCTAATAAAATGGAGTGGTTATTTTACTATTTAATAATTTCTAAGATCAAAGGAAGTTAAGTCATCATTTCTGCTCTTATTAATTAATCTTTTCTTTTTCAAATTAGTTTTTCCTTGATGTTCGCAACAGATAAATGTAATGTCATTTATTCCTCTCCATGAAGGCCATTTAAAGTCTTAGCGGATTTAGCTTTTGATTTATTCTTGAATTTTAAATAGGGGAGAAAAAAAGAGAATGTAAGTTAGAACAGATATGTTTAAAATGACATATAAGCTGCTTTTCCTCCTAGGACTCTAATCTTTTCTTTTTTTTAAATTTTGTGACAAAGTCTCACTCTGTCACCCAGGCTGGAGTGCAATGGCACGATTTTGGCTCATTGCAACCTCCACCTCCCAGGTTCAAGCGATTCCTGCCTCAGCCTCCCAAGTAGCTGGGACTACAGGCATGTGCCACCATGCCTGGCTCATTTTTATATTTTTATTAGAGATGGGTTTTGTCATGTTGGCCATGGCAGTCTCGAACCCCTGACCTCAAGTGATGCGTCTGCCTATGCCTCCCAAAGTGGTGGGACTACAGGTGTGAGCCACTGTGCCCAGCCAGACTGTAACCTTTTTTAATCAAGCATACCATGCAAGCACTTAAGAATCATGCATTACCTGCATTGCACTTCTATGTATTTTCTGTAGTTTGTAGTTGAGTGGGGAGTGAGAGAGGGGAGCATTGTACCTAGGGAGTAAAATAACAAAATTGAATGATTTTCTAATATTGGTGACAGATGTCCTAGTGGTGTTTTATTTTAATAAGTAGTACTTTATTCCAGATTGTTTTTCTTTTTAGCAGTCTTAAACTGTGGAATTTTATGTGTTTCTCTTATCAAGGAGGCACCTACTTCCTTGGAAACAAAAATCTCTGTGGAATTTCACATAAGTGTCAGACTTCTGAGCAGGAACTGAGACATTCAGCAATTCCTGTTCTGGTGGGAACCGTGGAATGGCACCATCACTGCACATAAATCGAGCAGCTGTGCTCCTAAATATGATTACAGGCAGTGCCACGCTGGGCACACTCATTAAAGCAGGAGCAAATGTTATCTCTGGTTTAGGAAGAGGATTGTGTTGTGTTGCTTCCTATAAACCAGGCTGTGCAGCGAGCCCATCTATCAAAGGGAAGCTGGTTTGCATGGTTTTTAAATCCTATTAAGTTACCTGCCAATTAGAAATGAAAAGATCTGGGACTACCTAGAAAATGAAGGCAGGGTGGAAAAGTGGATACACTGCATTACCTGAAAGTCTTCTTGGGCTCTCTGGAGTTAGGTGTTTCTCTAGTTAACACTTGACAAAATTGAGAATATTCAGTGATATCAACATGCAAATATTTGTAGGAAAATACCCACAGACCGTATCTCAAGGACTTGAAAGGATGTTTGGCAGGTCTGCTCTTCCTAGAAGCTAAAGGCTTAGAGCCAACCTGGGCAAAACCTCCCAGTTTGAGACACAAACTTCTCTTGGAAAATGCTCACGGCAACAAATATGTCCAGATCCTTATTTTCCCTTTGATTTTTTTTTTTAAACTGCAGTGTTGACTAATGACAAACATATTGGTGTTTGGCTTGTGAGGTGTGGTGCTTTCTTGGTAAAGGCTGGACCATGGTGGCAAACAAAATCTAATTAGTGCGTTTGAAGTATACCTCACTTCTGTTTCCAAGCCCCTCTCTTTTGTTGTCTAACATTAAGTGTGTGGTCTTCTGGCGTGTGAAAGTTTTTTCATTATTTTTATCTATTTAAAAGTAGGTTGCATGCTATGCATATGGAAATATTTAGGAAGAGGTATATTCATGTCTGCAACTTACTTTGAAATACATAGCAAAGTAAGATGGATTGAGGAACAAAGGGTTGGATAAGCATGTTGTAAAGTAAGAATAGTAAAGTATTGCAGAATTGATGTAGTAGGCATATACAGGAATTGATCGACTTACGACCTATGCAACTTACGACCATTCAACTTTACGACCACAATCTCTAGCCACGACTGCTCCGCGTCTGGCAGCGCAAACGTTGCCCAGCTGGGCGTACGACAGTGCGGACCAGCCTCCGGCAACACTACCATCTCCGCGTGCATATAGCCTACTCAACTTACGACCAAATCGTGTTACGACCGGTCTGTCGGAACCAATCGTGGTCGTAAGTTGAGCACTAGCTGTAGATGTTCACTGTCAAATTTGACTTTTATGTATGTATGAAAATTTTTATGATATTGAGAGAGAAAAAGGTCAAGCTTCTATTATATAGGATTCTCACTTATATAAAACCCAAGCTCCAGGAAAGAAATAACTCTTAGACCCACAAAAGTCCTAATTTTTCAGGCAAACTCAGAAACTCTGAAGTTTGGGAAATTCTCAGTCAACATAAATTTGCTGTCTTTCTTTGTTTTTTTTTTTTTCTTTCTTGAGTATGTGTTACTGCTTTAATTACATTAAAAAATTGTGGTGGGACACAATTGGAATGATCAGCAATAACAATATAAGGAAGTTAACAAAAACACTTTTTTAAAATGCTGCCCCAAATTCTAATAGTTAATCTTTTTTTTTTCCATTTTTTTATTTTATTGCATTCTAGGTTTTGGGGTACGTGTGAAGAACATGCAAGATTGTTGTATAGGTACACATGTGGCAGTGTGATTTGCTGCCTTCCTCCCCATCACCTACCTCTGGCATCTCTCCCCTTGTTATCTCTCCCCAGTTCCCCACCCCCTACCGCCCCTCCCCTATTTCCCCCCAACTGACCACAGTGTGTAGTGCTCCCCTCCCTGTGTCCATGTGTTCTCATTGTTCAACACCCGCCTATGAGTGAGAACTTGCGGTGTTTGATTTTCTGCTCTTCTGTCAGCTTGCTGAGAATGATGGTTTCCAGGTTCATCCATGTCCCTACAAAGGACACAAACTCATAGTTTTTGATGGCTGCATAATATTACATGGTGTATATGTGCCACATTTTCCCTGTCCAGTCTATCATCGATGGGCATTTGGGTTGGTTCCAGGTCTTTGCTATTGTAAACAGTACTGCAATGAACATTCGTGTGCACGTGTCCTTATAGTAGAACGATTTATAATCCTTTGGATATATACCCAGTAATGGGATTGCTGGGTCAAATGGTATTTCTGTTTCTAGGTCCTTGAGGAATCGCCACACTGTCTTCTACAATGGTTGAACTAATTTACACTCCCACCAACAGTGCAAAAGTGTTCCTATTTCTCCACATCCTCTCCAGCATCTATTGTCTCCAGATTTTTTAATGATCGCCGTTCTAACTGGCGTGAGATGGTATCTCAATGTAGTTTTGATTTGCATTTCTCTGATGACCAGTGATGATGAGCATTTTTTCATATGTTTGTTGGCTTCATGTATGTCTTCTTTTGTAAAGTGTCTGTTCATATCCTTTGCCCACTTTTGAATGGGCTTGTTAGTTTTTTTCTTGTAAATCTGTTTTAGTTCTTTGTAAATTCTGGATATTAGCCCTTTGTCAGATGGGTAAACTGCAAAAATTTTTTCCCATTCTGTTGGTTGCCGATTCATTCTAATGACTGTTTCTTTTGCTGTGCAGAAGCCGTGGAGTTTGATTAGGTCCCATTTGTCTATTTTGGCTTTTGTCGTCAGTGCTTTTGGTATTTTGGTCATGAAGTCCTTGCCTACGCCTATGTCCTGAATGGTTTTGCCTAGATTTTCTTCTAGGGTTTTTATGGTGTTAGGTCTTATGTTTAAGCCTTTAATCCAAGGGTTCTTTTTTTTTTTTTTTTTTTTTTTTTTTTTTTTTGAGATGGAATTTCACTCTTGTTACCCACGCTGGAGTGCAATGGCGCGATCTCGGCTCACCACAACCTCCGCCTCCTGGGTTCAGGCAATTCTCCTGCCTCAACCTCCTGAGTAGGTGAGATGACAGGCACACACCACCATGCCCAGCTAATGTTTTGTATTTTTAGTAGAGACGGGTTTTCACCATGTTGACCAGGATGGTCTCGATCTCTTGACCTCGTGATCCACCCGCCTTGGCCTCCCAAAGTGCTGGGATTATATTTATAGGTTGGGCAAGGTGGCTCACACCTGTAATCCCAGCACTTTGGGAGGCTGAGATGGGCAGATCATTTGAAGTCATGAGTTCAAGACCAGCCTGGCCAACATAGTGAAACCCCGTCTCTACTAAAAATACAAAAAATTAGCTGGGTGTGGCGACACACACCTGTAGTTCCAGATACTCAGGAGGCTGAGGCAGGAAAATTGAATCTGGGAGGTGGAAATTGCAGTGAGTTGAGGTGGCACCACTGTACTCCAGCCTAGTGAAAGAGTGAAACTCCATCTCAAAACAAACAAACAAACAAACAAACAAACAAACAAACAAACATGCCAGGCATGGTGGCTCGTGTCTGTAATCCTAGCACTTTGGGAGGCTGAGGCGGGCAGATTGCCTGAGCTAAGGAGTTTGAGACCAGCCTGGGCAACACAGCGCAACCCCATCTCTATGAAAATACAAAAGAATTAGCCGGGTGTGGTGGCATGCACCTGTAGTCCCAGCTACTCAGGAGGCTGTGGCAGGAGAACTGCTTGAACATGGGAGGTGGAGGTTTCAGTGAGCCAAGATCGCGCTACTGCACTCCAGCCTGGGTGACAGTGAGATGCTGTCTCTACCAAAAAAAAAAAAAGAAAAAAGAGGAAATTTCCATAGTATGCTAGTTGTATATATATGGGGCAATTTATGTAATCAATCTTTGATTGACACATGTACAGTTAAGCAGCATGTAACAATGTTTTGATCAATGATGGACTGCATATGCCACTGTGGCCCTGTGAGATTATAATCCTGTATTTTTACTGTACCTTTTCAATGTTTAGATTCACAAATACTTACTGTTGTGTTACAGTTGCCTACAGTATTCAGTATAGATTTATAGTTTAGAAGCAATAGGCTATAAACTTGCAGGCTATTGTACAGGTGTGCAGTAAGTTATACCATTTAGCCTTGGATAAGTACAGGCTATAGTGTTCACACAATGGTGAAATTGCCTAACAACGTCTTCCTTGGAACATATCTCCATCATCCTTGTCATTAAGCAACATGTGGCTGTATTCGCCTCCTAGGTCTGCCATAACAAAATACCACAGACTGGGTGGCTTAAATAACAGATATTTATTTTCTCACAGTTCTAGAGGCTGGAAGTCCAAGATCAAGGTGCCAGCAAATTCAGTTTCTGCAAAGAACTCTCTTTCTGGCTTGTAAATAAGCCACCTTCTCACTGTGTCCTCAAATAGCATTTTGTTTGTTCTTGCATGTAGAGAACTGTGCTGTCTCTTTCTCTTCAAACATCACTCATACAGGATTGAGGCTCCACCTTTAATTATTTTATTAAGTCATTTAAAAAAATGACTCGGGGGTTTCCCTTATTTATTTATTTATTTTTTTTGAGACAGAGTCTCGCTATGTCACCCAGGCTAGAGTGCAGTGGCACTATCTCGGCTCACTGCAACCTCAGCATCCCAGATTCAAGTGATTCTCCTGCCTCAGCCTCCTGAGTAGTTGGGATTACAGGCATGCATCACCACACCCCGGCTAATTTTTGTATTTTTAGTAGGGTTCCAACATGTTGGTCAGGCTGGTCTCTGACTCCTGACTTCAGGTGATCCACCTGCCTTGGCCTCCCCAAGTGCTTTACAGACATGAGCCACTGCACCCAGCCAGTTTCCCTTACATCTTTTAAAAATATGACTTGAATTGGCATACATAGTTTCCCTTTACATACTATTGGTCAGAAAGTCACATGACCACATAAAGCCCATGGGAGGCTGGGATATGTAGTTTTGAGACGGTGGCCACATGCTGAGCCAAAACTATTAAAGAATGGAGGGGAGTATAGATACTGAACTGGTAGTTACTCTGCTACAGGGAATGTAGGAAAATATTATATTTTGAGTGTCAAAACACTGCCTTTTAAATATTTTACTTGATCGATTGAGACAAGGCCTCACTCTGATGTCCAGGCTGGGGTGCAGTGGTACGATCTTGGCTCACTGCAGCCTCCATCTCCAAGGCTCAGATGGTCCTCCCACCTTGGCCTCTCAAAGTGTTGGGATTATAGGCATGAAGCACCATACCCAGCCAAACATTTTACTTTAAAAATAAAAAGAATTGATAGCAAAAGTTACTTTCCTGTGTGCCTTTACATCTCAGGGGAATGAGAAATTTTACCTATATACTAGAAATGGAATTCTTAAAAAAGTTTAAGTCCATATTCTGTTTTAATGTGTGAATTCCTTTTTATACCTTAAGATGGGAACAAAGTGGCTACATATGGAGAATGAAGAAAAATCAGTAAGTTATATGGTGGTAATCACTGGAAGAATGAGAAATAAAATGGTTTTAATTGGTTGCCTCTGGGGGTAAAGAGATGTGACATGAAAGTATTACTTTTACTGTATCTCTGTACTATGGCTTTTCTTTTAAAATAAATTATGTGCTTGAACTATTTTAATAAAAATTCAAATATTTAAAGAAAGGGCTTTTATAAAAATAAAGATGGAAAGTATATATTTAAATCATGCAATAAGTAGAGTACTGAAAATCAATAAAAGCCATATTCAAAAGGCACATTTTTCACTTTGCTTTTTATGTCTTTGGTTTGATTATAAGAAACAAGAGCATAGAGGCAGCTCCATGATCCAGGGCATTTTGTAAAAGACCTGTTATGGGGACTACAGATGTAATGTTAGCTAGTTCATTCCTGTGGTAGCTAAGCAAAGATAGACTTCCACAGCCATTGTCAAGAGACTTTCTGTCCACCCAATTCCTCCATTTTAATAGTCATACATGGACAAATAAATCAATCTGTTACATCTTCCTTTTTGACAAAGCAATTGGATTTAAGGTACACCAAATATGAACATTTGATCTTGCTCACATGTTAACATTAAGTAGCAAATGTTGAGTTGTTATGAAGAATGAGATTTATGTAATCATTTGACACCTGAACTGTCTTCTGTCATAGGGTGGCTGAGAGGTTTCTTAGAGGGATTCCTATATGACATCTTTCCTTCCTGACCAAAGTGTGTTTCTTTTTTATTTTTATTTTTTTTTATGCCTTCAGGAGCATGTTTATTGTGTTTGAGATGATACATCAGGTGCTCTCTGAGCTACAAAGGGTAAAAGGAAATCCTCTCATTACAAACTGACAAAGGTAAAAGGTAAAACATTTTTCACAACAGCATGAACCACATACTCAGATCTGGATTTAATACAAATGACATAATTCCTAGTCATCTACAGCTACTTTTATAACTTCATACAGATAATGAATTAGGCTAAAATGCACTATAATATTTGGTAGACTTCAGGACCAGTATCCTTAGTACATCACAAAATACATTTTGATATCCCAAAGAAGCAAGACTTGCAAGTAGGCGTTTTAAACATAACTAATCTACAGCTACAAAGTTCTACTCTTGATAGCATTTACCTTTTTGGGGAGTCTCCCAGGCTCCAAAGGATAAAAGCAGAGTAGAATCAGTATAACATATACACAGAAGTCCGTATTGTAAAGGCTATAAAGATTTGCAGCACAGTGAGAAGATGCCTTCTGCTCCTTCACACTGCATACAAATTATATGAATTATATTGCGTATCTCTTGGTCCACTGTCTGGCTAACCTGTCGTGTTCTGCTCTGTTGGTCAAATACTGAGTGGCTATGCTTCCAACCAGAGGATCCGCAGGGTTGCAGTCTGTCAAAAGGGAACAAATAGACAGCAAAACCTTTGAAATAGTCAAAGCAGGACTCCAGTTGTCTTTAAGGATGTCCAGACAGGTGACTCCCTGACTGTTGATGTTGCAGTGATAGATTCTGGTGAGGAAAGTAACCTTTGGTGGCTTAAATGGATAATCTGATGAAAATGTGATATCCAGAAAAAACACACCACCTTCATATACAGAACCCGGTGGACCAAGTATAGTTGATCTCCATTCATAAATGTTATCTCCTTTAGGCCCAGCACTGCAATTAGGAGGAGGATCAAGGGTTATTTCAGCTAGCTCCTTTTGAATTCTTTTAGCACTAGTGGATAACTTAGCAGTGGTTTTGCTAGAGAGTTTGGTATTTTTCTTCTGCTGGGTGGCAGAAGGTTTTCTTTCTTCTTGTTCTTCAGGCTCTGGAGTGGCTGGGTCTCGCTGGTCCGCATCTGAACTGCCACTGCTGGTGCTGGGGCTCTCATCATCGGACCTTTGCCTATCACTGGACATCTTGGTGAAGTTATCTGTTGGAAAACTAGGCCGCCCGCCCGGCCCGCTCGCGCACCGCTACGGTGTGGGACCCAAAGTGTGTTTCTTCTGATCCTAAATTCGTGGTGCTCCTGTTATGTTGGGTCCTGCCAAAAGGTGGGTTATAGTTATGCTGTCAAGAAAGAAGACATCAAACCAGAGTTATGGGATTGTCTGCAGAATCATGCATGGCAGGCTTTTCTTTCTAGGGCAGCAATCTTAGGGGAGAAAGCATTGGATTTATAGTTAAACCCAGTTCAAATCTCGTGTTTACGATTTACTTGCTAGGCTGATATGGGCAACTTATAACCCTTCCAAACCTTGACTTCCTCACCTGTACACCAAGGACCTTCATAGAGCTATTGTGGAATTCAAGCAAGAAAATGCATTAGCAGGGGCTTGGTATAGGGCTTGTCCAGAGAGAAAATATAAATTCAATTAGCTGGGCATGGTGGCGTGTGCCTGTGGTCCCAATGGCTGTGGGATGGGATTGGTAAGCTACAGTGTCCAATGACAAGAGTGGTTCTCATCCTGGCTGCACATTACCTGGGTATCTTTGAAGAAAAACACCTGCCCAGTGCCAAACCAACTAAATAGAACATTATGGAGGTGGTGGGGGTGGAAGAGTGGGAGGAGTCGAGGGAAAATAGCATTAAAAAAACCCAAAAGCCCTCTCCCCCAATTCTTCCCACATGATTCTCAGGAGCCGGGCTGACAAACACTGTAATGGAAGATGAAATGCAGCTCGGTTTATGAGAAATGGAGGGAAATATCCAGACAGAAATCAACCAGAGTTCAAAAGTAGTCGAACATTTGCCTATGCTTCAAATTTCAGGGATCTCAAATGCTCCCTGATCCTAGTTATGTTTCAATTATAAAATACCCATAACAAAAAATTTCATTTAAAAAAATGTAAGTGTAGAGTTACATTTACAAGTTACTTCTTACATGTAACTTAATACTTAATTAACTAAATGTAACTATACACTTACATTTTTAAGTGTGCAGGTTAGCGGTTTGAAGTATATTCACAGTGTTGTATAACCAATCTCTGGAACTTTTTAATCTTGCAAAGCTGAAACTCTATACCCATTAAACAGCTCCCCATTCTCTGCTCCCTCTCATCCCCCTGGCAACCACCATTCTGCTTTCTGTCTCTGTGATTTTAACTCTTCTAGATACCTCATATAATGGGAATCATATAGTATTTGCCTTTTTGTGACAAATTAAAATACAGCAAAACCCAAACTCTTCCCAGGCGATCCTAAGAAGCAAGGATGAGAAACACTGCAATAGAAGTTGAAATTGGCTGGGCGGGGTAGGTCATATCTGTAATCCCAGCATTTTGGGAGGCTGAGGTGGGTGGATCACTGGATCTCAGGAGTTTGAGACCAGCCTGGCCAATATGGCGAAACTCAGCTCTATAAAAAATTCAAAAAATACAAAATTAGCGTGTTGTGGTAGCGTGTGCCTGTAGTCCCAGCTACCTGGGAGGCTGAGGTGGGAGAATCGCTTGAACCTGGGAGGCAGAGGTTGCAGTGAACTGAGATCATGCCACTGTACTCCAGCCTGGGTACTGTTTCAAAAAATAAAAAAATGAAGGAAAAGAAGATCAATGCTGCTGGGTCTATGGGAAGGGGGTGGAAAGATTGAGAGATGCAAATCAACCAGAATTTAACATTTCAACATTTTACACAGCATAATGTCTATATTGCAGCATGTGCCAGAATATCCTTTTGTTTTAAAGTTGAATAATATCCCACTGTATGTACAGGCCACATTTTGTTTATCTATTCATCTGTCAATGATCATTTGGATTATTTCCACCTTTTGGCTGATGTAAATAACGCTGCTGTTGAATACAGGTGTACAAATATCTCTTTGAATCTCTGCTTCCAATTTTTTTGGGTACATACCCAGAGGTAGAATTGCTGGATCACCTGGTAATTCTCTGTTTAACTCTCTGAGGAACTGTGGGATGGGAGTAGATGATGGGAGGTTGTTTGGTGAGTACAATGTGCATTGCTCCAGAGATGGATGCACTGAATGTCCTGACTTCACCACAATGCAGTATAGCAGTGTAGCAAAACTGTATTTGTATTCTATGAAAATATAAACTCAATTAGCTGGGCATGGTGGCATGTGCCTGTGGTCCCAGCTACTCAGGAGACTGAGGTGGGAGGATTGCTTGCGCCTGGGAGGTTGAGGCTGCAGTGAGCTGAGATCTCATCACTGCACTACAGCTGAGGCAATAGAGTGAGAACTTGTCTTAAAAAAAGAAAAACAGGGCCGGGTGTGGTGCAATCCCAGTGCTTTGGGAGGCTGAGGTGGGTGGATCACATGAGGTCAGGAGTTCGAGACCAGCCTGACCAACATGGAGAAACCCCATTTCTACTAAAAATACAAAATTAGCTGGACATGGTGGTGCATGCATGTAATCCTAGCTACTTTACTCAGGAGGCTGAGGCAGGAGAATCGCTTGAACCTGAGAGGCAGAGGTTGCAGGGAGCCACAATTGTGAAATTGCACTCCAGCCTGGGCAACAAGTGTGGAACTCCAACTAAAAAAAAAAGAAAAAAAAAAAAAGAAAAGAAAAAAGAAAGAAAAAAACAGAAAAAACAACTATGAGAGGAACTACTGTTTTCTGCAGTGGCTGCACCAGTTTACATTCTTACCAGCAATGCACAAAGATTGAATTTGTCCACATCGTCTCCAACACTTGTGATTTTCTGTTTTTGATAACAGCCCTCCTATTCCATGTTGAGATACCTCATGGCGGTTTTGGTTTGTTGATGTTGAGCATCTTTCATATACTTTTCGGCCATTTGTATGTCTTCTTTGAAGAACTGTCTATTGAAGTCCTTTGTCCATTTTAAAATTCAGTTGTTTGACTTTTTGTTATTGACTTGTAGGAGTTCTCCCACATACAATTTAAAATTCTGTTTCCCAAAACGTGTTCCATGTAACACTGGTTCGGTAGGATCTTAATGACTACACACTAAAGACATATAGCATGATCTCTACGATGGAAGAGTATAAAATATTTCTCAAACTTTCTTGACTACAGAACACCTTTTCAGTATAACGTTTTGCAGGTCTAGAGTTTTGCAGGCCAGGATCTGAAGCATACTGTACTTTATTCACGAAAATGGCCGCTGTAAATTTCCTTTTTTACCGATGGCTCAATTATGTTTTCGCTTTGTGTCCCCTGTTTACTTATTATGGCTGGCAGCTTTCCCTGGGCCTCCTTTCTTCCTTTTCTCACCTCTCTTAGTGGCCAGCAAATCTTGTTGACTTTTTTTCCTCCCCAAAGATATCTTAAATCCATCCCTTTTACTGTTTCCCAACCCTCAGTCTTGGTTACTTGAACTTCTGCAAAAGTATGAACCAGTCTTGCTTCACTACAAACTACCAGAATGATCTTCTAAATACGTACATTTGATAATGCCTCTATTTAAATTCCTTATTAGCAGTTAGCAGTGGTTGTGTCACAAACTTTGAGAGCTGTGTTAGAAAATGTTATTCAAGTACTAGACCTAATGCTATCTTAGAAATACTTAATACTTAGAAAAAATACAACAGAGCGGAATCAAAGGCATTCCCAATCCTTTGCTCTCAATCACTTGCATTCTTCTTGGAATGAGCAATCCTTTTCTGAAGGGCAGAGTTAGAGGAGTGTGATATAAATTACATATAATCTGTAGTCCAGTGTCTCCGTACCATAGTAACCAACTGCTACTGTTGCAGGGTTTGTTTTGTGGCAATATCATGCATTGCAGTGATTTATGTCTTATTTGTATTTCTTGAATTTTGTCAAAATTTGATTATGCTTCATGTGTCTTAGGAGAAAAACAGATCATCCTACTTACCAATGGCTCTCAACAGGGAGCAGCATTCTCCCCAGCTCTGAGGGTACTTAGAATGGATATGGGGGTTGGGAATGTCATAATGACTGTGGGTGCAATGGGTGGTCTGGAGCCCGTGGTGTTACATATCCTGCAATGCATGAGACAGTTCCACACATAAAGAATTGTCCCACTGCAGGTGTCCTCATTGGTAAGCATTGTTAGTCATCAAAGCACAAACTTTAGCAAGGCACGTAGAACCTCATTACACCTGGTCCCTGACTATGTTTTCCGCCTAGCATAATACCCCGTACTTCTGCTCCCTGCTGCTCTCCAGAATGTGAAATTTTTCTTGTGCAAATGAGCCTTTTGTGTGCTGTTTCCTCTATCTGGAATGCATTCCATCGTTGACTGGTTAATAAACTCTTCTTTCTTTGTATTCCTCTGGAAGTCATCTCTGACACCTCTCTGGGGAGAGTTAGTTAGTCTTTCTTCTGTGTTCTCATAGCACCCAGCATATATCTGGTCGCCACTGGGGTGTTCACAAACCTCTTATTTCCTTCTCTGGAAACATGGTAGAATCATATTTCCCTGTTTTCCTTAAACTTCAGCACTATCACATGACTTGCTTTGGGCAATGAAATATGAGTGGAATTGACATGCATTTAACTTCCAGATGGAAACTTCAATAGGCAGTCACAATTTGCCATTTTCTCTTTATTTCTGCTGTGGTAAGCCAGATGATGACTGCTCTGTGACAACAGGTCCTGGAGTAAGTGGAGCTCCCTGCCAATGCACAATTGATGTATAACATGAACAAGAGATGAGCTGTGTTATTTTAAGCCACTGAGATTTTCATTTTTATTTCTTTTTTTTTGAGATGGAGTCTCGCTTTATCACCCAGGCTGGAATGCAGTGGTACAATCTCAGATCACTGCAACCTCTGCCTCCTGGGCTCAAGCGATTCTCTTGCCTCAGCCTCCTAAGCAGCTGGGGAGTGCTTACCATCATGCTCAGATGATTTTTGTATTTTTAGTAGAGATGGCTAATGTTGGCCATCTGGTCAACATGTTGGCCAGGCTGGTCTTGAACTTCTGACCTCAAGTGATCTACCCCCCTTGGCCTCCCAAAGTGCTGGGTTTATAGGCATAAGCCATTGCGCCCTGAGATTTGTAGGTTGCTTGTTAGTATAGTATACTCATGCTCATCCTGATGGATATACCTCTATTGTAGTAGTTATATATATATATATATTATTATTTTTTTTTTTGAGACAGGGTCCCACTCTGTTGCCTAGGCTGGAGTCCAATGGCATGATCTTGGCCCACTGTAACCTCCACCTCCTGGGTTCAAGTGATCCTCCTGCCTCAGCCTCCTGAGTAGCTGGGATTACTGGTATGTGCCACCATGCCCGGGTAATTTTTGTACTTTTGGTAGAGGTGGGGTTTCACCATGTTGCTCAGGCTGGTGTCAAACTCCTGGGTTCAAGTAATCCACCCGCCTCAGCCTTCCAAAGTGCGGAGATTACAGGCGTGAGCCACTGTACCTAGCCATGTGGTTTTGTTATTGTTGGCTTTACCAGACTATCTCCATGGTAGACAGTTAGCTTCTTGAAGGTTGGGACTATCAGTTTTTTGCTCCTGTGTTGCCAAAATTTTGCACAGTGACAAGCTGTATTAGTTATCTGTTAATGTGTAAAAAATTAGCCCAGAACTTAGTGGCTTAGAAAAACTATAAGCATTTATTATCCTCATGGTTTCTGTTGGTCAGGAATGTGGGAACAACTTGTCACGATAGCTCTGCCTTGGTGTCTCTCATGAGTTGCATTAAAGATGCTGGATGGGGATGTACTCATCTAAAGGCTTGACTGGGGCTGGAGGAGGAGGGGCAGCCAACAGTGTCAGAATACGTGAGGGACTGAGAAGCTGTGAAGTCTTTGTATTTCAGAACGTGAGGTCAGTAATTCTGAGCATAAAAGTAACAGTTGCAGCCAGGTGTGGGGGCTCATGCCTGTAATCCCAGCACTTTGGGAGGCTGAGGCAGGTGGATCATGAGGTCAGGAGATTGAGACCATCCTGGCTAACATGGTGAAACCCTGTCTCTACTAAAAATACAAAATTTAGCAGAGTGTGATTGCATGTGCCTGTAGTCCCAGGTACTTGGGAGGCTGAGGCAGAAGAATCACTTGAAGCCGGAGGCAGAGAGGTTGCACTGAGCTGAGATCGTGTCACTACACTCTAGCCTGCGTGACAGGGAGACTCTGTTAAAAAAAAAAGTAACAGATGCAATGGAATGCAAGATGAGGCGTACAGGCAAGTGTATTGGGATAAAAAAGGGGCTTTGCAATGAAAAAACAAATGCAGAGCCTCCTGGAGATACGGAGCCATAAAAGATGCAAGAAAAGGTGTTTGCTAAAAGAGGTTGATGACTCACTTGGCTGGCAAGTTGGTGCCAGTTGTTGGTAAGATACCTCCATTCTTCCCTGCATGGGACTCTCCACAGGCTGCTTGAGTGTCCTTACAACATGGCAGCCGGCTGCCCCTGTAGCAGGTGATCCAAGAGAGATATGATGGAAGTGATGCTGTCTTTTATGACTTAGCTTTAGAAGTGACACACTGCCATCATGCCATGTTTCATTTGTTAGACATGATTCACTGAGTCCAGCACATGTCCAAAATGAGGAGGGTTTGGGTCTACCTTCTGAAAGGAGGAATGTAAAAAACAACAAAAAATTGTGGCCATACTTTAAAATCACCCACAGGAACATTCTGGGTCCTCCGCAAATACTCCGGAAGGAAATATCAGCTCTTTTTATTCAGTTTGGTGAGAAGTGCCTCAGCTGTTATCCTTTTTTACTCCTGTAAGTCCCAGTTTTTTTTCCCTCTCAATTAACCTTTATTTCAAACTTCATCTCTTAGTTTCTTATTCTCAGCTCCAGAGAATGAATTATGTATAATGAATACTAGACATTTTTTTGCGTGTGCCTAAGGTGCTTAAAATAGCAAAGAGCTAAGTCTTACCAACCTTGTAAGTTAGGCCCAAAAAATTGTCCTAGGAAATAGAATGTAATTTAACATTTTATCATTTGCACAGATTGACAAAAGCATCTTTCCTTTGTTATTAGAGGGATTTTTCCCAAGTTGGCAGTGACATTTGGGATTCCATCATCACCAACTTGTTACTGCATAGAAGATTATTTTCCTCATCTGTGGCATTTGGGACAAAGCCCTGGCCGATCTTCTTAGTCAGGTTGGGCTGTCAGCCTTAAGCTGGTTTCAGATTCTGGGTAGTGATTCTGTCAGCTGCATTGTGTCAGCCTGGCCTTCAGTGCTAAAAGTTGCCCTTTCTGAGATGCCTGAGCTCTAGGTTTGTTAAAGTGGATCCCTTTAAACATATTTACTTCTTCAATTCCAGGGCACTATTACAAACCTCTAGTTTTGTTAGGGAGAATTAAGTTTCCCCTTTGCTGAAGCTCCCTAGCCACGGCCTTCCCATCACAAAACACTTGCTGAGCCACAGCTCAAATTCCTCTTGGTCCATGGCTGTTTCTCTCAGCTTGTCAGAGTGGAAATGGGTTATTTGGAGATCAGAGGTTGCACACAAATTCAGGTGAGGACACTCACATTGGATAAGGAAGGGGGATAGCTAGAGCCACACACTTGGCTTTTCATTACCTCCCCACTTTTCAGGAAGTTTGGAGGGAGAGGTTGTCCAACCTTCAAAAGCCAATCCCTTGTCCCTCCCTGCAGGAACTCACATAGAGCCCTGCCACCCGCTGTTCTGCAGCTGAAGTTTTTCTCCTGTGCTGACTTCTCCATTTCTATGGATGCCAGTTTGTTTTTTGTTGTTGTTGTTTTTTTTGTGGGAAGAAACCTCTTTACCCTACTGTCTTCTTTTAGCAAACACCTTCTTTTTCTTGCATCTTTTACAGCTCACTATCTCCAGGAGGCTCTGCATTTGTTTCTTCACAGCAAAGTCCCTTTTTCTCCCTCTGCACTTGCCTGTGTGCCTCATCTTACATTCCATTGTAGCTGTTACTTTTATGCTCAGAATTACTGACCTCACCTTCTGAAATATGATGATTTCACAGCTTCTCAGTCCCTCATATATTCTGACACTGTCGGCTGCCCCTCCTCCTTGAAGCTCGCATTTTTCTCAACTTAGTGATGTTGGACCCTCTTAATCGCCTCTCTGATTTTGCCTTTCTTGCCTTTTCCATCACCTTCTCTTTCTTGTCTGTTTCTTTTTACTATCTGCATTCACAGTGTCTATGCCCTCTCCCTCTCTCTTCAAGGCCGCTTTGTGGCAGCCCCTGTGCGGTGACTCGCAGATGCTTATTCTCTTCCTTTCTTTCTCCCTTTCTTTCAGTCTCATTTTAATTGTCCAGTCTATTCCTGGATCTTGGTGAAAATGAAGCTTTTCTTCCCTGCAAAGCTGGTGGCTTTTTCCAGTTTCTCCATCATTATTGGTGGTCACCAGTCTCTCCCTGCAGCAAAGACTCATTGACTCATGTGTGAATTGTGACGTCCTTTTGCAATACAGCATAGACTTGGCCAATGACTCCCATGAATAAGGTTCTGGTTCTGGTCTCTTTGCTTATTACTCATGACTTGCCTTCTTGCAGTAGCCTCTGTGAGGATTCTGTGGCTCTGATCACTCCTTATTCTATTAGAACCTTGATTTGGTGCAATGAGTAGGAGCCCAAGCCTTTGAGACATCCTGGGTTCAAACCTGGGCTCTGCTGCTTAGCAGTTTAAGCTGAACTGTTCTTCTTGTGTCCAAATGGTCAATCTTGACACCTCTGATATCTTGATAGTGGTGGAGAACTGAGCTGTACCTCTTTGAATCTGGAGAGATTTGGATATTGGCTGCTACTTTGACCTGCAGTGGGCGAAGGAAGGCAGCTCTGCTATATTCACACAGCTGCAGCAACCACTAGTGGAACTGAGTTCAGAGCTTAATAACATCATTGATTCCCAGTCTGCTTCCAGACCAACTTGCTCCTGAGCCCCCCACATCAGAGCCCAGGTTGTAGAGGGCTGAAGGAATTTCCTTTTTCCCGAGGCCATAGGCAGGCTGTTTCTTTCCTAACATCAACTACTTCCCGTACCATAGACCTAGAGATGTGCAAAGCTTCAGGAAAAAACCTTACAGCAGAGAGGTTCTCAGTGGGGTAGTGGTGCCCTCTGGGAGGTGCTTTGGGAATTGGTGGGGTCCTCACAAGGATTGTGGGTCTCTAATGGCACGTGACGTGTGGAGACCAGGGATTTGCGATGCCTTGCAATGTGCCGTATAGTTCTACACAATGGTGATTGCCAGAAACCCTGTATAACTCTGAAATGCCCTGCTGGGTGTGCGTGTGAGAGAAAAACCTGTATAATTATCTAGACATTAACTCTTTTTATGTAATAAAGCCTTTCTTTCTTTTTTTTTACCATTTGTGTATATGCTGAGCTTTCTAATAATGCAACCACTAAGAGTTAGCATTTTAGGAAGTTCCCTGGCTCTTGGAAGCTACTTGTGTTTGGATTGTCAATTCTACATGCCCACCTCCATCTGCACTTTTAAGAGTGACATTTATTATGATTGTACATATAGATACAAGCATGAGTCTGCATCATTATGTTTTTCAGTGTGTCTTGTCTCCATATCTACATATTAAAGTAATATTTTCAATTCCTGTCCTTTTGTTTATTGTGTATATTACAGTTAGGCTATTAGATTAATTTTTAAAAAGTAAGCACATAGGTAGATATTATCTATGAATTTCATTTCAATATGGTAAAGAGCTCACGGTTTTATAAGGAGAGCCACGAGTCAGCAGGGCCCATGCTTGCCCAGGGAGGTGTGGGTTTGCTATCATGGCTGAAAGGACAGTGACAATAAAACCTTAATTCATCAACTCCAAGAGAGTCATTTCTTCATATTTCAATAATTTTACAGTCATGTTTTCTAACTGATATGCAGGTTTACATGCTGTGACAGAAAATTCACATACCACCTTAAAGAATGGTGTTAGAATTAGGGATAGATGTGAATGTGGAGTTTGTGTCATTTTAAAGTTCCTGATAGTTTAGGCTTATTCATTGTCTTCATCTTTTAAAAAAATTTCAGACTCTTTTTTTCCTCTTTTCTGCAAATATGTGTATTTTGGGGGCTGAGTACGTTGCATACTAATTCCAAATTAATCTAAGCTGCAATGGCTTTAGGTTGCATGTTACTTTTAGGTGGATAGGCAGCATGGCATGTGGCTAAGAGTTTAGACGCTGCAGCTGCATGGCCTGGGTGGACATCCTGGCTCTACCTCTTAGTAGCTGTGTGACTTGGGGACCATTGTCCCCATCAGTGGATAATAAAACCCACTGAAGAAGTTGGAGGAGAGTGAGGGTTAGCTACTTACCTACAATGCCCCTACCATGGTATACCGTATGAGACAGTGGCCTCAGATAAAATCCCACCGCTCGTACAGAGATTCATTAACCAAATAGTCACACGTAGACAGATAATAGTGCATATCCTTTTTTTTTCTGCAAGTGTGAGATGCTCTCAGCACTCTGATTTTTAGCCATTTTGGCTAGCACGTTTCATGCAAGGCTGACTTGAGGGTCTCCTGCGGTTAGCATCAGGCAGTCAGAAATCCTCCTACCACAGTGGACAGGCACAGGATTTAAGGATTAAGCTTTGGGTACCATTCCAGAGGATACAGACCATAGGTCTTGATAGATTCTTACACCTTGTTGAAGAGAGGAGGATATCTCCCAAATATTTTACTTTATGTTGTCTGCTGAGAGTACTTATTGAACATTCATTATGCCATTTAATTTTTTTTTTTTTTTTTGGAGACAGAGTTTCACTCTTGTTGTTCAGGCTGGAGTGCAATGGCGCGATCTCAGCTCACTGCAACCTCTGCCTCCCAGGTTCAAGCGATTCTCCTGCCTCAGCCTCCTGAGTAACTGGGATTACAGGCATGTACCACCACGCCTGGCTAATTTTTTTGTATTTTTAGTAGAGACGGGGTTTTGCCAACCATTTCACCAGTAAGAACCTGTTCTGACATTCACTGTTAACTAGCCCAACCTTGAGTGTTGATGGAAACATAGGTAACAGAAACCTCATCACAGATGTCTCTCGGGCAATGGCCATTCTGTTATGTCATTAAACCACTCTTGAGTGTTCTTTTTATGAAAGCAAACAATTGGTCTTAGAGTTAAAGCTTGGACTAGCCAGCACATGCCTATCATCACATGGTGATGAAAGCATTTAAAAGTAAAGTCCAGACCTTGAACCAGTACCTCTTTGGGCTGTTATGATGGTCCTGTGAGTTACTTTATGGAAAGTGTTCATAATATCATCTAATTGTAAGTGCTGTGTAAGTATGTGGTATCATTATTATTGCAAGTACTTTGATCTAGCTTAAGAGCATGTGGTTTTATATGGTCATGTCGTTTTTCCCACCAAATATCTGGGCTCCCATATAACATTCCAAAAGGAAGTTGGTGTGATTGATCTTCATTATTTGTGGATTGTGCATTTGTGAACTCATCTCCTTGCTAGATTTTATTCATAACCCCCAAATCAATACTCAAGGGGCTTTCACAGGCATTTGTTTTGACATTGCAAAGAGGGGTGACATTTGAGTCACCTGATGTGCATGTTCCCAGCTGAGGTGGAACAACCTGACACTCTGCCTTCTCATTTTAGCTCTCATACTGTCAACAACGTCCTTCTCATGGTCGATTTAGAGCTGTTTTTCACATTTTTGTGTTTTTCCTTGGTGACTTCACTATTTACAATGGTCCCCAAGCATAGTGCTGAAATGCTGTCCAGTGTTTCTAACTACAGGAAGGTTACAATGTGTCATATGCAGAAAATATGTGTGTTAAGTAAGCTTCATTCTGGCGTGAATTTTAGTGCTCTTGGCTATGAGTTCGATGTCAATCAATCAACTGTATATATTAAATAACGTGTCTTGAAACAGAAATCACATTGAAAAAACGTTTTGTATTGATTGGTTGATGAAAATGTTATGAACAGAAGCTTGCATAAACCTGACCCTATATTTTCCCTAGGAGCGATGGTTCAGTATTCACTAATTCAGTGTTTGCGATGGCTTTATAGAACATAGGTATCGTGAATAAGGAAAATCAAAGCTGAGTTTCTTCTTAAGGCCTTTTTTTGATCCTGTTCTTTTGCAATTGTTCAAGAACCTCAGGGGCAGGACTGGCCACATAATTTGTGGGGCTTAGTGCCAAGTGAAAATGCAAAACCCCTTGTTGAAAAATTAAGGCTTTTGCTGGGCACGGTGGCTCACACCTGTAATTTCAGCACTTTGGGAGGCCGAGGTGGGCAGATCACCTAAGGTCAAGATTTTGAGACCAGTCTGGTCCAACATGATGAAACCCCATCTCTACTAAAAATACAAAAATTAGCTGGGTGTGGTGGTAGACACCTGTAATCCCAGCTACTTGGGAGGCTGAGGCAAGAGAATCACTTGAACCCTGGAGGCGGAGGTTGCGGTGAGCTGAGATTGCACCACTGCATTCCAGCCTGGGCAACAGAGTGAGACTCTGTCTCAAAAAATAAAATAAAATAAAGTAATAAAAATTAAGACTTTGAAGATGAGCATCAAACCAAGCCTGTTGACCCTCTGTGGTTCCACATGTCACATGCCTACAAAGACAGCCCTGAACTCTGGCGTTAGTCAGTCTGAGAGACTACCTCTAAGCACCAGGCTGGGAGAGAAGAGAGAATCGGCTACACCCACACAGCTGTTGCTTCTGGTGGCCAATGATGTAGTTGAAGGTGAAGGCCGCACATTTTGATAGATGCTACTTAGCCAGAGAAGTGGTGCCCTTGCTTGCCCAGGCCCCATCTAGGTTGCCCTGCTCCTATTCCTGGAGCTCCCACCACATGACCAGTGACTTCTCCCCAGATCACAAACACTATGAAAGGGCCAGCTCTTGGCAGAGCATGGAATGCTCACCCGATGTCCATCACAGTTTTGAAGCTTCATTCAGGCAACTTTGGTGGCAGAACTCACCTAGTCCATCCAAATTCATCCTGACGAGTTGCTCCAACTTTTATTTTAAGAGAATAAAAGTTGGGATCCCAAATATTTTTACCCAGGAATTTCCTAGAGCTTGATGTTAATTTGACTTTTCTCATTCTAGAGGTCTGTGTAGCAAGGGGGAGGACAGCTCTGCTAACTCAGAGGACCAGTAGGCTCATCACCTCAAAGTGTGAATGCCTATTAACGTTGTCTGCATAATGCACAGGCTACTTACATGACCCTACATAGAATAATGACAGTTTTCTGGGTCTGCCTTTGAAAAGCAGTAACAATGATATCGTGAAGGCTATATGTGAGGTTTGGCTTATATCTTATTCCACTCTGGCTATAGCAAAATACATGAACAGGGTGGCTTCTAAACAAAAGACATTTATTTTTTTTACCATTCTGGAGACTGGGAAGTTCAAGATTAGGATGGTCAGGTTCTGGTGAGGACCCTTTTCTTGGTAGCAAATGGCTGCCTTCTGATTCCTCGCATGGTGAAAGGAGTGGAGGCCACACCTGCCACCCTGTCCCCTGCCTCCTTGTTAAGGCACTAATCCCATGTGTGAAGGTTCCACCCTCAGGACCTAACCCACCTCTCCAAAGGCCCCACCTCTTAATATTATCACCTTGGGTGTGGGGGGAGAAATTCATCATGTGAATTTCAGGAGAATGACACAAATATTCAGACCGTAGCAGCTTGCAAAGATATTTTTGTAAATATTCAAACAACTAGTTGCTAACATTTAAATCAGGAAATTTCACAAATTTCATGGCAGCCTCTTTGGGGAAAAAAAAATTGTTTTTTTCTGATAACATTAGACTTCAATTCCCACATCCTACATTGCCTGGAGCCGGACAGCAGCTCTTTCCATGAAGCATGAGCTGTCCTCTTCCACAGCCCCCACATGTCCATTCCTCTGGCTTACCTACCTGGTTTGTGTGAGCAGGGCTGATATCTATGGCTGACAGGGCCTGCTCTGAGCCCACCGGGTCCAGGTGGTTCCAGTTGTTAAATATTTTGAATATCTCCTCTGCTTGGAGCCATTTGAGTTGCTAACCTTGCTCTACAAAGAAGCAGCTGTCAGCTTCTTGCTAAAAAATAAATTTAAATTCTGACTCCAGGGTCACTCTGGTACACTGATTAATCTGTTAGATTGTCAGTATTTGCCACCATTTCATTTATGGGAAGCAGAGCTTCTAGATTGAGTCTAAGAGGAGTTCAGAAAGTCTGGCCATGTCTGTGCTGATGGAGGGCGCCCTGGAAAGCCAATTTGCATGAGGGCTAAGGGCCCTCCTGGGGGACAATTCATCCTGATGAAATGAGACAACTAGGTATGGAGAGCCTGGCCCTGTTAGAGAAAACTCAGTTGTCAGATAATGGCATGGTGCCTGACACCTGATTTCTCCCAGCTCCTATTGGCTTCTCTGTAACCTTAGAGCACAGAGCAACAGGTAGGAAGGAAGAGTTTTTCTCTACAAACTCTAGGGTATCTCTCTGACAGAGCTGGACATAAAAGAGACAAAGAAACATTCTTCCCTCATTACTCCACAGGCAACCCACCTGTGTTTTATTCTACACACTATTAACACACCTGTTATGTTATTGGCAGGGCCTGGCAGACACTTCAGTGCTGTTGGAGAAGATGTGTGGGCCCTTGTTGGTGGTTTTAGGTCCTATCTAATCCCTCTCACACTCTTCTATGTCCTTAACGTGTTGCAGACAGACACAGGAGGCATATTAAATAGCTCATGTGGCAGGACGGTTATACTGCCTATAATTAAAAAAAAAATATTTTGGTGTAGATGGTGTGCATATATGTGAAGTTAAGTTTAATATGTACCCTGGGAGTGTAGGTTAACATTTCAAGTATTCTTAGTCTATTTACCTATTATTACATAGAAATCCACCCTAAAATTTGGTGCGTTAGAAAGCAACATATGACCCTGTCATGTTTCTGTGGTTGGATGGGCTCAGCTAGGCAGTTCTCAGTCTTTCATGTTCTTGCAGCCTGATGGAAGCAGGGCTGGAGGCATCTGAAGTCTTGTCCGCTTGGATATCCAAGATGATTTCTTTCCTTGTGTGTCCAGTGCTTGGGCTGGGATGGCTGGGACTATGAGAGGAGCTGGGCAGCTCTTTCTCCATGTGGTCTCTTTCTCACATGCTTAGCTTGGGCTTCCTCACATTATAGTGATCTCAGGGAGCCAGACTTCCAAGAGACCATTCCTGGAGACCCATACCAAGGCTTCAAGGCTTCTTATCACTTAGCCCTGGAAGTCATGTGGTATCACATCTCCTGCCACCAATGCTGACTGTGAAAGTGGACTTTATGTGTCAAATTGGCTAGGCTGCAGTCCCCAGAGATTTGTTCAAGCATTATTCTAGATGTTTCTGTGAAGGTATCTTTTAAGATGAGATGAACATTTACTTCAGACTTTTAAAGCAGCCAGCCCTCTCTAGTGAGGGTGGGTCTCACTCAATTAGTTGAAGGCCTTAAGAGAAAAAAGACTGTTCTCCCTTGAGGAAGAGGGAATTCTGTCTGTTGATGCCTTTTAACTGTAACTGCAGCATTTCTCCCCTGAGTCTCCAGCCTGCTGGTCTGCCCCATAGATTTGACTTGTCAGCCTCCCCAATTTCATGAGCCAATTCCTTAAAATTGCTCCTTGCCTTTCTCTCATCTCTCTCTCTCCTCTCTCCTTTCTCCCGTCCCATCCCCTCCCCTCCTCTCCCCTCTCCCATTCCCTTCCCTCTCCCTCCCCTGTTGGCCTAGTTTCAGAGGGAGGGAAATTAGAGTTCCAAACAGAGGAGCATAAAAAATAAAAGTGTTCAGCCATCTCTAATCCATCACAATTCTCATCTGAAATCCCCACTCTCTGGGTAATTAGCTGGGATTTGAAAGAGCCTAATGAAGAAGCCACCTTCCAGAGGTGACTTCAAATATCTTGATCTGAAATCTCCAAAGAAGGTTTTTTGTTTGCCTAAGGGATGTGTAGAAATAATAATTTTCACTGGATGAGTGAGTGGTTAAAAATATTTGCTGGCCAGAAAGACTCTGCAGGCGTCACCACCTTTGAGTCCAGGAGGTTTAAGATCCCAGCCAACCTCATATGACAGCATAAGCTGAAGTTCTAGGTCACTTAGTTCTGTGTCCTCCATTTCTCAGAAGGACCTGTTGTTTGATCCAACTAGAAGGGAGTTGATTACAAATGAATGAAATTCTCTTGAAATTTTCTTATTGGAGAGCCCAAGTATAGAAAACAAGATGTCTCTGAGTTTACAGAACAGGTTGCATGATTATTTTGAGCCCACATGCTCTAAGAAATGATTATACAAACAGAAAATTTGGTCTAAGACTTGTTTTTGTTCTAATATGCTACATAGCAGTGAGCTGTGGAGGAGGTGCCCCTTAGCCCCCAGCTACCCCTAAAGGTTGACTATGACCACTATTGCCTCCTCGCCCACATCTGATAATGAACAGCCCTATGGGCTTATGTCAGTTTACAACAGGAGATTTTCTGTCTTACATAGACCTTGGGATTCATGTGACTTTGATTTGCACATTTAGTTGCAGGCTGAAAAACTGAAACTGGGAAATTGGAAGCCTGGCTAGGTTGGCCTGAAGTAGGCCCTACTTCATCTGATTACTGGAAGGAGCAAGGGGCACAAGCAACCACCATGCTTGGCAAGAGTAGGTGGCTCCTGTTGTCCTTGCTTAGTGCACAGGTGGCCCACGACAAAGGTGGCCCAAGGGATGTCAGCTGGGTCCATCTCACCAATCATATTCATTACTCCTTCCAAGCGGAGGAGCAGGGAAGATTTGAAGGTGGTTACTCTACTGCTGTTCCTTTCCAGGAAACGGAAGAAGCCTCCTCTTGGAAATAAGAGGACAGAGGAAGGGGTACCCCAGCCAAGGTATCTAAGACTCTTGCTGCTAATTTTAGATACGGCTGCAGAGACATTGATGGAATCCTGCAGGGGCAGTGTGGACATGAGTCACTGACATTGAGGCTATTATTGTGACACTGTCCTTACACTGGTGATGGCTGGGGAGAGCCCTATTTTATCCACGTGCATTAGTTGTTTCCTGATGGAGACATGAGGCTCAGGTCTGACATTTCTTACGAATTGCCCTTTCTTCAGCCACTTTGCATTAGTACAGTTCTCTGACCAGGGTGGGACCTAAATAAGTATTTGTTGAGTTAATGAGCCCAGCAATAAGAGGCCAGGGCAGGCAGTGTGTCTGGTATGAACATTAGTAAGGTTCCTGGGATGCAATTTTACAAACTTGAATGATGTACAGAGAAGCAACCTTTTTATTTTTTTTTGGAGTCTCACTCTGTAGCCTTGGCTGGAGTGCAGTGGTGCGATTTCAGCTAACTGCGTCCTCTGCCTCCTGGGTCCCAGTTCAAACAATTCTCCTACCTCAGCCTTCCAAGTAGCTGGGATTACAGGCACAAGCCACCATGACCAGCTAATTTTTGTATTTTTTAGTAGAGACAGGGTTTCACCATGTTGGCCAGTCTGGTCTTGAACTGGTGAACTTGGGATCTGCCCGCCTTTGCCTCCCAAAGTGCTGAGATTACAGGTGTGAGCCACAACGCCTGGCCGCAACCTCTGTTTTTTGAGACGGAGTCTAGCTCTGTTGCCAGGCTGGATTGCGGTGGTGCGATCTTGGCTCACTGCAACCTCCACCTCCCTGGTTCAAGCAATTCTCCTTGCCTCATCCTCCTGAGTAGCTGGGATTACAGTCACACGCCACCACACCCAGCTAATTTTTTAAATTTTTAGTAGAAATGGGGTTTCACCATGTTGGCCAGGATGGTCTCGTTCTCCTGACCTCATGATTCACCCACCTCAGCCTCCCAAACTGCTGGGATTACAGGCATGAGCCACTGCGCCTGGTGCAACCTCCTTTCAAATGAAAGCTGACTTGTGGGCTTCCAGGGTTGATTTATCATTTTTATTGTTTCTTAAATTCTCAGAATTGGAGAACTAGATGTGGTGGATGTTTTCTGTTTGCCCCTCTGACCTACACTATGTTCCCTCCTTCCACTCTGCTCTATGTCCTGGGAGGTTGACCTGTCTGAACCTTGTCAGTGGGCTCCCTTGTCTTTTGGCACCTGATTGGGTTCAGCCCATGGGGACCCCCAACTGTGAAGTCAGGACATTAATTTTTCACTTTACTCTTTATCTTCAGGTCTCAGCTTCTATTAGGATGTCCTCTCTATAGGATCTGTGCCCCATCTCTATCTCTGCACACGCTTCTTCTCCCTCCCTCTCTGTCTCAACCCCCAACATGCTTCACTCTTATTTTGCTCCTTTAGGACTTCGGTAATGGTCTTTTCTTACACCCTCTCTACACTTATATAACTATTACCTATTTTAAATTCTCCTTAAATTACTCAACCTGAGTATGCTTCTTTCCTCCCTGGACCCCAACCCATATTTAGGTCAGTGGTTTTAAACCAGGGACAATTTTATCCCCTGGGAAACATTTGGTAATGTCTAGAGACACTGTTTTGTTTTGTTTGTTTTAAAATTTATTTTAGGTTTAGGGGTACATGAGAAGGTTGGTTCTATAGATAAACTGGATGTTGCAGGGGTTTGGTACACAGATCATTTTGTCACTCAGGTAATAAAAATATTATCCAATAGGTAGTTTTTTGGTCCTCTCCATCCTTCCACCCTCCACCCTCAAGTAGGCCCTGGTATCTGCTGTTTCCTTCTTTGTGTCCATATATGCTCAATGTTTAGCTCCCACTTATAAGCGATAACATGTTAGGTATTTTGTTTTCTATTCTTGTTAGTTTACTTAGGATAATGGCTTCCAGCTCCAAAGGGCATGTTGCTGCAAAGGGCATAATCTGGTTCTTTTTTATGGCTGCATGGTGTTCCATGGTGTACATGTACCACATTTTCTTTAGTCTACTAGATATTGATGGGCACCTACGTTAATTTCACATCTTTTCTATTGTGAACAGTGCTGCAATGATCATATGAGTGCAATTGTCTTTATGGTAGAACAATTTATATTCCTTTTGGTATATAAGCAATAATGGGATTGCCAGGTCAAATGGTAATTCTGCTTTGAGTTCTTTGATAAATCACCAAACTGCTTTCCACAGTGGCCGAACTAATTTACATTCCCACCAGCAGCATATAAGCATTCCTTTTTTTCTCTAAAACCGTGCCAGCATCTATTATTTTTTGACTTTTTATTAATAACCATTCTGACTGGTGTGAGATGGTATCTCATTGTGGTTTTGATTTGCATTTGTCTAGTGATTAGTGATGTTGAGCACTTTTTCATATGCTTGTTGGTCACATGTATGTCATCTTTTGAGAGGTACCTGTTCATGCAGAGACACTGTTGGTGGTCACAACTGGAGGTGGTTTGGGAATGTTTACATCTAGTAGAGGGCAGGGATGCTACTAAATCCTGCAATGCACAAAACAGTCCCCTATAACAGACAGTTATCCAGCCCAAATATCAGTAGTGTTGAGGTTGAGAAATCCCACTTTAAATCTTCACTCACAACTGCTATTACATCACAACTGTAAAATCAACACAAGTTTACAAACTGCATATAAAAAATAAAAAACATTAAAATTCAAAGTTACAATGTTAACTGAAAGTTAAGGATGGAGTTATTTTGCTGAAATTAAATTCCTGCTCATAATACAATTGTGGTCCTTACTGCTTTTGTGCTAGTTTTTCAGTTTGTTTTATCTAAACTCCATAAACTGGAGGATAACTCACTTCTCTTAGTATGTCTCTCTACACAAGCTACCAGAAAATTAGAAAATGGTTGTTTCTGGAGCACGCATAGGATTTTGTTGTCTTTTACTTTACACCAATATATTTTTCATCTAAAGTCTACCATTATTTTTTTTTTCATTAACCCACATCAATTGAAGCTATGTTCATTGGTGCCAATATGTTCATAAGTGCAATTGCAAAGGAGTGAGGGCCCTAAGACCCTATGGCAATATTTAGTCCTTCAGATATTTTTTAAGATATCATAGAAATTAAGGCAGGATATTTAAATAAAATGCAGAAGACTCATAGAAACTTTAGAATCTATCCTTGGAGTTCTGTGAGAGAAACACAGTTCTGGTGTTTGGTGGAAAATGGCAATAGCCCCTAGTTTCTCCCCATGGTTGGTAATGGAAATGCAGAAAGCTTCCACTGTGGACAGAAGGTTTTGATAATGGACAAATAACAGCTTTCTTCTTGGCTGTAATTTTTTTTAATGCCTAAAAGATAAAAAAGGTCTTTCTAATAAAATCTTTATCCCCAAGCAGCACACAGCAGGGAGTTCTTATGTATTCCAATCAACATGTTTTCCTTTCTCAGCTATGGCTCTCTAGATGAACTTCTCTTGTAATAGGAAGGTAGATAGCAACATGAGGTTTTTCTCTGCATGAGAAAGATTTGTTTAGTTTCCTCCTTTTTCCCCTGACTGGGGAGGTGTGTAAGCTTCTAAAGGCTGAGGAGTTTTCTCTGTACAGACCTGCTTTGCCAAGGGCTGTATTCCAAATTCCATGAGGACAATGCAAACCTTATTCCTGTATCTAATAACACATTCAACTGACCATATCAATCACAAAATTTTGTGTTGCTTTTTATTTTGTTCTTGTGTTAGCACCTTTTTGCAAATCTAAAACAATTACAAAACCATTTAAAAACAATAATGCTTAAATGCAAATACTTAAATGTTATTAAACTGTAAGCATCTTGCTGAATTATTTCCTTATGGTTAATTACTTCATTTCTTTATAGCCAGCCATGATGGATTGCCAGTTATGGTTGTTTCCTACTTTGTAAGGAAATATAGTTACATGCTTTGAAACTGCTCAGGATACCCGCAACAACTTTCAAAATAGTCTCATGGCATTTGTTTGGTTTTTGTGGGGATCCCTTCTTTTTAATTTGGTTTTTATTTTTAAATAAATATTTAGCTACCGCGATTTTGATGAAAAGCTCTTTACTGGCTTAATGAAGAATTTTTATGGATCTATATAACATCAGTGTCTTAATTACTACAAATGGATAATAAACCCTTTCTCATATATGAGAATGGGAAACACACAGAGTGAGCACCATTAGGAACAATTGGATTTTCACTTGATAATTCAGTAAAAAAAAAAATGTAAATACTGCAAATAACAGCCCAAGGGGGAGCCTCTGTAGCTCCACCAGAAACCATAGAGCATAACTAATTCTTACAGCGATTTTCTCCGTGTTTTTCGGGCTGTGACAAAAGCAAAATATAAATTCATGCAGGGAATGAAATAGTTGTTCATTTGGTGGGTGCTAATTAATTTCTCTCTGTACACTGGAGACATTTAATTCCTCATCATAAAAGGTTCTTGAATTTAGGAAAATGCCCAGAGAGGAATATATAGCTCTAGGCAAGGAGCCACAGTATTCCAGGAGTATTGAAGATTCTTAAGATGTGTGAATGGCTTTAAGGAGTTCACTTGGTTTTAGAAACTCGCTTCTTGCACATTCATATTGGCCTATGTCTGGTTACCAAAAGGCCAATCAGAAAATACTCTCCGAGAGGCAGTAGTTTCACTACTTCACGTAAGAAAATGAAGAGCTGTTTAGTAGATCTTGAAGGAATTACTGAAATATCTCACTCTCAATAATTTCCTAAGCAGATATTTTTCAAACTAGAGTGTTCCCAAAAACGTCCTGAAAATGAGGCAAAATGCAGATTTGGGAGCTTTGCTCTGTGAAAGTGATTCAGTAGTTTTGGGTAGGGTTCAGGGATCTTTGATTGATAACTACCACATACACGGAAACACATTTTGAAAACACTGGTTTCTTTTGGTAGATTACATATTCCCCTTGACATTGCTTCTCTTCTTTTAGTTTTATTGTTTTTCTACTATATAAAAGTACTTAATTTTTCTTACTTCCTAATCAGGTGGGCCCTACACTGTCTGAGTCCTCCAAGGGCTTTTTTCAAAATGCCAAATTAGAGCCTTAGGCATCACTGCACATAGACAAAGCTTCCGTGGTGGACCTAAAGTCTGGGATGCCTTGACTCTGAGAGAGTGGGTTGGTAGACCCTTGAGAATAACTCCATTAGAACTTGGACCTCTTGAGATTTCTTGGGAGTCTTTTCATTGCACTGAAACTCCTGGCAGAATAAACCTGTTCTATGAGGCCATCCAGAAAACAGTCTCAGAGAGGTAGCATAGTTTCACTGCTACCCTGAATGAACAACATGGCCTTCCCTGCATGAATTTATATTTTGCTTGTCATGGCCCAAAAAAGATGGAGAAAATATCTGTAAAAGCATTAAGAAAATATCTGTAAAAGCATTAAGATATCGGCTTAATTTAATATTTCAAATTTGAAATATTAAAGTCTGCTTATATGTAGAAGCATGTTTTTTCCTCTTGTTGGCCATGCAGTGTGTTCAGAGTCTATATTATAGCATCCCAGAGATTATTCTAGAAATGGAATGACAACAGTTTGCAAACATTGAGTACCTAACTGTATCTCTACCTTTTTCATAGCTCTGGTTTGAATTGAGGCAGGGGCCTAAAGACTCTAAGGCCTAGGTTTGAAGAAAGATTGTGTTCCCAGCTCCAAAAGCATAATTTGTAGGCTTCTTCTTATAAGATTTGGGGCCTGCAGAAGCATGGACTGGCAGAGGCACCCACCTGCAGGTGGGCCATGCATAGAACCCGGACAGCCAAGACGGAGCAGGATCTCCTCCAGGCTCATCAGCTCCAGGCATTCTGGGGTAGCTCCTTTCCTTGCCTTGCCTAGGTTGTGAAGGCCTCCTGGTAGCACCCATGCAACCTGAGATACCCGTTCTGCAGTTGGGTCAGTAGAAGAGAACACAGGGCTTGGCCAGAAAAACAGAAGACTTCACTGTCCCAGAAGGTTTAGCTTCTTAGGAGGTTGCATTTCACGATGACAGCCCTGGGACTGACAGGATTAGGAGGGAGGTGGCCTGGGACTGTACCAGGTCGCCATCCTCGTGAAGCTGAGGCTGTCTTCCAAGGGACAGCTGACAGCCCACCCCTACTCCACCCCAGCGCTCAGGGGCAACCCTCAGTCCTGAGTGCAGACACGGCCACGGCTGCGCTTCACTCCCCTCCAGATGTACTAACAGCCAACAGATTTCCCTGGGATCCCAGTCTCCCTCCCTGCCCGAAACAGCTGGAAGGTTCTTGGCGTGCACCCCAAACCACCCTCTTGGGGCTCCAGACTTGCCATCCACTCTCTGAAGCCATCCTTCAGAATAACATGAGCTATCTCCACTGGTGTGATGCCATTTCAGACCTGCTCTAGAAAGATAAGTCAAAAGGGAAAAAATAAAATTCATAAATCTTTTAAAAAAAAAATTTTGATATTTGATTAAAGATAAAGATTTGGCCGGGCACGGTGGCTCACCCCTGTAGTCCCAGCACTTTGGGAGGCTGAGGCAGGTGAATCACGAGGCCAAGAGATCGAGATCATAGTGGCCAACATGGTGAAACCCCATCTCTACTAAAAAATACAAAAATTAGCTGGGCATGGTGGTGCATGCCTGTAGTCCCAGCTACTGGGGAAGCTGAGATAGAAGAATCGCTTGAACCTGGGAGGTGGAGGTTTCAGTGAGCCAAGATCGTGCCACTGGACTTCAGCCTGGCGATAGACTGAGACTCCGTCTCAAAAAAAAAAAAAAAAAAAAAAAAAAAGATAAAGTTTAAAAATTTAATTGGGATTTAGCATCTATTTCCAATAGCATAATGCATTTCCTTTGCCTTGTACTTTGCTTCCCTCTGTGACCTACCCTCATTTAAAAATTCTCAGTGTTCTCTGGTGCCTTATTTATTTTCAAACGAACTGACTGCCAAACCAGAACATCTTCTTTTTCTATTTCAATTCCAGAACCTATGAAGTTGTCCCATTTTTCCCACCATATCTAACCCAAGGGGACACTAAGATCATATATAATTCCTATATTTTATTTATGAGGTCAAAAATTAAGGTTTTCATTTTGATTCAAAAAGTGACATATTTTTAATTCTTATAAAATTAAGAAAGTACAAAGGAGAAAATGAACATTGCTCAGTTCTACTTCCCACAGATTATTCAGTTAATATTTTGGCACAGTTGACTGCTAATCTTCTGAACTTAGATTTTGTTCAAGAGCTTACATTTTACAGCACTCCCTCTTAGAACATTGTTGACAACATCTCATCTACATGGCCACACTTTGCCTTTCTTTCGGAGCACCTCTTAAGGGGAGAAAGAACTGCAGGGTTCTTAGAGATGCCCCCAAGGCCTTCTAATAATTCTATTGCTGACTCCTTTCCAACTTGGTTCTCTCTCCTCATCCTCTTGGAAGTTTTATGAGATCTAATTTGGGACTAGTATAAGAAATCATCTCCTCCCCTCCTCTCTCTCGCTCTCTATTCCCCCCCCCCCTTTTTCTTCTCTTTCTTCCCCCTCCTCCTCCTCCTTCCTCTTTTTCTTTCTCCCCCTCCTTCTTCCTCCTCCCCTGCCTCCTCTTCTTTTTCCTCCTCCTCCTCCTCCTCCTGCTGCTTCTCTCCCTCACATCTTTTCTCAGCTGGCCCTGTCTGATGAAAACAAACCTTCCCATGGGAATCTCATCCATCAATACCCATGTGACATACTAGTGATGTGGATTTTTCTTTCCGTTGTGACTGCTGTAATTTGATATTTGCCATGCCAATAGCCACCACATGTTTTCTTTTAGTTAAATGACATTTATTTGACATCCTTTGTCACATGAGTAATCTTTATCCTATGCAGTCCATCTATCTTCCTTCGGCGGCAATTTTTGTTCAATTGAACACTTCCAGCGGACCAGGTGCTGGGATGAGTAAATATATTTACTCAGATAATCTTTGCATGTCTTTTTGAGGTCAATGGGAGCATCATGATTTGATAGGTGAGACACTGAGGCTCAGAGGGTTAAGGAATTTGCCTTACTGTGGCAGAGCTGGGATTCCACCCCTGGTCTCCCGGATGTTAAAGTCAGTGAATTAACAAAATGTCCTCCCCAAAATTGAAGGAGCTTTAGAAAATGGCATTAAGATGTCTGCCAGATGAGTGACCTTGTAGAACAGAATAGGTTTATTCTGCCAGGAGTTTCAGTGCAATGAAAAGACTCCCAAGAAATCTCAAGAAGTCCAAGTTCTAATGGAGTTATCCTCAAGGTCCTACCAACCCACTCTCTCACAGTCTAGGCATCCCAGACCTTAGGTCCACCCTGGAGGCTTTGTCTATGTGCAGTGATGCCTAAGGCTCTGCTCTGGCATCTTGAACAAAGCCTTTGGAGGACTCAGACAGTGAAGGGCGTCCTGTTACAACCACAGGAAATCTTACTCAGGAACTGTTGTGTGACTGAGCCGGGAAGCAGACAAGACGGTGTAGGTTGTAGAAATACTCCATTTGTCTGGGGTGAGACTGGTCATGGGCTGAGAGCTGGTGAAACGGGATCTACTGTATTTCTCATACAGAAAGAGAATAAATCTTTAGGCAAAGGGAAGGTGAAAATATGGCCTGGAGTCTAGGAAGTCCATCCTAAAAGAGAGGAAGGGGACACCAATGGCATCCCAGTGTAAGCTCCATTAAGTGACCCGCAAAACCTGTCAGACCCGCCTTCAATTTTAGTCAGGTTTAGGAGAGAATTTCCCGAGGAAAATAAAATGAAGAATCTCAACCCTTGTTTAGGTTGTTTGGAGGCTGAGGAGGAAGGGAAAGAAACAAGATGATTTTCCTCTTCAATAAAGACTTACCTGCAGGAGAGACCTCCTGCATTTGACACCTCCCTTCTCTGAACAACAGAATTATTTTCAGGAACAATTATAAAACAAAACATAGGACAGTAATGGACAAAAAGGACACTCAGTCCAAATTTTCTTTTATCAACTTTATGTATGGTCATGCTATTGAAAAATAAAAATAAGTGTTACCGCACCAAAACGGAACAAAGTAATGAACTAAAACTTGATTATATGAATTTTTTTTTAATGGGGAGAATCTTCATATGGATATTCTGTTGTAGTAACAGATACAAGTTTTCTTTTTAAAGCTTCTGCAAATCTGTCAGTTACCTCAATAAAGTGGATCGTCACATATGCAAGTTTCATAGATGGTAGAGCCGGTTTTGTCAAGCTACCTTTGCTCATGATTGGTCACAGGACAGTTATTAATTTTAATTTTAAAACATCTCTTTCACACATAGCAACAGATATACAAATACTTGGGTAAAGTCTTAAATATAAGGCTAAATTTGACAGTGATTCATAAAAATATTGTTTCACCACACATTCTAGAATTCACAACATTGCTCATGTCTTTGTTTATTCAGGATGGATTTTCGGGGCTGGATTTCAGGATGGATCCATCCATTTCAGGATGGATTCAAACGTCTTTGCACTAGAAAAAATTTAAACACAAACTCTCCAAGTGACCATACTGAATGACACACTTGAATGAACTCGAATTCTGTTTCTTGGTCTTTAGAACCACTGTGTTGTCTTTGTCTTTATTCCGGAGCTTCTGTGTAAACACAGAAATATGTTGTCCTCTGGGGATTGGAAATAGGAACTGAGGCCACAGCAAGCTCAAAGTTTTGAGAACTTTTTTTTTTTCTTTTTGAGACAGAATGTTGCTCTGTCACCCATCTGGAATGCAGCAGTACAATCTTGGCTCACTGCAACCTCCACCTCCAAGGTTCAAGCAATTCTCATACTTCAGCCTCCCGAAGGCTGGATTACAGGAGTGTGCCACCATGCCCAGCTAATTCTTGTATTTTTAGTAGAGATTGCGTCTTGCCATGTTGGCCAGGCTGGTCTTGAACTCCTGACCTCAAATGATTCTCCCGCCTTGGCCTCCCGAAGTGTTGGGAATACAGGCATGAGCCATTGTACCCGGCCTGGGAACTTCCTTTTGGTACCAACATCAACAGTTGAGTCCCTGTGTGTTCAGAGATGACTATAATACATTCTCAGAATTTACTTTCATGTAATTAGGATTTTTATTAAAGGATAAATAGGAAAATCATGCTAATTTGAAGCATACACATATGTATTATTGAAACTGAACAGAGTAACCATAATCGTTTAGACTTAGATCAATGAAAGTGTTTTGGAGTTTTTGTTTTATACTTTTTTCATTGACATTCTTTAGAATTGCCGGTGCATAGTGATTATGATAAGGAGAGCAGCTTCTAGGTACTGTAGTTTGATTGTCGTTTCTTATTTCCAGGATCCTACCCACTGCCTGGCCCTCGGTAATCTCTATTGAAAGGCTTGCTTTGGCTTCAGGGGTTTTGAGCTAATTCTAGCTCATTTCAAGACTCTCTTTTCCAGCCACTTGTCTCCAGTGAGAGGTCCTCGAGAACAGAATCTGGGCCAGGGTTAGGATTCTCTGGAAATGCAGCCTGTTGGAGGATGTGGCCCAGTCTGAGTGTATGAGCCCATTGCTCTACCCCCATGAAAACAGGAGCTCTAAATTGTCCACCAGAGGGGGTAAATTTGTCTCCATCACTGTCATGCCAACTCCCAGTCCCCAGGTGTCTCACTGTAGTCAGAATGCCTTATGACTCTTGTACAGAGCAAAGGTAAATTGTCTGTATCCAGATCGAATCTCTGTACTAAGGTGCTTAAATATACCAGCCCTCCTCCTTGCTACCTGAGGCAGAAATAGTGCCAACCCAGCTCTCCGAGCCATGCCAGCGAGTTGTTTCTGTTTTCGTTTTTTGTTCATCAGCTGTGCTTATCCCCCCTCCTAGTTGCGTTTTTTTCTAAAATGGCTGCTGAATGGCACCATGTATCAGGAGACAATCTTGATCAGCTAATCCCATTAGGAGATGGCTCCTTTGCTGGACAATCTCATCAGAAATTCCCCTGGAGGAAAAATTAGTATTAAATTTGGTTGAGGGAATCCTAATTACATATAAAGACAGCCCCCATAAAATATATCCCTTGTGTGATGAGACTAAAAAGACCCAGGCATTCATCCTTATTTTGCTAGTGCTCACTTCTTAGAGATTTTAATTTTTACCACAGAAACAATAAATACAGCAAGTGTCTTCCATTTTCAATGTGGGATAGAATCCTTACTGAAATTAGGAGCATTGGGAGCCTCTGAGACTAATAAGTCCACAGAACATCTGGAAGAGAGGCAAATAAAATGTTTCTTGCAGGTTTTTTAGGGAGAAACAAATGGGACTTGGGGAGTAGGAGGTAGATGACTGAAAGTGCTTTGTTTCACATGAAAGATGAAACATGATTAGACCAGGACGTTCCCAAGGAACTCTGAATAATGCAAACCAAAGCCTATTAGGCATCACGTACTTCATGTGAGGGCTTGTCTTGGGCCTATTTGCCGGCTGATCCATTCTTTGTCACTGTACTACTCTGCTCAAGGAAGAGGGGAATGACCTTCACAGGCTTCATTGCTCGGGTTCCTTTATCACATGTCTGGGTTGGACCAATGGGAAACAGGGGTGGGAGGTTAGAGGACAGAGGCAGAAATAAACAAGCGAGTCTTCCCTGCTGTTCTTACCTTTTTGCCTTGGGCAGTGTTTCTGACAGCAGCCTGTCTCCATTGCATGCCTGAAGGCGTGTGGTGGCTGTAGCTTATGCTGGTGGCCCCAGACCCTGGGCTTGGATAAAGCCACCCTGTGTTAATTCATTTTGTATTGCTATACAATTGTAACACCTGAGACTGGGAAATTTTTATAAAGAAAAAGGTTTATTTGAGTCACCGTACTGCAGGCTATACAAGAAGCATGGTGCTGGCATCTGCTTCTGGTGAGGGCCTTAGGAAAATTCCAGTAATGACAGGAGGTAAAAGGGGAGCTGGTGCATCACATGGTGAAAGACAGAGCAAGAGAGGGGATATCCCAAGTTCTTTTCTAACAACCAGATTTCATGTGAATTCTTTACTTTGGGGAGGGCACCAAGCCATTCATGAGAGATCTGCCCCCATGACCCAAACACCTTCCACCAGACCCCACTTCCAGCACTGGGAGTCACACTGCGACAGGAGATTTGAAGAGGGCAGTCATTCAAATCATATCACACTCCTTCCATTTCTTTTTTAGAAAATTTATTTTATTATTATTATTTTTTTTAATGCAGTCTCGCTCTGTTGCCAGGCTGGAGTGCAGTGGGGTGATCTTGGCTCACTGCGACCTCTGCCTCCTGGGTTCAAGCCGCTCTCCTGCCTCAGCCTTCTGAGTAGCTGGGACTACAGGCATGAACCACCATGCCCAGCTAATTTTTGCATTTTTAGTAGAGACGAGGTTTTACCATGTTGGTCAAGAGGGTCTTGATCTCTTGACCTTGCGATCCACCTGTCTCAGCCTCCCAAAGTGCTGGGATTGTAGGTGTTAGCCACTGCGCCCGGCCAACAAAAAATTTTTAGCTTTTATTTTCAATACAGAGGGTACATGTGAAGTTTTATTATATGGGTATATTGCACCCAGGTTGTGAGCATGGTACCAAAGAGGTAGCTTTTCAACCCGCTCCTCTCTTCCTCCTTCCCCTCCCAGTAGTCTGCACTGTGTACTATTCGCATAAAAGTAGATTATTTATACTAACTTATAGATAAGTTGGTTGACAAAGAACTGTGGCTAACTTTCTTGGGATTTTATTTTATTGTTTAACTTTTAAGTTCAGGGCTACAAGTGCAGGTTTGTGACGTAGGTAAACTGTGTCATGGTGGCTTTTGTACAGATTATTTCCTGATTCAGGCATTAAGCCTAGTACCCATTAGTTATTTTTCTTCGTTCTCTCCCCCCTCCCACTCTTCACCCTATAAAAGTCCCCAGTGTGTGATGTTTGCCTCTGTGTGTCCATGTGTTCTCATCGTTCAGCTCCCACCTGTTTCTTTAACCTCCAGGCTGTGATGTGTCCTGCTGTTGCCAATCTCTGGACTGCCCCACCGGCCCCTGGTGGCCTCTCAACTCTTGTCTCCACTGGATGGCCAATTCCCTGCTTTAAATTTCCTGCTTCAAATATAGAGAAGTTTCTGGTTTTCAGGTAAGATCATAAAGGACACACCCCAATGAGAACCATACATGAGGCAGTTGTTCTGTTTATTCTTCACTTCTAGAAATGTCTGTCCTCTTCTCATCCTCCTCCTTGGACTCCATCAAGGACTAAACCTAAATTATCGTAGACTCATGTCTCTGCTGCTCTGTGTACTATTGATAACAAATATTGTTCAAGCTTCTAAGGATAATTGATTGGATGGATTTAGGAGGCTTAGTAAATAAACTGGATACTAGAGTTGCAGACTTGGGGGTAGGTAGAAAGCCTGGCAGCCCCCTGGGAATAGGGGTGCTCTTGTTATATTCACATGGCTGACTCTAACCTCATTTTCCAGCATGGTGACCCCCAAGACTCAGAGTCTCAGCCGAGAGAATCCTAGAGGCTGAGCTTGAGTCACATGGCCCCCTCTATCTGTACCAATGGACATGGATATGGGAAGAAGGAGCTTTGTGCTTTGGCTTCCATAATGGGCACAAGTTTCTGTAATAACCATCCCACTAAGACTACACACGAAGAGGTGATTCCCTGGAGGGAATCGTGCTACTGTTGGGAAGGGGACATGGAAGCTGAGCAGCCATAGGGGGACAAATATTCACCACATGCTCTGTGAAAAATGACTCCTTGTTAGTTATTATTCTGTTCTCTCTGGGGAGGGTCTGAGAGTAACTGCTGTTTATTGACACTTGGCTAAGAGCATCATCTCACTTAAGTTGGTTTATGATGAGCTGACTCATCTGCGGCCCAAGGAGCTACAACGCCAAGTTCACACAGCAGGAAAAGTACCACAAAAGTAGCAGAGCTGGGTAATTTTTTTTTTTTTTTTTTTTTTAGAAGGAGTCTCACTCTGTCCCCCAGGCTGGAGTGCAGTGGCGGAATCTCGGCTCCCTGCAACCTCTACCTCCTGGGCTGAAGACAGCTGGGTTTTAATTCAGGTGGGTCAGACCCCAAGGCCTGAGATAGCAACCACTGTGCATCATGCAGCTGAGGGCTCACCTGATGAAGCTGCCAAACGGAACCTGCCTTGCTTGCTTTTAATTGCCCACCTCTAGTTGATCTTGAAACCTATATAGTTAAACATCAGGTCACTAAGGAATCCACTAGCTCCTTATAGAAAATATCTCTGACATGTTACTATGGTAACAGTTGCTTAAAGTTGTGTTTCAGGGGGCAGCTCCTGCCCAGTTCAAGCTGGTTGAAACCACAGTCCTTCAACTAGGCCCTGTACAGTTGACTGCGAGGTGATTGTTTGACTTCAGAAAGCTGAAAACTCCTCCCTAAGATCATGCTACTGCCGCTGTTTGTTGACCATGTTTTCTGTGAAGAACCATGAGTCTTGACTACCCTTGTGCAGATCACCCAGTACCTCACTCTTCCTTATGTCCAATCATCTTTCCCCACACCGCAGACTGCCCTGTGCCTCTATCCCATAAATATCCCTAAAACCCCATCTTCAGGGAGGCAGATTTGACACCTGTTTTCCCACCTCCTCTCTTGGCTGCCTCACTCCTTCCGTTTTGTAAAATCTGTTGTCATAGTGATTGGCTTGCTGCATGTGGCAGAAGGAACCTGGTTCCATATCAACAAAACCTGCTTCCAGAAGAGCTGGTTATGGTCATTGCTCACCCTCCCCAGATATCCCATTTCACACCCGGGTTGATTCGGGTTCTGTGAGAGCCACTTGCTCAAGGGTGCACATGGCAGGAAAGTGTTGGGTGCTGTATCCTAGTCTTTGTAGATCCAATGATTTTCCTTTGTTCTGTCATTCTCCAGGGTGTTTTCCTGAGAACTCCCATCTTATGAGACATTCTGCAAAGAGGCAAACAAAAATACCTGTGGTTGCATCTACCTGGAGAAAGCTATAGGAAATTACCTCCCTCCAGGGACTCACAGCATATAGTGTATTATAGGATTTGAGAAGCCCTAAGATGATAAACCTTGTTGGGCTTGTTTAACTCGGAATCTACTAACCTAATTGGACCTTGGAACACACAAAACTCATTAACATCTCTTCCAATGAGCCTCATTTAGGAAGATTTTACTGTAACAACATTTTCCTACTGTGTAAACTGATGAGGATGTTCATAACCAGAGATGATCTGTCCATGGGCTGTGGCTACTTTGAGGCATGGGGAAATTTGGTAATTTGGGGATGCTGTGCCACACTGCTGGGAGGGGTGCTCTAGGCCATGCCCTTTTGGTGCTAGGTCAGAATTTCTAGCTCCTCTTTAGACCTGCCTGCATTGCAAGAGATAGCTTATTTTTTCTAAGTGACTTTCTCTTTCCTTTCTTCCTCAAATACACAGGCATGCTATCTTGGTGTGCCATCTTCTAAAAATGTTAAAATTAATTAAAATCAACTTTGAGACTGTTATAACACCAGTCAAGATAACTGGAGGTCTTTTAGTATTTCAAAACTATCTTTGGGGTCAGTACTGATTTCAGTGCTTGGTTATCAGATTATCATATTCTGGTGTTAGAGGCAAACTAGTGATGTCATCTAGTCTTTTCCCTACAGAAAGGCATAGAAAAGCAGATTCTCTAATTTGATTGAAGTGTTCCCAGTGAAAAAAGCAATCACACCTCAAATCTTTTATACCCGACCTTATTTTAGATATAACCTAGCAATCTTTCTAAATGGGATTTTCTAGCTTGCACATGTGTGGCTATATGTGTTAATGGTGGTGGCAGTGGTTGTCATTTAGTGATATCCTCATTAGAGCTTTAAAGAATAAGGTCTCTGCAGAATTACAGCGACTGTATTTGAACTGTCAGCCATCTTCCCATGATACATTGCAGCTTGCATCTTTTTGCTATAAAGCTGCAATGCTATAAATCTAGAAAGAGACAGGGAGGAAATTACAAATTAGGCATATTGTACTATTAGCTGCAGATTTCATGGTAAATTCTGTACATAAAAATTTCCCTGCAATTGTTGTAAGAGAGTTTGCACATACTCCATATAGATCTTTCAAAATGAAGGCCAACGAAAAATGGTTTGGCCAAGCAATAAATACATAATGAAGCATCACCTTTGATCTTTCCTGCTTTCTATGAGGTCAAAGTTGGGATAGGTTATAAATCATGATTTATGCCCTTAAGTCTCTGATTTTTTTTTAAAGCGGCCTTTCCCCCCGTTGGTTTGATTTTGAGTTGTTTAATTATTCATCAACCTGCAATACTTTTACCTCTTCAATATTAGACATATTTGTTTAATTTTGGGTGCAATTTGATTTTCAAGATTTGGCTTTATTTTTTAACCTTAATGTATTATCTTCATTTTTCAACTTCAACTTCACTGCATTATCTTTGTTTTTAATCTATTGCATTATAGTAACAACGTGGAGACTTAGTTGTAGTAAACACCTAAAATATTCCATATAAGCACACACATATACATTAGGTATGTGTGTGTGTATTTATGTGATCAACTGCTATCCAGACAATAGTTTATTTAATGGAATTTTCACCTTCCTGCCCCCCTCCCCCCATACCTCCTTCTCTATTTTTCTTCAAAACCCAACTGCTAAATGCTCCCAGGAGCATGTGGCAACTCGGAAACATGAGATGTTTCACACGCAATTATAATGACTTTAACAATGCTGCTTGACTTGGTGGTGTAGGCATTCGATGAGAAAGAACTTTCAAAATGACATTTCTTCATAAGATAATTGGTTAATAGAGAAAACCTAATCTGGCTTTGCTCTTCTTGAGTGGCAATGTGGTCTTCTCAAGCAAGAGAGACAGCAGCAAATTCCTTATTATCTTAGTGGTTGGTCTTAAATTTTAGGGTTGATGGATGGATGAGACTCTGTAGCACATGTAGTCCTGAAACTCCACGCTATTTGATGTTAAAACACATCAATCAACTTTTAAGCATAACTTGATGCTATAATTGGATACTGGCAAAAGCTTATTTCATACATTACTTCTGTTAATTTGTTTTTATGCCCCAGTTAAAGTTCCATGCCACTTAGTACTTCATGGGAAAGAATGAGTTGGCATCATACTTAAAAAAACCCTGGGGTGCCTCACACACTGGATAAAATAGCTCCTTCCTCCCTTGTATTGTCTTCATACCTTGCGAGTTAGTTCTCTTAACTATGAAATTGTTGATACAGCACAGAATATTTTAGCTAAACCAGCGTCACCTCATTAAGCATCCTTAGCAAGGGTTGAATGTGGCCATGTGGCCACTCTAGTGAATATAGTCCCAGCACTAAAAAACATTTATTGCCACCATTAAAAAAAGAGAACTTTTAAAATGAGTTTGAAAGAAAGCCATTACCTCCTTAACTACCAAATAAACTCAGTGGTCTATGTAGATTATGATGAAATATCTCTGGTGCTTCAATCGTATTCTCTTTGTTCCATAAGCTGTAACTCATGCTGGGCTTTTGCTGACAACTTGGTAACTATTCTCACCCCTCTCTGTCCCTCCGCATTCCCTCCAGGCTGACTTCTCTTGCTTTCAATCTTTGCTTTGTTTGCTTTATGCTATTGTTTTCATCTTGGAATAAACTTGTTTGTTCCTTATTCTCTCTCTCTCTGTGTTTAAGGTACAGAAACTTTTTTTTTTTTTTTTGAGACGGAGTTTCACTCTTGTTACCCAGGCTGGAGTGCAATGGCGCAAGCTCGGCTCACCGCAACCTCCGCCTCCTGGATTCAGGCAATTCTCCTGCCTCAGCCTCCTGAGTAGCTGGGATTACAGGCACGCACCACCATGCCCAGCTAATTTTTTGTATTTTTAGTAGAGACGGGGTTTCACCATGTTGACCAGGATGGTCTTGATCTCTTGACCTCGTGATCCACCCGCCTCGGCCTCCCAAAGTGCTGGGATTACAGGCGAGAAACTTTAAATAAAACTGAGTTGCTTCTGTGGGGTGGGAACTGGCTATTATAGTGTGTATTACTTTGAGATTCCCGTTAGCATTTTTTTGTTGCAAATACTGCAATTTATTGATACGTATGAATTGCAACCTATTTGGAAAGCTAAAGATGATCAGGAATAGAGAAGTGTACAGTTTCCCCACCATCAAACTGGCCCATGTCTAAAAATTCAGTTTCTGGAGATCCAAGAATCTCAAAGGACACTTTTCAGCAGTTTTTCATCCCATGAGGACAGTTCCCAAAGGCTTTTCCTCCACCGATTTTCTCCTGTTTGTTTTGCAGCACATTTAGAATGTGGACATGCTCTATCTTTCAACACAACAGTAGGGGTGGGATTTGGCAAAGTCTTTTTAGGAGTAATATAATCACAAGGGTCTCCACTCTCATGCCAGACAGCCATTGTCTTGGCCTTAGTCCTAATACTTCCCCAGTAATTTCAAAAGTGCTTTCGACAAGAATTAGTGAAATCTCCCTTTTTAGCCAGGCCATGGCTTTAAAACTCATTGCAAATCATAGGTACCATTATTATAACTGGAGGTTTCCTGAAAGAACTAGAGATCTCCTGAAATTAGATGCAGGCATTCCAATGAAAACAGACTCAGCAAAGCCAGCATCAAGGTGTGTGATGTTCATGGTTATTTTAAGCCAACAGTCTCTCTACTGGGGCACAAGCCCAAACTATCTGCTTTCGTTTAAATCCCCATCTGCTACTGCTGGGTCTGGAAAGCAGGACAAGGGGCAAGAAGCCTTCCCAGCTGCAGAATGGCAGCCAGGGATAGGAGAACAAGTCAGGATCTCTGGTTCTAATTTTCCCTCCCCTCTGTCCTAGATGTCTCCCTATGTATTTAATTAATTCATTTATTTTTGAGATGGAGTCTCACTCTGCTGCCCAGGCTGGAGTGCAGTGGTGCAATCTTAGGTCACTGCAACCTCCGCCTCCAGGCTTCAAGTGATTCTCCTGCCTCAGCCTCCCTAGTAGCTGGGACTACAAGTGTGCGCTACCATGCCCAGCTAATTTTTATATTTTTTAGTAGAGGCAGGGTTTCACCATGTTGGTCAGACTGGTCTCGAACTCCCAGCCTCAAGTGATCTGCCCAATTCAGCCTCCCAAAGTGCTAGGATTACAGGCATGAGCCACTGCGCCTGTAATCTCCATATGTATTAATATTCCACAAGCTTCACTTTTCTCATGTTGGAAGTCAGAATAAGTCCAAGGTTGTGAAACAAAACCAATGGATGGATATGAAAACACCAGTTAACATCAACTTGATTCATGGCAGGGCTGGCTTCCTGGGCATGCATCCTATGCAGTCACGCAGGACCATGCTCAGACTATATTGGTTTAATGCTCTGCTGTCACTGTCCTGAAATTCTGAATAATTTTTGAATAATGGGCTCTACATTTTCATCTTACATTGGATCTCCCAAATTATGTAGCCAGTCCTGATTGCAGGCCCATGGTTGGTTTGCACAGATGTTTTGTTACTGGGCCCCTGCTTCAGGCAGGTGCAATTCGAGGTCCTGGATCATCCTCTGGCCTCACCTAATTCTAGTCCAGGATAGAGGTTTTTGCCGCTGATGCTCTCACCTGCAAGACAGAGGTAGACGGACTGAGAAACCAATGACTTTGAAGCCTCGGGGCTTCTCCTTTGCAGGTTATCTCCCAAGGCTTTGGGTGGAACTCTAGAAATTTAAAAATTATTTTAATGCAAAATTGTCTGAGCTTTGGCTCTACCTGTGCTGTTAGGGAGTACTTTCTGGAAGTTAATGGGATGGTTTTGGTTGTCATGATAATTGGAAGGGGGCAATGCTGGCCCTTAGTGGGCAGAGGTAAGGGAGGCTAGACTGCCACAATGTACGCTATGGTCCCACATATCAGGATTTTCCTGTGTCCCTACGTGATGTCTGACATGACATTCAAATGACCCAATCAGCCTTGTAGGTGAACACTTGTTTCATTTAGAGAAGCCAGGAACTTGATGCCATGTTCCATATAAGTACAATATACTTTTTGCATGCTTTTAATATACACAGCATCATCCAGGAATGCAAGTACAGTCCAATTAGAAGGAAGATTATAGTTTGTTTCATCTGGAACCAATTGAAGAACTATTTGCTATCTTTGAAATTTTGTCACGGATGGTAACATCGCTAGCAACACTGAATGCTTGATACAGCATTCCTGTATGAATCCACACCGACTATGGCATCCAGGGTGGTTTGTTGCACAGTTATACACAAGTGTACGTACTTAGCCCTTATTTCAACGTGTCAACTGCAAACCCACTCATTATAGGAAGGCGCCAGCCCCTGACGTCTTGTTATATGATCTAGCCTAGGGCAGGAATCAGCAAACTAGGGCCTGTGGCCCAAATCCATCCTGTGACCTGCTTTTGAGCAACGCATGAACTAAGGATGGTCTTTGCATTTTTAAAGGCTTGTAAAAAAGAAAAAAAAGAATATACGACAAAGATTCTATGTGGCCCACAAAGCCTAAAATATTTACCTTCTCGTCCTTTACAGAAAAAGCTTGCTGACTGCTGGCCTACTGTAATAATGCTCACACATTTATATGTTGAAATACATAGCTCATTATGGATTATTTTCTTTTTTATTTCTCCTTTATATTACAGTAAGGACAACTGAGTCAAACACTTTGTCTGCCAATTAGATAGTTACTTTCTTTCTTTTTCTTTTTATTTTTTTTGAGATAGAGTCTCATTCTGTTGCCTAGGCTGGAGTGCAGTAGCTCAATCTCAGCTCACTGCAGGCTCTGCTTCTCGGGGTCAAGCGATTCTCCTGCCTCAGCCTCCTGAGTAGCTGGGATTACAGGTTTGTGCTACCATACCAAGCTAATTTTTATATTTTTAGTAGAGATGGGGTTTTGCCATGTTGGCCAGGCTGGTCTTGAACTCCTGGCCTCAATCCATCTGCTTGCCTTGGCCTCCCAAAGTGCTGGGATTACAGACGTGAGCCACCATGCCCAGATGAACAAAAAGGTCTTAAGAAACATTTTAGTGTAGTTACTGTAAAGTATGACGATGCTGGGGGAGGGAAAAAACACAGTTGGCCACTATGCTTCCATTCTGTCAGCCCATTTTTTCACCTCTTTGGCTCCATGAACACAGTTTCTAAATTTTCCATGAAACTTTCCCCAATAAGTACAATCCATAATAATGTATCCCTCATTGAACTCCTTAACATTTACTGTATGAAATTGGTCAAACTGTTTATGGTGGTAACATATCCAGGCATGAAAGCATCCTTGAGGTTAAATACATCCTTAGAAAGCTAAAATAAAGGAAGAAATGTTATTTTTCATGTTGGAGGACCACCCTGTTGGAGTAGGGGTTGAGCAGGATTCTGTGGCCTGGCCCACAAAGATAACTTGCTTTGTCAGAGAGAACTGGTTCTACATTTCAAACTGATAATTTATAAAAACAGTCATCTGGAACAAAAACTGCTTGGTTGAGCAAGTTTTTCTTTGCTTTGGAATGAGCAAGAAATTCATTTACCATTTGATAGTAATAGACACCAATGTGGTAACATTGGTCTATCTGCAGTTGATGAGGTTGTTCTAGTTATTTAATGCTGTATGACAAACCACCCTCCAAAACTTAATTGATTCTTGAGTATGCGGTCTAAGTGCAGTCTAGGAGTTGGCAGGGCTGCTTATCTCTGTTTTCCTTGGCATCATTTGGGATGGATAGAAGGCTGGAATCATCTGAAGGCTCACACATATGTCTGGTGCCTGAGCTGGGGAGGCAGAAACAGCTGGAGGCTGGAATGGCTAAGGTTCTTGGGCATCTTTCCCTATCTAATATCTCCATGTGATCTCTCCAGAATGGAGGCTGCATACATGTCAGCTCAAGGCTCCCCAAGGCATATTGAGAGAGTGAGAGAGTGAGAGAGAGAGGGAAGGATGAAGAAGAGGAGGAGGAGGAGGAAAAAAGAGAGTGGGCAGGTGTCCAGCTGAAGCCACATCACCTTTTATGACCTAACCTTGGAAGTTACATAGCATCATCTCCACTGAATTTTAATTGGCCAGTGAAGTTACAAAGACCCACATAGTTTCAAGGGAAGAGAACATAGACTCTCAGTGTAGAGAAGTGTTAATATCCCACTATAAGAACTTGAGGGTTGGGGTAGGGATGCATGTATGTAGCCATCTTTGAGAAAATACAAACTGCCACAAACATTAAAGATGACATTTATACCCTTTTAAAAATATATAACTTTCTGATTTGCAAAGAGAACATATTTCTTTAAAAACCAGAAAAATTACAATAAAGAGACTTTGGTTAAAACAGCAACAACAATGCTTGGTATAGGATCTTAGAACAAAGCCCTGGCCAGTATACAGTGTGTGGTTTTGCTCTAATCTAGCCACTCTGATCACTGATTATGACTGTATTAAGCCTACCCAACCCAACATAGAACAATCCATTGGTAGCCTGATTGGCCAAATCACAAACACACTGATTCCTTCTCAATTTGTCTTGATATTTCAGAGCAGCGCCAGTGAAAGGCTCAGGATTTTCCAGGTGAAAGAAGTAGAGAAACCTCCCTGAAACAATTGTCTGTCCTTTCTGTTCAGCAGGATTATGTAATTGTCAAGATCGGTGTTGGGCTCTGGCGACAACATTCTAGCCCCAGGGCATGGCGGCAGATGGAGTACAGCGTCTAATCAGCACACACTCCCCCTTGCAGCCTGGCCACATAAGGAGAGCAATAATAATGCTCCAAGAATGAAAACATCCATCAAAGGCTGACAAACCTCTGACATAGATTTTCTTTAATTTTACTAAAGGAGCCAGTTAAATGTGATGGAGCTGCTAATAAAAATTATTTGGTGGTCCTAGTGAAACAGCCCTGTATGCCCTGTTCACCTTCCTTGTTAGGCAAGCTGAGAAGCTGCATTAGAATTTTTGGTGGCTAACACTGACTGCAGTTTGAAATCCAAAAGGCAATCAGATCAATGCAACTCAATTCAGTTATCTTTAGGAATTGGAGAAGACACAGCAGAGAAGTGTTTTAATGGTGGTCTTCGCTGTCTTTGTCATTTTAGTCAACAAGCAGATGCCCTCAAGCGAGCAGGAGATGAGAGTCATGGATCCACTTTTCCCTCAGTGAGTCTAATATTTTGCTTTTTTCTTTTCATAAAACATTGTCCCTTAAGGCAAGTGAGCTAGTTCTTCTGGGGCTCAGTAGAAGAGAAAGTGATGTGTTATGTGCTGGAGAAAAAACTAGCTGCAGGGGAATTAATGAGTGATACAGTTCAGTAGCAATGTGGTACCTCAATTGTTCTTAGGTTTCATCCCCTCCCACCACATCTGCAGTGAGCATAAAACATCTGGGGTGATAAGGCATGGGCCCACACTGATTACTTGCTATTTGCAAGTGTCCATTGCATAGAACCGTTGGTTCTGGTGGCTCTGCACATGTGAGGAGATGGGGTTCTTTGGCCAAGCTAGGAAACCTGAGACCTGGGCCTCTTGTCTTCCTTCCCCTACTCTACACAGCCATCCTTCCTGAGATCTGGCCACCTGCCAGGGATTAGGCAGTAGGCAGGTTCTGTGTTGCAGCCGTTCCAAGGACACAGAGACCCCTGTCCCCTTCCTAGTCTGGGGGAATTCCTTCTCCCTTCTCTGCTCTTTTCCCAAAACTGTCTGTCTCTCTTCTCTTCTTCCTCAGGTCTTCTCGCATTATGGCTTTCATGGCCTTAGGCTTTTAAAAAATGCAGGGCAGGGGGTGTCATCAGCCTGCTTCTGCCTTTTCCTCTTATTTCTCTGAGTCTGGTGCACTATGCTGATTTTACAGATGAGAAAACTGAGGCCTGTGGAGAGGAAGGGATTTGGGCAAAATTACAGTGCTGGAGGCTGGGTGAGGCCTAGGTTCTCCCATGTAAAGCCCAGCCTGTCTGTGTACCTCTCCATCAGTAAAACCCAACTTTATTCGCCATGCAGGGATGCACTTCAGAATGCCCTCTGTTCAGAGCTGTGGAACTAGTGTCAGAACACTTGGAATTCTAGCTTTCATGCTGCCATGGTTGTGTGACCTTGGCCAAATCACTTGAGCTCCTTTGATCTCAAACTATTAAAATCTAAAACACTGGTTTGACCAACCTCACTCAGATGGTTAGGATGAGATGAAAATACTGGAAGCCTTTAGTGAGTTATAGGCTCCACACAGATAACATAACTCTTCTAATTGCTCTGGTCTGCCTTTACTTGGTTCAATCCTTGGGTGATCATATTCTTCACTTCTTCCAGTCCTTATCCATAAACAGAGCCATGACATCACTGCATGGACACTGAAGTCATTTATTTGCTTATTAGTTTCTTGTGACCTGGGACTATCTCTTTCCTCAATGGAATTTTACTTCTCCTACATGAAAAGTTTGGGATGTCATCATGTTGACACAATTCAGTGAATGATTAATCTGTGTCATTCATAGTTTGTTACCAAACTCATTGCTTTGCTCATATGTGGCCTTGGGCCTCTCAATTAACCATTGTTTTACCCTCATCTGTTGTGAAAGGGTTTGACTGTGCTCTATGGCAGTTCTATCCTGGAGGAAGAAGTTCCCCTTATTGAAAATAAAAAGCTCCTCTCAGATCTGCTTTGCAAACATAGCCCAGTCTCTTGCTCAAGATCAGTAGGTCTTAGGTGCCAAGTACAGCAGAATGCTTCTTTTCTAACTGTCTGTTGCCATCTGCATAATGGGAAGTGTTATTTATGTAACTGACTGCTTTCCTTACCAAATTGAGTTGCCAGGGGTCAGGGCCCCTCTCTTCTTTATACCATTATCAATGCCACTTTGCAAGGTATTATATTGTAATTACCTAGGAAAGCTAGTTTGAATTGAATTTTACTACTAATTTGCCTTCACCAGAAAAAATGGCTGGTAGATTTGTGATGAGCTGTTGTTATTCACATACCAGGTTTATTTTGCAGATAAATTGGTTGCTTAACTAAAGAGTGAGTACAACAGACTTATCTTATGCCATGTTCAATTGTACCAAATAGTATGTTGAAGTGGGTGATATCATGGTATTGACAGGTCCAAATGTCTTACTACTGCAGCTGCCAAAATGCCTCTAGGATTATTTTGGAAATTGCCTTGAAAATAAGCAAGCTCAGAATTTAGAAGGGTCATGAAAGCAGAATGTATGTGTGTTGGGTATGAGGGGAATGTTTAAAAAATACAGGTTTCTGGCCGGATGTGGTGGCTCACACCTGTAATCCCAGCACTTTGGGAGGCTGAGGCGGGCAGATCACGCTGTTAAGAGATTGAGACCATCCTGGCCAACATGGTGAAACCCTGTCTTTACTAAAAAAATACAAAAATTAGCTGGGCATGGTGGTGCTCACCTGTAGTTCCAGCTACTTGGGAGGCTGAGGCAGGAGAATTGCTTGAACCTGGGAGGCGGAGGTTGCAGTGAGCCGAGATCACGCCACTGCACTCCAGGGGACCCCGTGACAAAAGAAAAAACTTTTTCCCCAAAAAAAAAAAAAAAAAAAAAAGATTACAGGTTTCTAAGCTCTAACCCTCAAAGAGTATTCAGTGGGCTGAGATGAGGCCCAGGAATCTGCATATTTCACAAACAGCCCCAGGTGTGCCGATGAAGGGGGTCCTCAGAAAGAAGTTTACAAAACCCTAATATTTCCTCTTAATTCATTAACCACAGAAAACCAAACATTGGAGTTGTTGGTAGCACGGAGATTTCTGAAGAAGTATTAAAAGGTTACATGACTCAAAATTTCAAGACAGGGTAAAAACCTTAGAATTTTCAACTTGGGTAGAATGCACATGTATTCCGGTAAAGTCCAATATGGAAGAAAATGTTGCAGTTATCTATTGCTACATAGCAAACCACCTAGTTTGTAGCTTAAGGTAACCATTTTATTTTGCTTTGGATTTTGTGAGTCAGGAATTTGGGAAGAGTTTGGTGAGGCAGTTTGAGTCTGACCTGCAGGCCATCAGCTGGGCCTGTGGGGCTGGATAATCCACTTCCATGATAGCCTTTGCAGTCACGTGCCTGGTACCACAGTTTCTTGACATTATCTGTCTATCTATCTGTCTATCTATCTATCTATCTATCTATCTATCTATCTATCTATCTATCTATTCATCCATCCATCATCTATCTAATTTTCTCTAAAGCCTCTCCATGTGGCTTAGCTTCTCAGAGCAAGACAGTTTCAGGGCAGTGGTACATTTTGCGTGGTGACTGACTTTCAAGAAGCAGGACCTGGAAGCTGCCAGGCCAGTTAAGTGTGACATGTATAACTGGGATGATGTTACTTCTGCTGTATGACATTTGTCAAAGGAGTCATGGTGCCTGCTCATATTCAAAGGGCCATAGAAATAAACTCCACCACTTGATGAGGTGTTGTAAAGTCTCATTTGAAAAAGAGTATGTGGGATGGAGGATGTTGTCAAAGCCATCTTTGGAAAATACAGTCTGCCACATGTCACTCACTCAAGATTAGGCAGAGAAGCAGTCTCCAATGTATACCTACATATGAGGGTCATATGTGCCATTTAGGAACAAATGCATTTATTAGTAATGAAAATGTGGGTGGTAGAATAGTGTAGCATTTCCATCTTTACAGAGAGTTAACTGTTTCTTTGCATATTTTCTTGGCATCTTTGAGGAAAGCAAACTCATATCACATGCACATTTTTACATTTGTTTCATTTGTCTTACACACGCTCTTCATGAGTGAGACTTCAATAATCAGTGCCTTCAACTTATTGCATAGCCTTGGAATCTTTGCATGTACTCATGAGTCAATTTTAGATTTACGTATCCTCTGACTTTTCCTGAGTTTTTAAAAATTCATGCACTCTTGTCTTAGCTCCTCAGTGGTATTTCCTCTTTTCCAACAGTACCTAAAAATCCAATTTCTTTGCTCTATCCGATGTGGGTCTTCCATTTTGATTTCTGCTTTTTTCACTTTTTTGCAATTGGCGCTATCATATCAGTGACACTAAGTAGTGATTTTATTATACTACAGTGTAAAAGAATTGCTTTTTCTCTACATTTTTAAATGTCTTATTTACATTCAGGCTGTGCATACATTTCACGGAAATGCCCTGAACTTGTTAGTTGATTCACAAATAGCTCCTCTATGTATTTATGGTAATACTTTATGCTGAACTACAATTTCACACTTAGAACTGTCCCTGTTGGGTTGTCTGTTTTAAATGTCATCTGTTCATATTTATAAATGTAGAATGAGCTTACTTAAATTGGATTTCTTGGGTCCAAGACACTTCTGATTTTCCTAATGACCAAATAACCAAAAAGCAGAACAGATTAAGAAGAAAAAGGAAATCTCGGGCATACACAATTTCCAAGCAGTCAGGGTTTGTTTAAAGCTGCTTTGTTCGGCAGGAATGGTTAATAAAAGAAACATTTCCCCAAAGAATTGTTGTGGTCTTTAATTAAACTCCTTTCCCATAGGTTTGTAATATCACATTGAACAATATTTGGTCAGTTTCTCTGCCTGGCTTTCTTAGTCACATGCTGGACTTTATTGGATCCCGGGTCCTGAGGGAACATTAGGAGCAGAGAGAGGCAGGCTGCATCAAATGAAAAGTTAATTGTGTTTAAGCTGTGTTGGAAACCAGCCTCCAGTGTGCCTTTGCTGAGAGCCAAGCTAAATATGCTGGTGCCCCGGCTGTCAGGTTCGGCCCAGGGCAGAGCATTTACCTGACACAGAGGATGTGCAGCCAGCCAAAGACTGGTGACTATGGAAGAGGCCAACTCAGGGCTTCGCTGTTTGACTGTCTTCGTCTCCCAGACAATGGTCAATGAGGTGATTCATTCTACTGTGGGGGCTGGAAGTTGGGTTTTCTTCAAGAAGGGAGTGCTGCTGGACAGAAGCAGTTCATTAAGACTCGGAACTGTCTGTGGAAAAGCTGTGATGAATTGCTCTAAATGACCTGGACGCTAAGCACTGTTGCAGTCGCTGAAGTAATGTTTCATCTGGCTCTCTTCTTGCCTTTGAGTTGAGAATCAAGATATTAGAGTAGACGCATGCCTGGAATATCTGACATCAAAAGTGGATCGTTTTTCATGGAAATATCCTTTTTCCTTCTTATCTGCTCCAAGAGTGGACCACTGCCATGTCCTCGGCCCTTGGCATATCCCTGGATACATGTCCTTGGGAAGGAGATGCAGAGGTCTCCTGGGGTACTGTTGACATTCTGTCTGTTTATCCAGATGGGAGTGCCACACCTGTTCATTTCATGATGACTTGTTCAACAGTTCACTTGTTATATTTACATTGCTGTATTAATCAGGTTAAAACATGAAATTGCTAATAGTGGGCCATTTTCAACATATAAAAATGGCAGTTGTGTAGAATTCATTATGATATATTTTACACAGGAAATGATAAGAAAGGTTGTGAAAATACCATCAAATGTATCAGTGGTCAAAAGATATCTATATATATATAGATATGTGTATATATATATATATACACACACACACACATATATATGTCTATATATGTATATACATATACGTATATATAGACATATGTCTATATCAAAAGATATCTATGTATATATAGATATGTATATATACACATATATGTCTATATATGTATATACATATATAGTCTTAACACATGTCTATATATGTATATGTATATATATACACACACATATAGACATATACATATATGTGTCTATACACACACACACATATTGGCCCAAAAGAGGCATCATGATGATGTTGCCACCCACGGTGTGGGTGGTGATTCTAACAGCTATTCCACTAAGTAGTGGTCCTTTTTTTCCTTTGCTTCGTGTGACAACACAGTGTGGTGGCTAGTGCCTGGCCCCTAGCCTGTCGTGCTTGAGTTTGAGCCCTGCTGTCCTGTGTACCAGCTGGTTGGCCTAGGGAAAGGTTTTAAGCTTGTTTTTCCAGCTGGAAGTACTAGTGATGGTACCTACTGCCTAGGATCACTGAGCAGATCACCTTTGATAACACCTACCTTGCCATATGCGTCTCCCTCCATGTCCCCTTGGAATTTTCATGCTCTAGATAATCTGAACTTCTTTTGTTCCTGTTTGTTTCGTTTCTGGACTTCTTTTCACTTCATTGGGCATGCTGGGCTCCTGTATTAGTCCATTCTCATGCTGCTAATAAAGACACGCCCAAGACTGGGTAATTTCTAAAGGAAATAGGTTTAATTGACTCACAGTTTAGAATGGCTGGGGAGGCCTCAGGAAACTTGCAATTATGGCAGAAGGGGAAGCAAACATGTCCTTCTTCCACATGGTGGCAAGTAGGAGAAGTACTGAGGAAAAGGAAAAAAAAAATCCTCCTATAAAACCATCAGATCTCTTGAGAACTCACTGTCATGAGAACAGTGCAGAGGTAACCACCCCATGATTCAATCACCTCTCATCGGGTGCCTCCCATGACACATGGGGATTATGGGAACTATAATTCAAGAGATGTGGGTGGAGACACAGCCAAACCGTATCAGCTCCTTTCTGCTACTAAGTCTCTGCATATGCTGTCTCCCTAGTTTCCAGAATGTTCTTCTCCTATGCTTTTGCCTGCTTGTTTCTTCCTCACATTTAAGATCTTAGCTAGCTTTTTGATTTCTTAGCTGCCCTTGGCATCTCTGACTAGGTTACAACTATTGAGTCTTTTACACTCTGATAGAACGATATAACTTCCTTTTGTAATATGGATCACAGCTGTGATTTCAGAGGAAGCTGTGTGATGGTTTGATCCATCTGTCACCCTCATTTGACTGTGGGCTCAGTATGGGCAGGAAATGAGAATGTTTTTGCTCATCATTGCCCTCTGGGGGACCTAATTCACAGTTGGTGCTCCAGAAATATTTAATAAATTAAGTCTTAACACAATACCAGTCCTTATGTTTTAAGGCTTTAGTGAGAGCCCCTATTTCTGATAAAATACTAAAATAGAATGCCGTGTTCATAAGCAGTGCCTATATATGTCTGATGAGAATAATAGATAACAGATAAACCCATCAGCTTCCAAAAACTCACCGTGGGCATTTTGTGCAAAGTAGTGAGTACACAGGATAGTGGATGTTTTAAGAACAAAGACTCTGTCAGATGTCTGACTTCAAGCTCAGTGCTTCACATGTCTGCTCTGTTATCTTGAAAAAGTGACTTTATCTGAAACTCCATTTCTACTGCTGTAAACCGGATATTAAAAATAGTACCCAAATGCTATGAGCTGAAATATGGCCCTTCAAAATGTATACGTTGAAGTCCCAACTCTTAGTACTTCAGAATGTGACCTTATTTGAAAATAAAGTCTTTATAGAAACAATCAAGTTAAAGGGAGCTCATTAGGGTGGGCCCTAATCCAACACTGGTGCTCTTATAAAAAGGGGAAATTCAGACACAGAGACATATATGAAAGGAAGACGATGGAAGAGATGCAGGGAGAAGACAACTGTCTACAAACCAAGGAGAGAGGCCCAGAACAGATCCTTCCCCCACAGCTCTCAGACGAAACCAACCCTTTTGACACTTTGACTTTGGACTTCTAGGCTCCAGAACTGTGAGATAATACATTTCTCTTGTGTAAACCACTCAGTTTGTGGTACTTTATTATGGCAGCCCTAGCAAACAAATCTACTGAATGAGCCAACTTCATATATAATGATGCTATGTATTAATCTAAACATCTCAGTGACTTACAGCAGAAAACATTTATTTTGCCTGCTCGTGGCCTGTGAGTTGGCTGCGGTTTGTAGACTCCAGGCCAATTGGCTTCAGATCTACTCCTTTTGCCTTTATCCTTCCAGTACTTGGCAGCTACCTGGGGTATTTTCTTCTCATGGAATAAGGCAGAAGAACAAGAGGTCAAGAAAATGCTGCAAGCCCACTGCAAGTTTCTTATGGCATTATGTCTGCTGGATTTCATTGACCAAAGCAAGTCACCTGGCCAAGTCTGACAGGCAGAAACACACACTATCTACTGTAGTGGGAGGCATTGAAAATCACGTGGAAATAGGAGAGGGTGACAGTACCCAACTGACCACAATACCTACACATCACAGGGTTGTCATCAGTAAATTAGATTTGGCATATAAAATTTTAGCAGAGTGTCTGGCACGTGGTCAACGCTTGATAAATTGTTGTTTGCTGTTATTATTGTTGCTGTTATTTTTGAACGAATTCTAGTGTGTATCTTCTATTGAAAGTCGACATGGATATTTTCCATCCAAACAAGGAGAATTAGCTGGGTGAATTGCATTAATAGTTGGTTAAGTAAATGTCTCTGTAGATCACATTTTTGCAGCTGTGATTAATTCTTTTAAATTCTTTTAAATGGCATGTCTGCTTCACTGGATTGAAATAGAGAGACGATTTCAAGCTTATGTTTCTTGTTAGGACAGTAAGGCCACAATTAAAAGTCTTTTTTTTTTCCTCTTTGAAAAAATCGAAGACTCTTAAAATGGATTGTTGTGAAAAGATACATAAATATGTTGTAATCGATAGCTGAATTCTCCAAAGCACCATCAAGACAAAGTGTTAAATGTTCTGATTAGATTTGTGATTGGTTAGGCTAGAAATCTATACAGTTGCATGTCACACATGTTTAATAAATGGCTTGTAGAGTATCTTAATTGTACCCATTTATCACTTCCCTCTGTTTCTAGATATATGAAGTTATCAAAATCTGGAAACTCAAACATTTTATTTCCACTTGGTTGGTTGGGCTTCGTTCTCTGCTTCTTTTGCTGTATTGCATCTGGTTTTGAGTTAAATATTTCTGACACAACCTTCATGACTCATTTACATTTAAATAGCAACAGGAAATCTCTTTGCCAAGAAGGCTATTGGAATCAAATTTTACACCAGATTTTATAAAAAGGCTTTATTACCTATTATTTTGTACATCAGAATACTTTTTTGCTTTCTTCTTTGCAAATCTAAGCCTCATAGGCAGTGTACCAGTTTATTATTTTTCTTCTTGGGCACTTATTTCTTCTGATGCTCATAATTTATAACAGTTGCTATAATTTAAAAAATTAGAAGTGAACTTCTGAGATGCTCATTGCCATTGCTATTGAAATTTTGTTACAGAGAGTCTGAAGCATAATACCTGCCCTTGAACTTGTTGTTACAAGTGGAATGAGATCCACTCATAGCAGGGGGAGTATATCATTACAGAAAAGGCGATAAAATCAAATAGATTCCAAATCAGCAAATGGAGGTGTGATTTATAAACACCTAACTGATGAGAACATTTAACGTGACTCAATGCATATTGAAGATGACCCAGAGCAAATCTCTGTGGATGAGAAATGAACACTTTCAATAGAGGATCGGAAGACAAAAATTCCCAGGCATCCAAATGGATTTCACCTCCCACACTACCTCATATTCCCAGGAATTCTTTTAAGAAGGCATTAGAATCACAAGAAGGCTTCCAAGCTTATAAACCGACATCAGTGGCATCAGCTTAGTTAGACGTTGTTTTTCTAGATATCGTAGGAGGAAGAACAAATTCATTGTTTGCTGAGATCTTGTTATGATTCTCCCTGGATTAGATTTTTTTTTAATTTGAAAAAAGAGGCTTGGAAAGGCCTTGCTTAATAACTTAATTGTTATTGAATTCTTACTCTGTACCAGGCATTGAATGTCTTACATCCATGAGTTCATTTTCTTTCTTTTGAAACTCATTTGAAGTAGACCACATTATCTCCATTTATAGAAGGCAAAACAGGGGCCAGTGATAGAGCTGGGAGTAAGATCTTGGCAGCCAACCTAGAGAGTCCACATTCTTCATCACTCTCCTTGTTTTCACCACCTCCTGTCTGTCGTTCTAGTGGGAGGCATTGAAAATCACAAGGATTCACTCCCTCTTTCCCTCAGGTGCTCATGTGGACACCCTGCATGCTGTGTTCTGCTATAGGCACTCAGGAGCAGGCGTGTTTACGGCAGATAGGATGCCTGTCTTAAAGGAGCAGAGAGTCTCCTGGAGGACACATACAATAAACAAGGAAGCAAATAAGTATAATGTAATTTCAGATTGTGCAAAGTGCAATAAAAATAAAGCCAAGTAAGGGGCTGGAGATCTGGAAGGAGACTATGGATGATAGGAAGATTTTCAACAAAAGTACCAAGGTGTTCAAAAATTCATTAACTCACTTGTGGAAAAGCTACAAAGCATGCCTTGCCAGTGTAACTAAGTCTGATCTGGAAAGTCCAGGAGCTTCTCTGTGGGTCTTTAGCCCACTGGACCACAGATGCAGAAAGTATAAGCCAGCAGGTGGCATTTCTAATGATCTCAGGATAAAACCTGGCACTCATTTGTTTCATTGTGATCCCCCCCCACCTTTATCTTCTCTTTGAAAATCCTGGCTGGAAGGAGCAGCAAATCAATTGTTTTGTTCTTAATTGGGAAGGCATTGTACCTGACATTGTTCTTCTATAATACAGACCTAAGGAGGGAGAGGGGCTACTTAGGAAGATTATATGGGGGATTTGAATAATTTTTATAGGGTGAATGTTAGAAACTTAATATCAGACTAGTAATGTTGAAAAATGTAAAAAAGCATTTCACCACCTGTTTATTACTTCCTTTCCTCTTTTAACTAAGCAGATGAAAGTCAAGAACTATGGGTGGATTAGGATGGAGGACAAGCTAGAAGAGGGACTGGTAATAGGCTTTATCTTAAGCATCTACCGTCATTCTTCGTCGAGGTTTCTTGGAGTGCAGTGTTGAGAAGAATTCTGAAGTTACAGTTGGGCTTGGTGGCAAGAATGCCATAGGCAATTGGTTATCTGCTGAGAGCCCAGGTAGGAGGAGCAGCTCTGAATTTGTAGACCAATGTTGGAACCAGATTTTGGAAATCACTGTGCTTTCTGGCCTCTGTCATATGATTGAGTACTTTCATATGATTGAGGCCAGAAAGCATAGTGATTAAGCATATCTGATGGACTTTAATTAAGGCTGACTACCTCCTTCCCTTCTTCTCCTTCCCTCACACCCACCCACCCACCCATCCATCTTTCCTTCCTTCCTTCCTTTTTTCCTTTTCTTCTTCCCTCTGTCCCTTCCCTTTCTTTCCCCTTCCCTTCCTTTCTTTTCCTTCCTACTTTCTTCCTTCCTTCTCTCCTCGCTCTCTCTTCCTACCTACCTTTTTTTCTTTCTTCCCTTCCGTCTTCTCTTTGTCTCTCTCTTTTCCCTCCTCATCCTTGTATCTTTATTCTTCCCCCTTCTCTGCCAAATAGTACAACATGACAGAGTTCATAGTTACAAAAAGCACATTCTAAAGTTGGACTTCCTGTATCAATTCTGGTTCTATCATATCCTATTAGTGTGCACCTTATGCAGGACAGTGAAACTCTTTAAACTTCAGCTTCCTTATCAGCAACATGGAAGTATAATGCCTCTTTCCTCATGCCTATCATTTGGAGAATCTAGAAATATTACTTACAGGACTGTTTCTCAATATGTGACACATATGCCACTGTTGGAAGTTTTAGATGGTTTTAGGAGTTTTACAGACAAGGCATTAAATAAAATGGTCTTCTTTTGTTTTTCTTAGAATCCTTCTGGTAATGCAAGGATAAAGTCTTAATTTAGAGTCCTTTTCTCTAACAACTTTCTAACACTCTGCTTTATTAGCTAAAAGAACAGACCCAAGGCTCAGAGCTTTCTGTTGAGACTGTTTATAGCCTAAAATTAATAATGTCATCTGCATTGCATTACATTTAAAATTACCTGCTTTTATGGTGAGTGATACTCATTTTATACAGAGAGAGAGGGCACAAAGCTTCCTTTCTCATTTTTGTGTAAATGTGAAAAGTGAGTATATTTAAAGAAAAAATTCCAAATACATAGTGGAATAGCATACTGTCATGACCTTGAAATGCAGCCTGCAAATTGCTAGTGGTCTGGTGCATGCAATGGAGTCAATGGAGACAGACCACAGGGATAGGGCAGCCAGTCAGGAGCAGGTTAGGAGAGGGTTCTGTCTGTTCATGCCATACTGGACTTCCTTCTGTCCTTCTGTCCCACCAGGTTGTCCTCTTTACCTGTAGTTCTTGTCCCCATTTCTACTCCCCTTTACCGCGTTTTTTAATTTTTAAGATTTCTGCTTAATTGTGGCTGGGCATGGTGCCTCACACCTGTAATCCCAGCAATTTGGGAGGCCAAAGTGGGCAGATCATTTGAGGTCAGAATTTCAAGACCAGCCTGGCCAACATGGTGAAAACTTGTCTCTACTAAAAATACAAAAATTAACTGGGCATGGTGGTGTGCACCTGTAATCCCAGCTACTCAGGAGGCTGAGGCAGGAGAATTGCTTGAACCCAGAAGGTAGAGGTTGCAGTGAGCTGAGGTCATGCCACTACACTCCTGCCTGGGCGACAGAGTAAGATTCTGTCTCAAAAAAAAAAAAAATATTGTGATGTGATGTTCCTTGATTCTTCCTGAAAGGCCATATTGTTTGTTATTGGTTCTTCTAGAATAATGTTCAGTTTCTTCTGAGCACACACCTCTGGCTAATTCTATACTGATTGGTGGGGTTGGGTGAGTGGTGTCTGTGCTCCTGCTGGACTATGGACGCCTTGTGGACAGGGTCCACGTCAGTTCCAGTTCAGCAGTTATCCTCAGCACCTACCAGAATATGGAAATTGTTATATTTCCTGTAACAAATTACTAAAAAACTAATATAGACAGTTTGATATATTTCTCCATGTAGGTATAAGTTAACTTTAAATTATAATTTACAAGTAGTTAACATTTGGATTAATATAGTCAGGAATTCACATTCCAGGCCTGCCATCTGATATCCCTGTCTGAATATGCACTATCTGGTCTGTTAATTAACATAAAGGATGTTAGAAATAATTTTATTGGTAAAATAAATAATGTTCAAGATATCCAATTGGTTAGAAATTTGCTCTTACACCAATGGGGTTCAAAAATAAGGCTAATAAAGGTCTAGAACACTGAAAGGTCCAAGTCCCCCATTATGGGTGAATTCTGTTGCCTAATTTAATTAGATGGGAAGTAAAGCTGTCCTTAGAACACAATTAATTGTGCTTTACAAAGTACCTCAAGACTCTGAGAACAGAGACTTTGCCCTGCTTAGACCCAGGTGGTTTGATTCTCTGGGGACCTGTTAGCCATAAATGATTGAAGGTATGGTAGGATTTGATCTGAGCCTTGCTTGCATTGTGACATACCCCCTAGCGGGTGGGAGGAGGGGTTGAGGAGCCTGTAACTCTCAATCACCTCCAAATATTGGAGGTCCCCCATATGCACCAAAAAGGGATTGATGACCTGGCCATGGCCATTTGGCTTTGGTCATATTACAAAAAGAGAGCAACAGACAATGGTTAAGGGGGAATAAAGAGAAGAGGCAGTGGTGGGTTGAAGAATATTGAGATGGAGTCAGCAGAACCTGATGACTGATTTATGGGGATGTGAAGGAGGAGGCAAAGATGACGGAGGTGTGGGTCCTGGGAGCAGGTTTCGAGGTGTGGTTTGGTTGAAGTAGGCTTATTATTCTGTCTTGTAAACTGGGCTCATCCCTGGCTCCATTAGGAAGCAGACAATGTTGGTCTTTGCTCACCTCTCATCTCTCCTGCACTGGGCCCGATTGTCTAATCTTCCTCACCTATGCCTCTGTCCTAAGTAACATCCTACCTGTGTGGTGTGCTAAGACTATTGCCCCCATGTCTTTGTTGTCCAGAAAAAGCACTTTGGAGCTGTTTACTTACCCAAGTTAAATTGGATGATAATGGCTAGAAATCTTATGGGGCTCCAATCCATGTAAATAAATATGTGGTTTTTTAAAAAGCTTTACATTTTGAACTCATTTTAGATTTACTGAAAAGATTTACCGTAAATCTAAAGTTTCATTTTAGGTTTACAAAATGAGCACAGGGAATTTTCTTATGTATCTCATTTCACATCCCTAAAGATTTTTTTTTTTTGAGATGGAGTCTTGCTTTGTCACCCAGGCTGGAATGAAGTGGCATGATCTTGGCTCACTGCAAGCTCCATCTCCCAGGTTCAAGTGATTCCCCTGCCTTAGTCTCCCAAGTAGCTGGGATTATAGGCACCCACCACTATGCCTGACTAATTTTTGTACTTTTAATAGAGACGGATTTTTGCCAAGTTGGCCAGGCTGGTCTCGAACTCCTGACTCTGGTGATCTACCCGTCTTGGCATCCAGACGGGTAGATTACAGGCATGAGCCACCAGGCTCAGCCCTTAATGATAAGATCTTAGGCTGGGCCTGGTGGCTTACACCTATAATCCCAACACTTTAGGAGGCCAAGGCAGGAGGATTGCTTGAGCCTCAGAGTTTGAGACCAACCTGGGAAACACAGTGAGACACCAACTCTGCAGAAACACCCATGAAAATGAGCTGGGCATGGTGGCCTGTGCCTGTATGAGCTGGGCATGGTGGCCTGTGCCTGTATGAGCTGGGCGTGGTGGCCTGTGCCTGTATGAGCTGGGCGTGGTGGCCTGTGCCTGTATGAGCTGGGCGTGGTGGCCTGTGCCTGTAGTCCTAGCTACTCAGGAGGCTGGGGTGGGAGGATCACTTGAGCCTGGAAGGTTAAGGCTGCAGTGAGCTGAGATGACACCACTGCACTCTGGCCTAGGTGACACATTGAAATCCTGTCTCAAATGAAAACAAACCCCAAAAGTTTTGCTGTGTGCTGTGGCTCATGCCTATAATCCCAGCACTTTGGTTGGCCAAGGTAGTTGGATCACGAGAACAGGAGTTTGAGAACAGCCTGGCCAACATGGTGAAACCCTATCTCTATTAAAAATACAGAAATTAGCTGGGCATGGTGGCACACACCTGTAATCCCAGTTCCTTGGGAGGCTGAAGCACAAGAATCGCTTGAGCTCCGGAGACAGAGGTTGCAGTGAGCCGAGATTGTGCCACTGCCCTCCAGCCTGGGTGACAGAGCAAGACTCTGTCTCAAAACGAAAACAAAAACAAAACTTTTATAATTGTGGTACAATTATCAAGAACAAGAAATTAACATTGGCACAGTACTAGTAACTGAACTGTAGCGCTTATTCAAAATTCACCAATTTTTCTTCCAAGCCCCATTTTCTGCCCCAGGACCTCATCCAGGCTCCCATGTTGCATTTAGTGGCCATTTCTCTTTAGTTTCCTCCAATCTGGGACTCCATATAAATCTTTGCTTGTCTTTAATGACCTGCGTTCACACTTGTGAAGAGTACTGGTCAGTTACTTTATAGAATAGCCCTCAGTTTGGGTTTATCCAATGTTTTTTTCATAATTGGACTGATGTTATGCATTTTTGGCAAGAATTCCACAAAAATATAGTGTCCTCAGTGAATCATCTGAAGGGTATGTGATGTTGATATGTCTTATTACAGGGGATGTTTTCCTTGATCATTTGGCTAAGTTGTTGGTTGCCAAATTTCTTCCTTTTCAAGTCACTATATTTCCCTTTGTAGTTGAAAACCTAATCTGTGATTTTTAACTTGGTAGCATGGCAATGAGGGAAATAAAATTTTGTACAGAAGGAGAAACTTTCCTCTTCTTCCCAACCCCCATTTAAAAGGCATTCATTTGAAAAATATGGTTTGTCCTAGAAAACTTAAGCAGAATGGTTGATGTGGCTAAAATAAAACTATCTTTTGGCTGTTTCAGTGACAGTTTTAAAAAATGAAAATAGTGAAAACAGTGACAATTCCTTTCTCTATTCTGCCATCTCTGTAAAAACCTGCCTTTGATCATTTTACTTTCCTGATTAAAAACGTTTGGCGGGTTCCAAATGACTGCAGGGAAATGTCTCAACCTCCCGGTTTGCCACTCGAGGCTCTCTGCAATATGGCTGCAATTGACTTTTCCATCTCTTTGCTGTTTTCCCTCTCCTCTGCTCTCCACTCCCAGGAATTCCATCTCTCAGCTGTGTATAACAACCACCATTTGCTGGGTCTCTGTTTTTGCTTATGTTATTCTCTCAGCCAGAACCATTCTTCTTTTCTCGCCTCTACCATTTAGAACCCTTGTTCTATTTGGATGAGTATTATTATCTCACACTTTCTGTGACAGTTATTAAGCTATGGTCTCTCAGTTTCAAGTCTACCCTTCTGTACTCTGCTTTGTGATGCTGGGACTGGACTGTACAAACCACATTTCTGCATTTGCCAATGGCTTCGTGTAAGGCTCTGCCCATATGGGGAACTAGAGGATACAGGAAGATATTTTATTCCTGAAATGATTGCCCCATAGTACATCTTCATCCTGGCAGCAACAGCTCCTTCTCATAGCAACACTGGGATTCATCTGCAGTTTTCCCAGTGCTGGCAGGATCTGCCACAGTATGCCTGCCCAGGATACCAGTACCAGCTGGTCAGTGACCCCTTTTTAGAGGTTTGGGTCCCAGCCCCATGGGAATCCCTCCTCTAACCTCGGGGTTAACAGCATCATCTGGGTAGTGCCCCTTCTTCAGAGGTCTGCTTTGAGAGAACCTTCTCTAAACCAATAATTCCAACCTCTTCCTTTGTTTCCTGCATCCCTGAGAGTGGGAGGGACCTTCCTGCAGTTGCAGTCTATGTGGTACATTCGCGTTCTCTTTTTGCCCTATACAAAGTTAACATCCTTATCCTAAATGGCACTTATTTTTGATTACATTCTCTCTGTTATAAAAAAAAAAGCCCCCAAACTTGGGGTTTCTATCTCCCATCTGAACTTTCGATGATATAGAAGTTGGTACCAAGGGCAATCCCAGGAAACAGGTAGATTTAGCGGTTTGTTTCCTGTGGTCCTTTAGGCTCAGGTATGGCCCTGAGCTCTTGCCCATGGGAAATGCAATGCTGGTAATCCGGCATGCGATGGCATTGAGATCAGTCAGATTTGGGTGATTGTGAGGAAGTACCTACTGAAGCCAGGGACTTGGGGGACCAAGTGACTGCTTGCTGCCATTGACCACTGCAGCAGTAATGATGACTCTTAGGCCTGTGGTGTGAGGCAGGTTCTCCTGAGTGTACTCATTGTTACTGAAAGGTAGTGATAATCTCAGACATTCCAGTGCTCAGCTCAAGTCAACAGAGATCCAGAGAGCTTTTCTGTAACCTTAAAATACTTTCTCGGCCGGGTGCGGTGGCTCACACCTGTAATCCCAGCACTTTGGGAGGCTGAGGTGAGTGGATCACAAGGTCATGAGTTCGAGACCATCCTGGCCAACATGGTGAAACCCTATCTCTCCTAAAAATATAAAAATTAGCTGGGCATGGTGGCACATGCCTGGAGTCCCAGCTACTCGGGAGGCTGAGGCAGGAGAACTGCTTGAACTTCAAAAGTGGAAGTCGCAGTGAGCACAGATTATACCACTGCACTCCAGCCTGGGTGACAGAGTAAGACTCTGTCTTGAGGAAAAAAAAGAAAAAACTTTCTTACCAAAGTCACAGTCGGTGATGATTATGGTGGAGATGGCTATCATCATCATTATAGAATCTCCCTGGTTTGAGACACAGGAAATCTGAATAAACTCAGCGTGGCTCAAAAGTCTTTCCTGGTCCAATTAGCTATGGCCAGGCAGGAAATGCCACTCGATGGAAACAAGGCTGCCAGCCGTGGGCAGCCACTTCCCATAGACGGGGGCAGAGCCCACATCCTCACAGTTGTCTCCCCAATACATGTGGGAGTAGAGACAGCGGCCCAGAGGAGGAAGACTAATGTCTGGTCACTTTGAGGGTGGGAGGAGACAAGAGGAATTCTCCAGCTCAGTCTCTAGGACAAAGTCTGACCTTTAAACCCAGAGGGCCTGAGGCTGATATCTAGAGAAATTGTTTTCCTGAGGGACTTTTGAGATTCAAGACACAAGCTTGGCTGTCCTACACCATGGTAACAGAGCAGGACTCAGAGTCTGAAAAAGGGACAAACTTTTTTTCTTCCTGCATGGAAATCAAGCATGGCTTTAGTGCAGCAAGGACTGAGGGCAGCTCAGTGCCATGCAGGGTGTTCTTCTTTGGGAGCACGAGGGAGACTGCATTCTGGACAGAGAAACTGTGTTCTCAGCAGGGCTGGGCTGCAGTGGCAATGGGGGAGGGAGACGATGTTGGGGCTGCTCCACCCAGCAGGTGCCAGCCAGGATGCCAGAGAAGAAAGATACTTTGAAGAAACTCCCCTCAATAATGGGAGCTTTTGGAGTGGGGCTGCAGAGCCCGTGCAATTGAGACAGAAATGTAATTTCACTTGTACTTTTTGCACTGGTGAGGTTTGGGGTTGCTCAGATTACATTCAAACCTGCCCAACAACTTTTTTGAAAATTATTATTATTATTATTTTTTAATGGGAACAGCTTAGTTATTCCATATCATTCACCTAAGGAAGTCTCTCCTCTTCCTGAAGGCTCAGACATTTAAAAGTCAGGCCAACCAAAATAGCAACACCACCACCACCACAAAGCGCGGCTGTTAATCCCTGGTTTTCACTTACATGCAGAGCTGTCTGCTTCAGTGACACCTTTTCAGGGTTTCCAGGAGAATGACGTTGACTGGCGAAGGGCTTCCGAGACTGTCAACTCCCCCAAAGGCAGTTTGGGGTTCGTCGTTAGCAGACTTGGCCAAGCATGCGTTGAAATAACTCATTACTTGTTCTACCTGTTGTTTTAAAAAGGCAGCATTGAGACGCTTTGAATATTTTACTGTGGGGGTTTTGGCAGAACATATTTCAAATGGGGGAACGAAAATAACAAACAGTGTGCAAGGGCAAATGAATTCGCTTTGACCGCTGGCTAGTTAGGGCACATGCGTATGTTGCGTGTAGGTTGAATTAGAGTATTTGGAGACCCTTTGCTATTCTTTCTGAAGTCCTTTACTTATTATTCATGGTTTCATTATGGTCCCTTTTATTCACACACACAACTAGGGGAGGGGGCAGGTGCTGGATTTCATCTTAAAAAAAAAACAAACATAAAACTTGACATATATTCTAGAGTTATAGTGCGTGCATTTCTTTCCTCCCATCAAATCTTGCTTTTCCATTTTAGCCACATAAATGGTTGTCATAGTGACATTTCCTTCCAGCCTCCTTAGCTTTGGTACGGAGCAGAGAGCTCGCAGAGTATCCACTGACCATAAATCCAGTTCTTAACTGTCCCCTTCACTCTCTGAAACTAATCAGATACGAGGTCAGCTTTCGGCTGCTTCTGCTATCCCAAAATGAGTGGAAATTACATCAAAGTTAGGCAAGAAATGGACTCTTTGTCTGAGTTACTCAGAATGGTATTGTTTATTTTTGGAGAAAAGTATATTAGTTTGGCATTTCAATAAGAACTCAGCCAGTAAACGTCATGATTTCTGGAGTCTAGCAGGAAAGCAGACAGCCAATTCCTTCTAAAAATCTGAATGTCTTGGGTGTAGAGCTGATTCTTAAAAGTTGTGAGATGCAAAGGACTTAAAACAGAACTGCCATTCAACCCAGCAATCCCATTACTAGGTATATATCCAAAAGAAAACAAATCATTCTACCAAAAAGACACATTCACTCGTATGTCCATCACAGTGCTACTCACAATAGCAAAGACATGGAACCAGCCTAGGTACCTAACAATGTAGATCGGGTAAAGAAAATATGGTACATACACTCCATGGTCTACTGTGCAGCCACAAAAGGAATGAAACTGTGTTCTTTGCAGCAACGTAGATACAGCTGGAGGCCATTATCCTAAGTGAACTAATGTAGTAACAGGAAGCCAAAGACTACATGTTCTTGCTTATAAGTGGGAGTTAAACAGTGGGTACTCAGGGACATAAAGAGGGCAGCAGCAGACACTGGGGACTACTAGAGGGGAGAAGGGAGTAGGGGTTAAAAAACTATTGGGTACTATGCTCAGTACCCAGCTGACAGGATCTATTGTACCCCAAACCTCAGCTTCATGCAATATACCTAGGTAACAAGCCTGTGCGAGTAACACCAAATCTAAAATAAATGGTAAAATTATTTTTAAAAATGTTGTGAGATGGTTGAAAAAATAATTTAAAAACATTTCTTACTATAAGGACACGTGCACATGAATGTTCATTGCAGCACTGTTTACAATAGCAAAGACCTGGAACCAACCCAAATGCCCATCGACGATAGACTGGATAGGGAAAATGTGGCACATATACACCATCCAATATTATGCAGCCATCAAAAACGATGAGTTTGGGTCCTTTGTAGGGACATGGATGAACCTGGAAACCATCATTCTCAGCAAACTGACAGAAGAGCAGAAGATCAAACACCGCATGTTCTCACTCACAGGCGGGTGTTGAACAATGAGAACACATGGACACAGGGAGGGGAGCACTACACACTGGGGTCAGTTGGGGGAAATAGGGGAGGGACGGTGGGGGGTGGGAAGCTGGGGAGAGATAGCAAGGGGAGAAATGCCAGATGTAGGTGATGGGGAGGAAGGCAGCAAATCACGCTGCCACGTGTGTACCTATACAACAATTTGCATGTTCTTCACATGTACCCCAAAACCTAAAATGCAATAAAATAAATAAATGGGGAAAACAAAACAAAACAAAAAAAACATTTCTTTGAGTCGACTCCAAACTTTCATCTTTTGTAACATTTGCTAATACGGTAATATTATTTTGCAAAACTTTTGTATATATTAAGATCCAGCATCATCTCTAAAGATATCGCCTTAAGATGTTTTTTTTTTTTTTTTTTTTTTTAATTTTAACAAAAATATTTAACTAGAATCCAGGGGCAAAGACTTCAGGAGCATCTTGGCAGTTGAAGGTTCTAAGTTACCGAGAGACCGAGACCACAGAGGTGAAGTAATTAAAGAGCAGGGAAAGAAAAGTCATGTCCTGACCCCAGTTCAGGCCGGGAGTGTGGCTGTCGAGGACTGGGTATTTCCCTCGAGGCTTTCCTGGGGGTTCTGTGGGCCTCCCACTGGAGCTGGTCTAACTTCCACCGTAGTGGGACAGGCAGCTGTCATCTGTGACACAAAATATGAAAACAAAAGGGGCAAAGATGACTTTGGACAATAAATTATTTGGACAATAAATACTTTTGACTGCCAGAAAGAAAATAGCATCTGAAAGTGTCTTCCTTAGCTTGCATTTCTGTTTCTTCTAACAAGACGTTGGAAAGGAGGGAGTTACAGGGCTGGTTCGGCAGGCCCTTAACACCATGGTCCTGGGGCATTGTCTTTGCAGTTTTCCACCCTTCACCTCTGGTTTAAATATGGCTCCTGCAGCTCCAAGCTCATATGCTAAGTCAGCAATGTCTAAGTTGGAAGGAAGAAGGAGCGGAAAGACATGCTCTGCTTCTTCATCTCTCTCTCGCTCTCTTTCTCTCTCTCTCTTTTTCCTTCTCCCCCCTTCTTTCCTTCTCTTTCCCTCTCTCCCTCTCTCTCCCTCCCTCCCCTTTCTCTCTCTCTCCCCTCCATTGTTCCTCTTTCTCCCCCTCTCTCCCTCTCTTTCTTTTCCTCTCTCCTTCTCTCTCCCCCCTCTCTTCCTCTCTCCCTGTCTCTCTCCTTCTGCCCTCTTCTCTGTCTCCCTTTTTCTCTCCCTCTCCTTCCTTCCCCACTTTCCCTCTCTCCCTCCCTCCCCCTGCCCACTCCTTCTCTGTCTCTCCTCCTCCCTCTCTCTCCCCCTCCCTCTATGTCTCCCCCCTTCCTCTCTCTCTCCCTCTCTGTCTCTTTCCTCTCTGTCTCCCCACTGCCTCTTGCTCCCTCTCCATTTTAAATCGCAGATACTTCCCCACCACTGCACATGTCCACGCATGTTTCATTGGTGGAACTGAATCAAACAACCATCCCTAGTTGCAAGGAAGATTGGGGAAGTGAATATCTAGCATTTTCCATTTCTGCTGTGGGAGGTGGATGCTGTCTATAGGGCAGAAAGGAGAAGTGCCAGGCTCCTGTGTTGGTAACAAACAGTGTCAGTCATAGCTAGAGTTTTGGAACTCAAAAGACTTAATGGCCACTGCTTTACCCTGTAGTCTTATGAAAAACTGGCACCAGAAGAGAATCAATGACCTGCCCACACAGCTTGGTGTCAAATCCAAAGTCTGAGTCTGCATGTCTACATCTTTTGACTCATGACATAGAACTGAGATTGAGGATGACTAACATTTGACTTGTATATTACAGCTGGCATAGTGAGGGCTTTGTTCAGCATGTGTTAGTTTGCTTAATTTTTGCCTTTGGCGCTGCGGGGCCTACAGGCTTCTCAGAGCAGAGGGTGCATCTGTTGCGGCTTCCCACGTCTCCTGCTGAAAGGTAGCCAATCATTTCTTCCTAATTAACGATCAAACATGATTTCAGGTGGTCCTTTTCCTAAGATGCCATGGGAGATGTTCCTTGTATCTGTCAGTGGTACTGATCACGTTGTCATTTTTGGCAACTAATTTCCGGAATGAATAATAAAATTATAATAATCTCGCACCAGAGGGAGGGTGACCAATTTGTAGAGTCCATTAAGAATCGAGCAAAGGATTGTCCTCTAATGAGACAGACCGCGTCAGGGAGACCATTCATCAAGCCTCTCTGTCACAGATGCACAAAGGAACCCTGGAGGGAGGGGCTCCTGGAATGCGGGGAGACGGGGTGGGTTGTCTTGGATGTGCATTTCCATATTGTCATTGATCAGCTGCCGGAGAAGGAATGACAAGCAGAACACAGAGTTCTCCATTGTAAGGCTCCGGGTGTGTTTATGCCACCCTTGATTCATTCCCCACAGGGTGAGAAGCATTACTCACCATTTTCTCATATGCCAGAAAGAGAAATGGAATCAACGGGCGTATCATCTCCTTGTTGGAAAATGACAGCTCCCTTATTATAAATCCCCCATAAATTGATGGAAGAGCTGTTCAAACTTCATAGATATAAATGTTTCCTGGGATTAATGGGAACTTATTCCTAGAAATGACTTACAGGTCAGGAACCGACCTTTGAATTGAGGTATTGTTTGATTTTCCTCCAGATGTCTTGATAAGCAGTGGAGCATAGATGGCAAAGGCTTTCCATTTACCCCATCCCTGTCCCCCACCACGTTCCCACTTCCCGTGGCCAAACATGTATAGCTTTAGAAATGCTAAATTATCACTACCTTTTGGAAGAATGCTTCTCCATTTTGGAAATCCTTTACAGGAGAATTTGAAATCTGTAAATCTTCTTGTTACCTTTGGAGTAAACCATGGAGATGTAACCCTTACACTGTAATACAGAAACAAACCACTGCTTACTATTGTATGTATCTTAAAGAATTAACATTTTATTTCAATAGGTATCTCAGCATTTGTTTTCAACGTCCTTTGTCACCAGCATATTGACGCTCTTGCCTGTCAAATGGGAGAGGATGGTGCCAACAACAGCTTATTTTCTGAATCATCAGGGTCTCCTCTATGTGGCCTCTAAGGGTCATCTTGGGACTGTCATTCGGTATTTATATTAGTGTTGATACTCTCAGTGAGTGAGTGCTTTTATAAGTGAAACTGAATCTTTTGTCCAGCACCAGGTACTTAATAAGCATGTGGGTACTTAATAAGTACCAATCAATAGCTTTTGCTGATATTGGAATATAGGCCCATCTACTTCCTGGATGGTTCCACAGGGAAAGAGGCATTTATAGCTTGTGCTTTATTCTATAGAAGATGCTAAAGGCTGCTTTCTAGATTGCCTTTGTTTGAATCTACGCTGGGTGTGACGTTTACCCGTGCAATGCCATTCCTGTCTGCCGGAACCTGACATGGGGGTTGGAACTTCAGTGGCCCTTCCACTTGATTTGCTGAACTTCTAGTTTGTTCCAAGAGTCAGCTGGTTGGGGAGAAGCAGAGTGAAGAGCGTCTCCACGCCTGCCAGCCTTCTAAATTTCCTGGACCCCACGCCCTGCTGCCTCCCTAGACATCTTAGAAGTCACAGGAGGCCTGTGTTCTGGCCACCCCAGTCCTACTAACACATGAATGGAATGTAGAACAGCATTTTACTAAATCTGAGGATAAGGGAGGGGGAATAGCACAGAGACCACGTTACACCTGAATATTGGACATCACTTTTCTGAACTGTGCCTCGATTTCCCTTACCGTGGGGAGCCCTCGCTAGTGGCCTTTGCTCCTCAGGTTCTGGACTCCTGCCATCACGTGGCCCCCACTTCTTATTCATTCATTCAACAAATATACATTGATTATCTACTATGTACCAGGAGCTGGGCTAATATTTAGCACTGATTCTTCACACCAACTCTGTGAAATAGGTACTATTAATATTCCCATTTTACAGATAAAGAACCAAGCATTCAAGAGGTAATAAGTCACTTGGCCAGTAGCTACTTAGGATTTGGATAATTTTACTCTACTCTCAATATGCCTACCTCAGCCACTGAATTAATCGGTTGGAGTCTTTTTATTAGAAAATAGCTCCTGCTGTACTATTTTTTATTAGGCTAGTTGTAATATAAAGAGGAAGGAAGATAACACTTCCCACCTTGGAAAATGCTTGGATATAGCACAGTAAATGCAAAACAGATACAAGCCTGACGCCATGAAGCTTTCAGTCTTCGGTGGAGGAGTGAATAGGGGAGGAGAGGTCCATGGTGCAGCACACGTGTGTGCACACGTACTCACTGTGATATATGGTAATAATGACAAGGATGTAGAGAACCAGGTACTGGGAGCAAGATTAACAGCTTCCCTGCTTCCTCCTACTCCTGCATACCTCCCTCTTTTCCTAAGTCACCTAGGAAACTGCAAATCCCTCTCTCTTCAGTCATTCTTTCTTTCTTTAGTCTCTTTTCGTTTTGACAGCCTCATTCCAGATCTGTCCCAGGTTTGGGACTCTCACCTTTCCTACACAAAGACTCCATCAAGGTAGTTCCCTAAAAAAAGTACTGTCACCTCTTATATGAATAGGCTATTCTTCTCCTATGGGAAAACACCTGGGATATGTTTTTATTTTAAGTTGCAGTTTTTCCTTCCTGAAACATTGTCTCAATTTTTTTTTCTTCCTTTTCAAAGTGTGGGATGTCCAGTGTGGAGGTGTCAAAGATGTGTTTAGGTGGGTCCTGGGAGAATATTAACTCACATATCACATAGCAATGTAGATATTTTCTTCCCTTTATATATATACATCATGTCTCTAATTTTTTTTTTTTTGGCAGTGTCTTACTCTGTCCCCAGGTTGAAGTGCAGTGGTGTGATTTTGGCTTATTCTGCCTCCTGGGTTCAAGCAATTCTTATGCCTCAGCCTCCCAAGTAGCTGGGATTACAGGCATGTGCCACCATGCCTGACTGATTTTTGTATTTTTAGTAGAGATGGGGTTTCACCATGTTGCCCAGGCTGGTCTTGAACTCCTAGCTTCAAGTGATCCACCTGCCTTGGCCTCCCAAAGTGCTGGGATTATAGGTGTGAGCCACCATGCCCGCCCTCATGTCTGTAACTGCTTTCATTTCTTATTTCACTGTTATTCATTTCCTTCCCTCCCTTCTTTCATACTCACCAGATGGTAATACCTGACACCCATCAGATATATATATTCATGTTAACAAACATTTTTATGCGACTTGTTATGTTGTTCCAGACTCTCTTCTAAGCACCAATTATAAATCGATAGTCTTAATTGCATCAAGGAGAGAAATCTGAGCTAGGTGCTGACATGGCTTGATTATTTCCTTCTTTTAATCCACAGTGAGCAGGCCATAGGCTCAGAAACTTTGACATCTAGCTAGAACTATAGAACTCTTTTTGGTTTTATTTTAATATCATATTATAAGGTTATCTTCTACTTATAGCAATTGATTTAGTTTCTTTTTAAAATCAAAGTAGTTTTCTTTTTAATGTTACATGTAATATAACATAAATATATGGGGTGAGTGGTGCCTAGATATGTTAAAAATCATGTAGCTGGTGGCACTGACTAAGGCTTGGATGTCCTGCTAAGGTGTGTGTCAGCAGAGACTGTGGTAGGTAGGCTGAGGTCATTTACAAGGACAAGGGGCCAAGGGGTGGGATGGGGATTACAGTTGGACCAGTTTGAATCCAGGCTTTGCTACCTCTCGCGCACATGGCCTTGGGCAAGTCTGTCTTCTTGCTGAACCTTGGTTTCCTCTCCCACCAAGTGCTGATAAACACTGGCAGCTGTACAGATGCAATGAGAAAACACTTGAGAAAATTCCTGGTGTGCTGTCTGGCAAGTAGTTGGTGTAAAACAAGTGTTTGTTTTTGAGTTGGAAGTGCAAGATTTTATTGAATTAAGAAAGAACCATTTTAAAAAATGAACAAATGACTAGGTAATCCATGGTGAACAAGACAGGCAGGACCCTGTGCTTATGAAGGTTTGATGCTGTGAGACAGTCAAAGCACATTTTACAGACATGCCTGGTGTCAGGGTGGTGAGCAGCCGGCGCAGAGAAGGGTTGGCACTATGGGTGGGTTTGAAAAGCAGCCCTCATATTTCCTGCAAAATCAAAAGGATTTCCTAGAACAACACCGTCAAGAAATGTCTAAACTGAGACCTGAAAAATGTCTAGGTGTTTCCTAGGCAAAGAGGAGAGTGGAGAAATGATATTCTAGACAATGAGCCTACTCTGACTTCTATTTAGGAATTTCACACTGACCGCCATGCTCAGAGCAGACCAATTCATCCCATAAGCAAGCTTGGTTTATGGCATCCACCTAAGGGCCTCATCTGTCTCTAGGTCTCAGGCAGTCCTTTTTACTGTGGTGATCTTTCTTCCTGTTTTACATTACAACCAAGGCATTCCTTTTCCAAATTGCCTGGCAGCCATATGAGTTTTGTGGATATGTGTGTTTCTACAAATAAGCCTTGATTCCAAGTCCTCAGTTCCTCCATCTCCACTGGCCTGTTATTCACTGTTTCCTCATCTCCTGAAGACATTTCCTTGTTCTTAAAATGAGAATTAATTGTGTTCTGTGACTACTGTTCTTATTTTTCTCCTGAGAGTCTTATTTGATGGGATCAGTAAGAGCAGATTAAATGTTATATTAGATGGCATTTCCCTTTATAGTATATTTTTGGCTCATTTTGAAAGAAGGGGCTACTCCATGGTTTACCACAGTGTACCTTATAGAAAAGAGTGTGACAGAAGCCAGGTCTGAATTATGATGGGGAGTATTAATATGTTTGTTTATTGGCTTTGAAAAAAAACCACTGTTCATGTGTTCATGCTCCTTGACCACTGAGGGATGGCTTCCTTAGCGTTCTGCATCTCACTTGCTTGTTGTTCCAATCCAAGGACTCTTTTTTGGTTATGCAAGTTTGCATTTCTACTTTCATTCTCTAAAAACAGCTCCACTTTTATCCAGTCTAATCTTATCTTTTGCTGCTTACTGGTGTGCTAAGCATAAACTATAGCAAAGTTCTTTTTGTTTCTTGAATAATCTTTGTTTCTGCTCATTGTTTCTTGAATAACCCTGATTCCTGCCCTTGTTCCTTCATTGCTCATGAGGTGCTATTTCTGAAAATTCTCCTCTAGCTGAAACACTGATCACCACCCCCAATTCACCAGGACTGCTCTTTCTGGTCTGAGTTGATGTACAACTTCTGGGAAGCACTGTTTGAAAATGCAAGATGACACTGGGGCCTCTTCCATGTACATATGCTTGTAAAAGACTCTGTAATTCTTCCATCTGGGCACTTGTTGCAACAGATAATATTTGCTCGATTTCTTGTTAGTTTGCCCTTCACTCTACTGAGGTTGAGAGCAAGCCATCACGTTCACAGCTGTATCCTCTATGTCTAGAAAAATCCCTATACCTTATCAGCGTTCAGCAACGTTTAAATAAATGAATGAAGTGATAAATGAATAAAGCCAGTGTTAGCATATGGGCTTGATTTTGAATTCAAAATCATTAAAAGTCATTATTTTTCCCAGTCCCTTGCCATATTTCCTCAACTTCACCCAAGACATACCCTTGTTAAAGATACATCAAAAATCAAATATTAGCTTGAGTTTCACATCATCTCCCTTGCTCAAGGCAGTCTCTTTACAGTGGTATCTTTCTTCCTATTTTACATTAAAATTAGCCTAATAAAAATAGTACAGCAGGAGCCATTTTCTAATAGAAAGACTCCAACCAATTAATTCAGTGGCTGAGGTAGGAATACTGAGAGTAGAATACAGTTATTCAAATCCTAACTAGCCACTGGCCAAGCGACTTACTGCCACTTGAATTCTTGGTTCCTCATCTGTAAAATGGGAATATTAATAGTACCCACTTCAAAGAGTTGGTGTGAAGAATCAATGCTATCTATTTGAATGAAGCATTAATAAAACGGACAAAGGTGACTGTAAAAATGACCCTCAGAGCAATGGACTTTCTCAGTGGCATGTGTTATACTGTAAATAAAAAGCTCAAATTAATGTCAGATAGCTATAATACAAGTCCAGGCAGTGGGTAAGTGCAGAATAAATAGTAGCTGCTATGATAATGTACATTCATATTGGTTTATGAATACGCTTCTATGCTTGCCTTAACCTGAGGCACCGGGGAAAATGCAAGTGTGTTCTCAGCTTCTGAGGGTGGTAGAAAAGGAACAGCAGCTCCCACTGCTGTCTTGAGTAGCCTTGTCAAAGGACATTGGCATCAAGACTCAGATCCATCTCCTCGTCACCACCATCTCTTTTGCTATTGCTAATGGCAGCTGCAGTGACCAAGCTTACCCTGTCATGGGGAGGATGGTGACAGGTGGCAAATAACTGTGAAGGAAAACTCATGGGTAGAAGATGAAGATGAACACGTGCTTTACACATTTCCCTGGAGCCACACGTCATCAGAGAGTTTCAGCCAACTGACATTATTCATGGTCTAGTGTGAAAAATTGGTACTGAAGCTACTTTGGGCTTTGAAATTAAATTGCACTTTTTACTTTCTTTTGCAAGTTTAAGATTCTGAACCACTTTGGGGATGCTGTTAAACTATGTGCTAAGCCTCTTTCACCCCCAAGGCAGTCATCACAGCCAGCCGAGTTGTTTTGGCTAATTAAGTATTATTGACATCATTTTGGAAATTACCTTCAGACTTCATAATAGGGTTTTATACGCAATTTTCATGAAACTGGGCTCACATTAGCATTTGATTCTTGTGTTCAAATGTTCTGCCTGGAAGTAAAAGATAGTGTACCTGGAGTGTTTTCCCTGCCTTTGAAAAAGAGTGTTCCCAGAGTTCCTGAGATTTGCTCTCTATTAGATTAACAATAAATCTGGAATTTATGTAACTTTATACCAGCCACAATGATGGGAATAAAAAGATGAGGAAAGCTGTTTTAGCCTGCATGTTTGTATATCAATCTATATATATATATACACAGGTATATGCTCCAATTTTGTGAAATGTGTATATGTGCGTATATATGTGTATATACCTTGATATATACACATGCACACATTTATAGGCAGAATTATAGTTCAGTGCTTTAAAACAGTTGTCACCTGCCAAGACATATAAATGACTTACAGCAACTCTTTTGACTTATAAATTATGTGTGGGACTGATAGTAAAGCAAATGTGATCAGCCATTTTGACCTCTCCCATTCCATCCTAGTTGATGGATCACTCTATCATGACATCTCCCACTAGGCATTCATGACTTTGCAAATATTCCATCACTGTGTTCTGTGTGCAAAATATAATGATGCAATTTTAAAATTGAATTATTGGCAGGACTTTCAGGAAGTCAGTTAATTCTTCCCTCCAAAAACATCTATAAAGCTGGGAAAAATGGACAAAAACCACCTCTTCAGTATTCTGGAAGTTAATGAATGGCATACAACAATCTGAGAAGCATTCATGCTTAGACAACTGCAGAAATTCAGGTAGGAACATTGGAAGTCTGTGGTGTTCTGGTCTGGACTAGAATTGCTCCCCTTCTCTGCTCAGTTGAGTTGGCATGTGCTGCTACAGTCAAAGGGAGGATGTATAAGTCAGAACTTCAGAGGAACAGACACACACACACACACACACACACATACACACACACAGCCATATTCTATTGGTTATTTTTGTATATTTGGTTTTCAGTATATATCTAGAATGAGATTTACGATAAGGAGCTGGCTTATACAAGTATAGAGGTTAGTTCTATGATTTGCTCTCTGCAAGCTCCAGACCCAGGGAAGTCAGTGATACAACTTGAAGGCCTGAGAGCCTTGGCTGAATGGTGTAGATACCAGTTAGCATCTGAAGGTCTGAGAACCAGGAGCACTGTGGGCAGGAGATAATGATGTAATAGAGTAAAATTCAATCTTCTTTTGCCTTTTTGTTCTATTCGGGCCCTTGGTGGATTGGATGACACCCACTACTTTGGGGAGAGTTATTTCCTCTATTCAATTCACCAATTCAGATGCTAATCTTTCCCAGAAACACCCTCATAGACATATCTTGAAGTAATATTTTACCAGATATCTGAGCATCCCATGACCAAGTCAAATTGACACATAAAACTGGCCATCACAGAGGCCTGCTTGATGTGGAACACTGGATGATACAGTGGTGTTATTTGTAAAAGTGATGACTTGGTGGCCAGCAAGTGGGAGAGGACCAATAGCTCTACTAGCCTGAGTTTTCATTCATATTCAGGGTAAGATGTTCATGGCTGAGGTTGTGCACATTCACAGCAGAAACAGGAGAGAGCCTAAGCTATTCATGGACTCCTTGCCAACCCCGAAACTTTGCACGTATCCACAGACTCAAAAAGGCCTAGCAGGAAGCAAAAGTAGGAACAGATTTGAGAATAGCTTAAACTTTGAATGTCGACTCTTACTCTCTACCATAATCAGAGGATAGTAGATGTATTGTTTCAGACATTCGAGCACAATCTCTTTCCAATTATTAGCTGACTACTAAGCTATGCTCATATAGGAGCAACTCAGAAACCTGGGCAAAGATATCAGTGACTATATGCTATGCAGGAGACAGATCCACAGATTTATCCAAGGAAAGTTTCTAAGTAACTAAAACAGACAAAACAGCAACAATAGGCTGGGCAAGGTGGCTCATGCCTGTAATCCCAGCACTTTGGGAGGCCGAGGTGGGTGGGTCACGAGGTTAGGAGGTTGAGACCATCTGGTCAACATGGTGAAACCGTGTCACTACTAAAAAAAAATTACAAAATTTAGCTGGGCGCGGTGGTGCTCATCTTTATTCCCAGGCACTTAGGAGGCTGAGGCAGGAGAATTGCTTGAACCTCGGAGGCAGAGGTTACAATGAGCTGAGCTTGCACCACTGCACTCCATCAGAGGGGGAAAATCAGAATCCTGTTGTCTAAAATGGTCACCTTTTAACAAAATATTACTAGACATGCAAAGAAACAGGAAAATATTTTTGGAAGGAAACACAGTTAATAGAAACTGTCCCTCAATGTCCCCAGAGGTTAGATTTAGCACACAAAAATTTCAAAGAAGCCATCATAAATACATTCAAAGAACTAAAGGAGACCATGTTTAAAGAATTAAAGGAAAATATGACATCAATGAATACACAAATAGGGAGTCTCAATCATGGGATAGAAATTACCAAAAAGAGCCACATGGAAATTCTCAAGTTGAGTGTACTAAATAAAATGAATAATTCATTGGAGGGGCTCAACAGCAGATTCAAGATGTCAGAAGAAAGGATCAGTGAAGTTAATAGTGGATCAATAAAAATTATCTAATGAGAGAAAACAAGAATAAAGAAAATATGAACAGAGCCTCAGAGAACATGGAGCATTAAATATACTGACATATATTTAGAATGAAATTAATGAAAGTCCAAAAATAAAGAATATAGAGAAGTGGTTAGAAGAGATATTTGAATGAGTCATGACTGAAAGCTTGCCAAAATTGATTTTTTTATTTTAAAAACTTTTGTGGGTACATAGTAGATGTTTATAGGTACATGAAATGTTTTGACACAGGCATGCAAAGTGAAATAAGCACATCATCGAAGATGGTGTATGCATCCTTCCAAGCATTTATCCTTTGAGTTACAAACAATTCAATTAAATTCTTTAAGCTATTTAAAAATATACAATTAAGTTATTATTTTATTATGAGGCAAGGTTTTGCTCTGTCATGCAAGCTGAAGGGGAGTGGCACATTTTGGTTCACTGTAACCTCTGTCACCCAGGCTCAAGTGATCCTCACACATCAGCTTCTCAAGTAGCTGAGACCACAGGCACATGCCACCACACACTACTACTTTTTGTAGTTTTTGAAGAGATGCGGTTTCTCCATTTTGGCCAGGTTGGTCTTGAACTCCTGGGCTCAAGAGATCTCCCTGCCTTGGCCTCCCAAAGTACTGGGATTACAGGCATGAACAACCGTCACTGACCAATTAAATTACTATTGACTATAGTCAGCCTATTGTACCATCAAATAGTATGTTTTTCTTTTTTTTTTTCACCCGTTAACCATTCCCACCTCTTGCTCCAGCCTTGCACTACCCTTCCCGGCCTCTGGTAACAACCATGCTTCTATTCTTTAAGTCCGTGAGTTTAGTTGTTTTGATTTTAGGCCCCACAAATAAATAAATAATATACAATGTTTGTTGTTCTGTGCCTGGCTTACTTCACTTAATATAAGGATCTCCATTTCCATCCATGTTGTTGCAAATGACTAGATCTCATTCTTTTTATGGCTGAATAGTAGATGTACTATTATGTAGATGTACCATGTTTTGTTTATCCACTCATCTGTTGATGAACACAGGTTGCTTTCAAATCTTAGCTGTTGATTCTTCCAATCCATGAACTTGGAAATTTTTTTTTAGTTTTTAGTGTCCTCTTCAATTCTTTCATCAGTGTAGTTTTCACTATAGAGATCTTTTACTTTGGTTAATTTCTAGGTATTTAATTTTATGTGTGGCTATTGTAAATGGGATTACTTTTTAAATTTCTTCTTCACATTGTTTACTGCTGGTATATACAAACGCTACTGATTTTTGTAGGTTGACTTTGTATCCTGCAACTTTACTAAATGTGTTTAACAGTTCTAATAGATTTTCTGTGGTATCTTTAGGTTTTTCCAAATATAAGATTATATCATCTACAAACATGGGTAATTTTACTTCTTCATTTCCAATTTGGATGCCCTTTATGTCCTTCTGTTGTCTGATTGCTCTAGCTCAGACACTATCAGTACTATGTTGAATAACAGTGGTGACAGTGGGCATCCTTGCCATGCTCCAGATCTTAAAGGACAGACTTTCAGTTTTTCCCCATTCAGTATGATACTAGCTGTGAGGTCTGTCATATATGGATTTGATTATGTTGAGGTATGTTTCTTCTATCCCCAGTTTTTTTGAGAGTTTTTATCAGGAAGGGATGTTGAATTTTTATCAAATGCCTTTTCAGCATCAATTGAAATCATCACATGGTTTTTAGCCTTTATTTTCTTGATACAATGTATCACATTGATTGATTTCAGCATCCCTCCTTGCATCCCAGGGATAAATTCCACTTGGTCTTGATGAATGATCTTTCTTTCTTTGTTTTTTTTTTTTTTTTTTTTTTTTTTTTTGAGATGGGGTTTTGCTCTTGTTGCCCAGATTGGAGTGCAATGGTGTGGTGTTGGCTCACCACAACCTCCCGGGTTCAAGTACTTCTGCCTCAGCCTCTCAAGTACCTAAGATTACAGGCATGTGCCACCACACCCCGGCTAATTTTGTATTTTTAGTAGAGACAGGGTTTCTCCATGTTGGTCAGGCTGGTCTCAAACACCTGACCTCAGGTGATCCACCCACCTCTGCCTCCCAAAGTACTAGGATTACAGGCATGAGCCACTGCACCTGGCCGATGAATTATCTTTTTCTTTTCTTTTGTTTTTGAGATGGAGTCTCACTCTGTCACCCAGGCTGGAGTGCAGTGGCCAAATCTCTGCTCACTGCAAACTCTGCCTCCCAGGTTCAAGGAATTTGCCTACCTCAGCCTCCTGAGGTGGGATTACAGGCGCCTGCCACTGCACCCAGCTAATTTTTGCATTTTTCATAGAGACAGGGTTTCAGCAAGTTGGCCAGGCTGGTCCTGAACTCCTGAACTCAGGCGATCCACTCACCTCGGCCTCCCAAAGTGCTGAGATTACGGGTGTGAGCCACTGAGCCTGGCCCTGAATGATCTTTCTAACGTATCGTTGAATACAGTTGGCTAGTATTTTGTTGAGGATTTCTGCATCAATATTCATCAGAGATTTTGGCCTGTACTCTGCATGTTTCTTTCTTTCTTTCTTTTTTTTTTTTTTTGAGAGTCTCACTCTATCACCCAGGTTGGAGTCCACTGGCATGATCTTGGCTCACTGTAACCTCTTCCTCCTGGGATCAAGGATTCTCCTGCCTCAGGAGAATATGGAACACTTCACACATTTGTGTGTCATCCTTGCATAAGGGCCATGCTAATCTTCCCTGTATCGTTCCAAATTTTAGTGTATGTGCTACTGAAGTAAGCACCCAAATTTGATTTTAAAAATTCACATCTAACCTGATAACAAATCCCAAATAGAATAAAGACAAGATTGTCATCCAGACACAGTACAACTAAACTCTTGAAAGTGAAAGGCAGAAAAACTTAAGAATAACAAGAGGAAAATGACTTATTACATACATGGGAACACCAATGTGATTGATGGCTGGCATCTCATTTGAAACAACGGCAGCCGGAAGGCAGGGGGATGGCATAGTCACAGTGCTAAAAGGAAAGAAAAAATACCCCACTGTAAATCCAAGAATTTATATCCAGAAAAACTACCCTTCAAAAATAAAGGCAATAAAGACATTCCTAAAAAAAAAGGTTAAGAGGATTTATTGGTACCAGAACCAACTGTCAATAAATACTAAAGGAATCCTTCAGGTTGAAAGAACAGGACACTAGACATAACCTGAATCCACAGAGACATATAAAGCACCAGAAATGATATATATACTAATATAAGAAACTTTACAAATATATATTTTTTATATATATTTTATATATTCTCTTAATCTCTTTGAAATGAGGATAAAACAGTAATTTGAACACACACAAGGAGAAGGAAATGAAGCTATTATGCTGGAGCAAAGTTTGTATATTTTATTAGAATTAGGTTGTATTGGGCCAGGCGTGGTGGTCCACGCCTATAATCCCAGCACTTTGGGAGGCCAAGGCAGGCAGATTACGAAGTCAGGAGATCAAGACCATCCTAGCTAACACGGTGAAACCCTGTCTCTACTGAAAATACAAAAAATTAGCCATGCGTGTTGACATGCACCTGTAGTCCCAATTACTTTGGAGGCTGAGGCAGGAAGATAGCTTGAACTCGGGAGGTGGAGGTTGCAGTGAGCCAGGATCACACCATTGCATTACAGCATGTGTGACAGAGCAAGACTCTGTCTCAAAAAAAAAAAAAAAAAAAAAAAAAGGAAAAAGAAATAGAATTAGGTCATATTAATCTGAAGTAGATTGCAATAAGTTAAGGTTCATGTTGTAATTTCTAGAGCAGCCACTAAGAAGATAACAAAAAAATTTAAATAGTTAACAGAGGAATTAAAATGATACATGAGAAAGCATTTATTTAGTTCAACAGAAGGCTGTCAAGGAAAACCAGAGGAATGAAAAAATAAACATACACAAAACAAATACAGTGGCAAAAGTAAAACTAGCCATATCAGTAATTCACTTTAGGAATGATCTAAATTCCTAATAAAGAAGCAGAGACTGTCAAGCTAGATTTTTTTAAAAAAGCAAAACAATGTCTTAAATATAAAACAAAGTACACAACTGCCAAAAGAAATTCATGAGTGGGGTTTAATCAAAATTAAAAACATTTGTGTTTCAGAGGACACCATTAGGAAAATGAAAAGACAAGCCACAGACTGAGATAAAGTGTTCACGAATCATATATCCGATAAAGGACTTGTTTACAAAATATATGAAGAACTCTATTCCATAATAAGACAACAAATGGAAAACAATTTGAATGCACAGTCAACAAAGAAAAATAGATAAATGGCAAAAAAAACACATAAAAATATGTTCAACATCTTAATCATTATCAAAATTCAAATTAAAACGCATCCCTAGAATGGCTACAATAAAAAAGTCAGACAATGCTAAATGTTAGCAATATGTGGAGAAACTAAAGTATCATACACTGCTGATGGGAATGTAGAATGGTAAATCCTCTTGGGAACATAGTTTGGGAGTTTCTTAAAAAGTTGAAAATAGGCCGGGCGCGGTGGCTCACGCCTGTAATCCCAGCACTTTGGGAGGCCGAGGCGGGTGGATCACGAGGTCAAGAGATCCATCCTGGTCAACATGGTGAAACCCCGTCTCTACTAAAAATACAAAAAATTAGCTGGGCATGGTGGTGTGTGCCTGTAATCCCAGCTACTCGGGAGGCTGAGGCAGGAGAATTGCCTGAACCCAGGAGGCGGAGGCTGCGGTGAGCTGAGATCGCGCCATTGCACTCCAGCCTGGGTAACAAGAGCGAAACTCCGTCTCCAAAAAAAAAAAAAAAAGTTGAAAATAATTTACTATATCACTTAGCAATTCTACTTATAGGAATATACTCAAAAGGAATGAAAACATATGTCCACACAAAATCATGTACACATAACAGCATTATTCATAACAGCCCCAAACAGGAAAAATTCAAATGTCCATCTTGGTAAATGGATAAGTAAAATGTAGTATATCCATGCAATGGAATGCTATTGAGAAACGAAAAGGAGCCTATACATGCTACAACAGGAATAATCCTCAAACACATTTTGCTAAGTGAAAGAAACCAGAGGCAAAAGATCAGATGTTGTACAATTCTATTCATATGAAGTGTTCAGAAAAGACATATTTAGTAGAGAACAGTGGTTGCTTAGGTCTGGGGAAGAAAATATTAAGTGCACACAGAAATGGGGGAACTTGTGGGGGTAATGAATTGGTTTTATGGTAGGTAAGTTATATTTCAATAAGGCTGTTTGTAAAAATATCAAATCATAAAATAGTGAATTTTTTTGAGATGGAGTTTCATTCTTGTTGCCCAGGCTGGAGTGCAATGGCACAATCTACCTGAATTGTTTAATGAAACTTTTAAAATAATTCAATATTTTGAATATTTCAAATATTGAATTATTCAGCAATTCAGGTAAGTGCTTCCAGTGTTTGGATTTCTGAACATCTTTATGCTCAGATATGAGCGATGCTTTGCAAAATGAGTATTTGTAATACATTTCTTAATTTTACTTTGGACCTATAGTTTATACATACTCAGAGCTATACCATGAAGCCATTTTCCCAATCATTCATCTTTGTGGTATATTATTGGTCCAAAAATCTCCTGATGAATAAGCACATTCCTTTAGGAACATGCCCTGTTATTTGCCCACAAGCTCATATTTTTATAGGGTTACTTTTGGGAAGTATTTAAAAATATATTAATATGTAGCCTTCCTTCACAGTATATTGTTAGACTATAAATACAGTCTTCCTTATAATCTGCATGCTATATCACATGCTCTCATCCAACAGTGTTTGGCAGGTAGCAGTATATGATTTCCTGATAAGTGTTGCTGCTGTGTGTATCATACAGTAAAAGCTTTCGTCCCATGAGTATTCTCCCATGTTATTTTGAGTTGAATGTGTTCGGCAAGCTATGTTTATTCATCCACAGTCTCTCTTTCTACCATTGCGTATTATTGAGGAGTTGTGACTCATAATGGTATCAGAGCCACACAAGTGATAATATGGGGCTTACTCCAGAGAATCAATGAGAAAGCCTCCAGTTAGATGTAGATGCAAGGCTTACATTTAGTTAAGAATGGTTGATGTGCTTGCAGGGAAATTCTTGAGGAAATGCAGTCAAAGTCGGCAGTCGCTTGGGGACAGGTAGGAGTCATTTGACCTTATAATGAACAAACCTTGCCCACCGGGATGAGTGATCAACAGTTAAATGATAGATTTCTGGGAAAAAAAAACTCTAGCCCAAGAAAGTTATATTTTCAAGGAGTGAAGAAAATGGAAGTCACTGCATGATTCAGGAACATATCTCTATGGGGATTTTCTATAACTCTTCCGTATGGCATATTTAGGTAGCACATTCTCTGTGTCTGACAAAGCCTTCCAACTGTCACCCCTGTGGAATGGCTGAGGGTGGGGAAGCATGCTTATATTTTACAAAGATGAACACCCAATCTTTCTGTCTTCAGGGACACTGTCCTGGCCTCCTTGTGCTGTCTTGCCTCTTGTACAGTGGGTACTCCACGTTGCAATTGGAGTGATCTTTTAAACTAGATGTTATGATGGTGTATTTCCCTGCTCTAAACCTGTGAAAGGCCCCCATTGCCCTCAGGATGATAGCCAAACTCAACCGTAGGGCCTGCACTACCCTACCTGCCCATCTTACATCATCTTTCACTATTCCTTGCTCCTCCCATTCCAGCCTTTTGTATGCGTGGCTCCCCCTGCTTGGATCACCTTGGTACTAACCTCACACCCATCCCACTGCTCTCACACACACACACACACACACACACACACACACACACACACCCCTGCATACACATTGGGTAACTCTTCCTCATTTTTTCAGCCTCCCCTGATTGCTCAAGGGCGTGTTACAAACTTCTCTTAAGTCCTCCTTTAGTATTTCCTACATCCTGTTTTCTTGCACTTACCACTCTTACAGCAGGCGCTGCTAATTCCCTTCCCAACACCCATTCCACATTTTTTCCTTATTAGCAGAGCCCTGATTTTTCTCAGAGTAGCAATGTGCTCAGTTAAAAAAAATACTCACCCTCCCAGACTCCCTTGCAGACACGTGTGGTCATACGGCCCAGTTAGAGTCAATGAGATGTAATGGAAGCCTACTGGGTCGAATTTCCAGAAAGTCATTGTCTCCATTTAAAGCAGAAGCAGGCTTAACTAGTTCATACATTGTTTTGCCTTTGTCCTTCACATTGTCTCCTCTGCCCATTTGGAATTTGGATTTGAGCCTTAAGAAGCAACAGACATTTTCTGAAGTCAGAAATGAGGGCAAACACCAAGGATGGCAGAGCAGGAAAATGGAAGGGGCTTGTTGTCTTAGGAACAACGGGAAGCTTCCTTAACTGCCTAGGACTGTCTACCCTTGGATTTCTCTCTCTCTCTCTTTTTTAAAATAATTTTTATTTGTTTTTATTTTTATTGAGATAGATTCTTGCTCTGTCACCCAGGCTGGAGTACAGTGGTGTACTTATAGCTGACTGCAGCCTCTAACTCCCAGGCTCAAGACATCTTCCCACCTCAGCATCCCAAGTAGCTGGGACTATAGGCACATGCAATCACTCCTGGCTGTATTTCTTTTCACATGGACATGTTTCTATTAAATTCCTATTTTATTAATGTGTTACGTGGGGCTGAACTCATTCCTAACTAATCTAGTACGACTTTTTAACAGGCTATTTACTTAACCGACTTTATTTCTGATGCGTGGTATTCCCAGTGACCGGAATGATACTCAGCATGAAATAGGTGTTTAGTAAAAGTTTGCTGAATAAATAATTGGATGAATGAATCAAGGTGAAAATGTATGGATTTTTCCATGATTTGTATTTATTCTCCTTGGGCATATTTCCCATCTGAGGGGTGGGAGGGAGGTATCTCGATATTTCCTAAGAATGTTTGATATACTCTCTAGAGCAAGGTTTCTCAGCCTGGGCTTAATGGACATTTGGGGCCAGATAATTCTTCATCATGAGTGAGGGAATGTGCTCTGCCATGTATGATGTCTAGCAGCATCTGTGGTCTCTACCTACTAAATGCCAGTAGCACACCTGTGCCTCCCCAGGTATGACAACCAATAATGTGTCCAGAGATTGCCAGCTGTCCCCTGGGTGGCAGAATTGCTCCTGGATGAGAATTACCATTCTAGAGAAGAGATTCTGAATTCGAGTTCTATAAACTTTTGGGTAGGATATGTGTGTGTGTACCCCCTAATATAATGTGAAAATTTTGCTATGTACACCTGCATTGCTTTGGGGAGAGGGCCTACAAGTTTCATTATACTCTAAAGGAGGCCAGTGGTTAAGCCAGGTTAGGTGCCATTGCTCTAGAATTTTCAAGCTGTTTTGCAACTATGTATCATGTTTCCCTTTAACCTCCTATACACCGTTGAACTTAATAGGCAGAGAGGCTGGTTAAGAGCCCTGCTTAATGACTATGCAAATTTTAATCAAGTGTTCAAGTCTAATAAACTAGAATTGCTATGAGGCTCACAAAACAAGCCTTTTGATATTTTGGAGAGCTGCTATAAATATGGAAATTGGGGATGATATTCTTGTGCCTTATAAGGTAACAATCAATCTGCTTAACAAAGGAGAATCAAATTGCAGTTTTGAAACTCTAAATGCAGTAGTAATTGGATGAAAAGTAAGAAGAGAAACTCTCATAAACTTATGACTTAAAAATGGTCTGAAGTGAATATATACCTGCAGGAAAATTTGAATTATAAAAAAAGAAATAAGATGGATGTAAGCCTGACTGAACTGAACTTAATGGTCGATGTTCTCACTTACTTAATCACATAATGCCACTACTTGGGACTCTGTATTACTAAAGCAAATCATTTGTTGCATCCAAAGGGAGCCATAATAATGCAAAATGTGCCATGAAATACCCAATTAAATTATTTTAACACATTGGAGATTGTGGGCCAGTGCACATGTCCTAGTCATCGTTCAGCCTGACAGTCGGTAGGGTCTGATCTGTGTTTAATATCTGGTTTGTATTTCTCCACTCTGGCAAGCGCTCTCACGTGTGCGTGTGTGTGTGTGTGTGCGTGTGCGTGCGCCTGTGCGCGTGTGTGTGCACATGTGCACGTGTATGTGGGTATTCACTGCTCAGCTCTAGCTCGGAAGATGTTTGAGTACAGCACAGCTGGGAATATAAGGAATAAAAATAATCTGTAAATAAGACAGTCACTTCCCTGAGCACTCCTAGGGGAAGCTGGGAACATGGCATAACTGGAACTCGGAAATGAGGTTTCCTGAACTTTCTACCATGGCAGAAGCTTATTACAGTGAATCTGCCAGGGACACGTATCTTGCTAACTGATAAAATAGAGTTGTCTGCTGGAAATAAATGTTTTAGTTGCTTGCATTGGTTTGGGGGAGGGATGGAGGAAAATGTACAAAACTCCAGTTTTCACCTGTAAAGTGTCTTAATTCTAGTTATTCTATGCTACAACTAAGGATGTATGTAGATAAACCACATATAGTTTAAATATATATTTTCTTAATATAAAAGTCATATGTATTTATTATAGAAAAATATAAAAAAGAAAATGAGAATTTTCTAGGACATTACTACCAAAAGACAACCACTCAATATATTCCCTTTTCATGTGTGCCAGAATCTAAAAATCTTAAAATTTTTTTTATTAATACAGAAAGCTATGATAATAGCATGCAAGGTTTGGGTACGGAGAGAGTAACTGTTCAAATAGCATGCAAGGTTTGGGTACGGAGAGAGTAACTGTTCATTTTTGAACATAAATGTTCCCGATTCTTCTCCCCAAAGACTCTTGCACACATGCATACATGTAAATGAGATGTTGTCCACCTAATATTCTATCACGGATATGTTTTCAAGCCAATAGTCAGGTCTGTGTTGTACAACAAAGATTTATTGTTTTCATACAAAAAAGCCTGTTGGCTGGGCACGGTGGCTCACACCTGCAGTCCTAGCAATTTGGGAGGATGAAGTGGGCAGATTACTTGAGGTCAGGAGTTTGAGATCAGCCTGACCAACAGGGCAAAAACCCATCTGTACTAAAAATACAAAAATTAGCTGGGTGTGGTGGTGGGCATCTGTAATCCCAGCTCCTCAGGAGGCTGAGGCAGGAGAATCTCTTAAACCTGGGAAGCAGAGGTTGCAGTGAGCCAAGATGATGTCACTGCACTCCACCTTGGGTGACAGAGCAAGACTCTGTCTCAAAAAAAGAAAGAAAGAGAAAAAAAAGTCTGCTTGGTGGAGGTGAAAGGTGGGAAGAGAGGGGACATATAGATAGGTTCAGAAAAGATAACAATACCTCAGGCCCACCATTCACATTAACATGGTGCACATTGAAAAACACATATATGGCCCTTGATTGGATTTTACAGAAATGGGATTCTACTTAACTGTTCTAGAGAACCAGCTGTCATGTGCTCTGTGCTTTTGTGCAAATTACGAAAAGGTGCCCCCTTCCTGGTGTATACAGCTTTCATCTGCCTCCTTGGGTTTGTGCAAGATTCAAGCTGCTCCAACATAGGTGGCACCTCTGCTGTTTCATAATTTGATTTTTTCACTCAGCAACATGTGGAAGACACCTATTATCATATATGGAGGTACTGTCACTGCCACCATCATATCCACATCCATACTACAAGAGGGAACCCTTAATTATAGTGCTTATCACACTCTAGGTATTGTTCTGAGAGTTTTAGAAGTCCTTAAACAACTATGTAGTAGGTACTATTATTTCTCCATCTTATAGATGAGAAAAGTGATACATACAGAAATTACATCACTTGCCCAAAGTTATCCAGCTAGTGAGTGGCAGGACTGGGATTTGCACGCAGGCAGTCTGGTTTCTGAGTCTGTGTTTTTAACTACTCTGCAATTCTAATTAATTTCTTGTTGGCAATTTCTTTTTTTCCCCCCCTTTTTAAAACAATGTTGCAGTGAACATTTTTCCTTAGAATAATTATCTACTTAGTTTTCATTTAATAAACACTATTAAATAACACCAAATGCCTGACACTGCTCTAAGCATTTTATAAAAATTAATTCACTTAATCCTCATAACAATGTTAGGAGTCAGGATTTATTACAAACTTCATACTGTACATAAGCCACAGAGAGGGTAACTAGAATCATGCCAGATCTGGGATTACAGTCTGGGCACTTTGGCTGCAGGGTCTTTCCTTAACCATCAACTTATGCAGCTTCTTCCTCTCTTCAAGAAGCAAGGAAACATCACGGACTATAATTTGGATATAAAACTGTCAGGTTGCCTGGAAGAAAGAGTATATCCACATACATATATACACATACACACACACACATATATATATATTCTCTTATTAGGGAATTTTGTTCTTGTGATCTTTTTCTATGCACATCAAAATGTAATTAAGATTATACTGAATACCCAAGTTTATCCAATAATTAATTTCCTTATTAAAAATAATGTAAAAACAAAGATTGAAAAATAAAAATTTCTAATGATAAATCATCCAGAGATAATTAATATTTGCAATATTACAGTATTTTTTTCATGGAAGTCTAAATATATACACATTAAATATAAAATTGCTATCCTTCTTGCAATGAAAATGATTTTTAACATTAAATAGTCCTGAAAACTATAGTTTTTATTGCAGCCAGAACAGTGAACATTATAAAGGTGAATTATAGTATATTTAACAAGCCAATTATTGAAACAGGTTACTACCAGGTTTAGGTTTTTGCTGGCAAAAACAGTGATGAATCTCTTCATACATTATTCTTGGTGTGGTTTTCTATTGAGGTAGATTCCTGGAAGAGAAATAATTATGTCAAAGACTATAAATATTTTAGAGCTACAGTGATATAACTTTTTGTTAGCTTGCAACATAGTCATTATTTCTATTCACAAGTACTATTTTACTTTTAATAATATAGAGCTATACAGTTAGCTACTGTACCTTACTTAACTATTTTGCTCCAGTTTGATCACTTCTATTTACAGTGCCATTAATAATTTAAAGTTAATATTCTCTTTTGATAACTATTAATACTTATACATGCTTTAATGTAATTTTTAGATAGTATTTGAATCATTGATAATTTTAGGAATAAAAAATTGTTTTGATTTTCATAAATTATTTCCCAGCCTGAAAATTTTCCTTTAGCTTTTCTTGAAGTTCAGATCTGATGGTGACAAAGTCTTTTAATTTTCTTACATCTGAAAATGTTCTTATTTTGTCTTCCAAAAAAATTTTTTTTTTAGTATATGTGCCGAAGTGAATACTTGTTTTCATTCTTGAAGGATATTTTAGTTGGATAGAGAGCTTTCTTTGCACAGTTATGGGTGTGTATGTTTTAAATTCAGGACTTTACAGATGTTGTTCCACTGTCTTCTGGCCTCCATAGTTTTTGATTAGGAGTCTGTGATAATGTTACTCCCTTCTATGTAATGTGTCATTTTCCTCTGGCTGCTTTCAAGATTTTCTCTTTATTTTTGGCTCTCAGCAGTTTGGTTATGATGTGATAGGCATAATTTTCTTTGTATTTATGCTGCTTTAGATTTGCTTAGGTTTGGAAAGATGTAAATGTATAATTTTAACCAAAACGAGAGAAATTTTGACTTTAATATATTCAAAGATTTTTTCACCCATCTCTTTCTTTCTTTCTCTCTCTTTCTTTTCCTCCCTCCCTCTCATTTTCTTCTAGGACTATAATTATACAAAAGCTAGGCAATATATTATTGTCCCAAAGTTCTTTGAGGCTCTGCATATTTTTCTTTAGATTTGATAATCTCTTTTAATCTGTCTTAAAATTTACAGTCTTTTTTCTGCCATCTCCATTTTCTGTTAAACCCTTGTACTGACTTTTACTTTTATTTATTTATTTTTGAGACAGGCTAGAGTAAAGTAGTATGTTCTCAGCTCACTGCAACCTCCACTTCCTGAGTTCAAGTGATTCTTGTGCCTCAGCATCCCAAGTAGCTGGGATTATAGGAGGACGCCATCATGCTCAGCTAATTTTTGTATTTTTAGTAGAGATGGGGTTTTGCCATGTTGGACAGCCTGGTTTCGAACTCCTGACTGCAAGTGATCTGCCTGCCTTGACCTCCCAAAATATAGAGATTACAGGCATGAGCCACTGCACTCAGCCTATGCTTACTTTTAAATTTCAGATATTGCAATTTTAAGTTAGAGATTTTCCATTTGGTTCTTTTTAAATTTTTAAATTTATTTTGTATTTATTTTTTGAGACAGGGTCTCACTCTGTCTCCCAGGCTGGAGTGCAGTGGTGCCATCATAGTTCACTGCAACCTTAATCTCCCAGACTCAAGCAATCGTGCCTCAGTTTCTTGAGTAGCTGGGACTGCAGGTGAGTGCCGCCACACCCGGCTTTTTTTAAATAGAGATGAGATCTCACTATGTTGCCAAGGCTGGTCTCAGACCCCTGGCTTCAAGAGGTCCTGCCGTCTCCGCCTCCCAAAGTGCTGGATTACTGGCATGAGCCACCATGCCTGGTGTTGGTTCTTTTTGTTAAACATAATTTCCATTTTTCTTCACATTAATTATAAGCAAAATTTTCTTTATTTCATTGACAGTAGTTAGAATAGCTGCTTCAAATTCTTTTCAGTTCCAACATCTGGGTCATCTCAAATTGGTCTCTATTTATTGTCTCTACTCTTGAGACTGGATCACAGTTTCTGATTCTTTACATGTTGAGTAACTTTAGGTTGAATTCTGGATACACACTGGATACTATTATATTCCTCTGAAGAGCATTGGTGTTTTTGTTTTATCAAGCCGTTAACTTGGTTGAACTGAAATTATAAACTGTCTTTTGAGCAGCAGCTCAAGTCTCAGTTCAATTCTATATCCTTGTCTAGGCTGTTTTGAAATCTGCTCTGTGCATACTTAGTTCAGGTCAGTCACACACTTGGTTAAAACATATATGCAGAAATCAGAGTTCTCCTGGTTTTCTCAAAAATTATCTCCTTACTTTCTAGTGGCTATGATGGCCCCAGCCTTTGTTCTTTTGTTCTTTAGGTCAGAAAAGTCATAATTCTTCTGGCAAAGTTTTATCTACTCCACGTGGAGCTGACTTTGGCTTGTCTCCAAAATTAAAGCCATAGAGACTGTGGCACAATTATAGCTCACTGCAGCCTCAATCTCCCAGGTTCAAGCAATCCTCCTGCCTCAGCCTCCTGAGTAGCTGGGACTAAAGGCACCCACTACCATGCCTGGCTAATTGTTTTGATTTTTAATAGAGATGAGGTCTTGCTATGTTACCCAGGCTCATTTTATGCCTTTCTTTTCTTCCAAGTTTTTTTTTTTTTTTTTGAGACGGAGTTTCACTCTCGTTACCCAAGCTGGAGTGCAATGGCGCGATCTCAGCTCACCTCAGCCTCCGCCTCCTGGGTTCAGGCAATTCTCCTGCCTCAGCCTCCTGAGTAGCTGGGATTACAGGCACGTGCCACCATGCCCAGCTGATTTTTTTGTATTTTTAGTAGAGACGGGGTTTCACCATGTTGACCAGGATGGTCTCGATCTCTTGACCTCGTGATCCACCTGCCTCGGCCTCCCAAAGTGCTGGGATTACAGGCGTGAGCCACCGCGCCCGGCCCTTCTTCCAAGTTTTGACTGCGCTCCTGAATGTCTGTTTGTGTTCACTCTTTATACCCTCAGGTCATTGCTCTTTTTTTCTTTTGTGTTTTATCCAGAGTTCACAGCTGTTATGTTTGTGACTCCTGATTTCTATAGGCGTCTCTTTAGCCAGACCAGAAGCTGGACTCCTCTGTGTTCTTAGGAGGTAATATAATTTATCTTCCAACAGTTGAACCTCTGAGGCAAGTTACACCCACCAACTTCAATAGCACTTTTTTGGTACCACTTAACGGCCTTTGTTATTAAATAACTATTTGCATACTTATTTGTTTAACGCATCTTTCTCATGAGACCATGTCCTCCTGTGATCTCAGCACCTAGCCTGGTACATAGCAGCAGCCCCCTAAATATTTGTTGAGATGAATACGGACAGGAGCTGAGGAGGCCTAAGTCAGGACAAAGGCACTGAGTACAGAAAGAACAGGGTGTGTTTCAGGGAACCTTCAGAGAAAGCTTCTTTGCTTTTTGGCTAGATGAGGGGGGTGCGAGGAAGCTGGAGGAGCAAGCCTCAAGGATTCTAGTTGGAGTTAATCGGTGGATGGTAATATACATAGGACAGGTAAAAAGGGCTGTGCTTTAGACAGGATGCTCTGAGCATTGAGAAAAATGATTCTTTGGTCTCTGCATGTTGATGAATCCTAATTTGTGATTAGCATTTAACCTGCCCTAAGCCCATTTTTGTCTGGGGCTGAGATTCAAGAAGGAGCGATAACCAAGTTTCTAATTCTTCTCTCCTGTTCAGGTGCAGCTGGATCTGCTGAGAGAGAAGTGAGCAGGTCTAGAATCTAGGGAGTCTATTAAGGAAGGGTGTTTCTCTCGGATAAGGAGCTGAGGGTTGAAATGTAATCCTACAAACCTTAGCCTCCCTAGGACTCCATTAAATTGTTCCTATTAGCGTGATTGCACCAAGATACCACAAGAGCATGGGGAGCTATTAGAAAACCTGAAAATGAGGGGAGAGATTTCGGAAACTGTGCCTCAGCCATGATTTAGGAGTCTCACTAAATTCATAAGTGGAAATGTCTGACAGCCTTGGAACCTGAAATCTTTCATCTTCCTGGTGGAATACAAGTTCGCTTGTGCAGTAAAATGAAAAGCGGTGGTGAACGCTGCGGTAAAGTTCATGTTCGCTTAGTAGCGAGGTTGGGATTAGAGCATAATTACCCTAGAAATGCTGTCCGGGGCCTCCTTTTCTGAAAGCCACCAGGGGAAAGGCAGCATCTATTACTTGATTCTAGGGCACTAGCCAGAGTTTCCCATTAGCAACTTTGATTGCCTCTGGAGTCACAGGCTTTCAGCTAATTCTTCAACAAGTAGTTGTTGTTTTTCAAACCTCAGTCAAGACATTTAGCACCAGGAACACCTCTCCTGATGGACTCCCCCTGCAATTAAGAAAAACAGGTTTCCATGGGGGAGAAAGCTTTGTTGTGAGCTGTAACTTGCAGAAGGATTTCTGTTGCCACTTCCGTGTTGCAGCGGCCCTCATCAGAATGTCTGGTTCTCTGCCACCCACCCCCACAGCTATGCCCTAGGGGACTGATTACCTTGTAGTCGGGGGAGTTAGAAGTGGAAATGAGATGATGAAGAATGAAGCAGTTCAAGTAACTGGATGCGGACTTGTAGAAACAGACTCGTGCATTCATAGTATTTTGCACAACAGAACAACATTGCTAACCAAATGTCAATGACCCTCACCTGTGGACTCCTTCCCACACAAGCAGCTAATTCTGGGGGCCCAGGGACCATATCTAGTGAGCACTCTAAGCACACCTCCTCTGCTTCTCTGCACCAGCCCCCTCATTGTGCATCCTCAGGTGCAGCCTGGTCCAGCCAAACAGGCACTACTGCAACTCTAAGTTGCTCTTCTGAGCACTAAAGTCACTTTCCTGTTCCCCACTGTGGTCTGCCTGAGTCTGCAAGGTCCCAAGACTCCCTCTCCAATTTGCTCTATAAAGCAACATTGTGTGTGCTCAGAGCTCCATGAGGTTCTTCCTGAAAACAGCCCCTGCATGTCTCCCAGGCTACCTTGTTCTCTGCAGTTGTGGTTGTCACAGCGGAGCCCCACAGCCAGCTTTCTGTAGATACTGAGGTCTAGATTGCACCCTGGACCACTGAAATTAGGATCCCATGGAGTAGGCCTTGGTATTGTAATTTATAAGCTCACCAGGTGACTCCAATGGTCATGGGGGGTTGAGCACCACGGCTCTGCAAGACGCAGGAATTAGGATCCCATGGAGTAGGCCTTGGTATTGTAATTTATAAGCTCCCCAGGTGACTCTAATGGTCCTTGGGGGCTGAGCACCACGGCTCTGCAAGACGCAGGTCAGAACCTGACCTCTGGCTGGGCTGGGCAGAGCAGAGGGTTGCTACTTCCTTCTTTCCCCATCTCCAGCCCTAGACGCCTGTAGGTCTCTTTCCTCCCACACAGTTAGATGTCTGCCTTGCATGGTACTGGCGATAGCTTACCAGTTCGGCTAGAGGCCAGACTTTGGACTCCAGTTTACTCGTCAACATTGTAAGTAGCAATTTTAAATACTACTTTTGTTCTCTGCTGATAAATATGATATGAAGCTGTGGGCTCAGTGTCTTACTACTGAGAAAAAATGTGGAGTGGAAGGCTTAACATAGCCACAGAATCCATTTCTGGATATATGACCTTCAATCAATTAAACTACCTGAACCTCAGCTTTCTTACCTGTAAATTGGGAATGCTGTAGTAGTATCTACCTTGTGGTGCAGAAACTGGGTGATGTATACAAAATTTGTCCAAAAAGATGGTATGAAAAAGCAACACCTTGCTATTTATTATCCAGCTGGTCTTGCAGATCTGGGACTTGAACTTATTATAGTGAGTATCACTGATTCATCATAAATTCGTTACTGCTATTGGAAAAGCTATTCTGGGTCGGGTGCAGTGGCTCATGCCTGCAATCCCAGCACATTGGGATGCTGAGGAGTGAGGATCATTTGAAGTTAGGAGTTTGAGACCAGCCTGACCAATGTGGTGAAACCCCATCTCTACTAAAAATACAAAAAAAAAATAGCCTGATGTGGTGGCGTACCCCTATAATCTCAGTTACTTGGGAGGCTGAGGCAGGAGAATTGCTTGAACCCAGGAGGCAGAGGTTGCAATGATGAACAATTATCAACATCTGTGCCACTGTACTCCAACCTGGGTGAGAGTGAGACTCCATCTCAAAAAAAAAAAAAAAAGCTAATCTGAGCACATTTCCTGGTGATGAAACCTTAATGCCTTATCTTTGCAAATGGGGAACAGCTTTATCACTATTTTTTAACTCTGAGATCTTTTATAATAGTAATATTTTCTATAGGCATAATTGTTCATCTTCCTAGTACCAGGAATTTGGCCCTGGAATAATCCTCAGTTTTCTAAAAAGGTATCTTCTAGACCAGAGGCTCTCAAATATTTGCAGTAACATAAGCACCTGGAAGTTGTGTTAAAAAGTATGGCCGGGCTCCAACCCCGAAGTTTCTGATAGAGCAGATTTGAGTGGGGCCCAAGAATTTGAATTTCTAACAAGCTCCCAGGTGATGCTGATCCTGCTGGTTCAGGGAGCCCACATGGAGAACCACTGTGTAGACTTTCTCTATAGCTTGTCACAGCATGACCTCCAGGCCGGTGTTTTTATCCTTAGCTTCACCTTAGAATTACCTGGAGAGCTTTTAAAAATACTGACCCCTGGGACTCACCCCACACTGATGGAATTGTTGTCTGTAGGTGGGGCCAAGGCATCACTGTTTTTTAAATGCTTTGCTCCAAGGGTTGTTTCAATGTGCAGTCAGAGGTGAGAACCACTGGCTTGGCCTAAATCACGTTTCCCTGCTTCCAGTCTTGTGCCCTGTCACCGATTCTGTGCTCAGCAGCAGAGGTTATTTTTAAAATATGAATTAGCCAATATCGTGGCATTTCTCTGCTTGAAGCAACTTCATTTGCTTCCCCATGTGCTCAGGATCTGTACTGACCTCCAGACTCAGCTAAACTGACACCCTCCCGACAGGGCAGCTGCACTCTGTCTCTGCATCTCGCATATGCACCAGCACGTGGGCCTCCTTTCTGTTCCTCCAACAGGTCAGCCCTGCCTCATGCCAGGCCTTGGCCCTTGTCCTTTCTGGCTGGGCTGTTCCTTTCTTCTGTCCTTTGAGCATCAGCTCAAGTGTCCCCTCTTCAGAGAGGCCTTCCTTGGCCATCCACGTTTACATGTCCACCACGTAGATTTGTGCAGCTTAAGGGCTGTACAGTTCCATAGGTGCCCTGTCATATCACGGCTATACTCTCATATTTCTTTGCCTACTGTCTTTTTAGTGCAGATCAAATTTAAGGTCTTGTTTATTTACCTGACTACTAGTGTATAATATGTCTCCCAAACTAGAAATTGGCTTCCAGAGGGTAAGGACTGAGTCTGCCCTGGTCACTGCTGTTCCAGGTGCCTGCCAGGTAGTAGGTCCACAAATAAATTTGAAGTGAATCTTTTAAATCGGGGGCTGCAGGTACTTACTCTGTTCTGTGACAACTGCTGCAAAGGACCAGCAACTCCAGACACACCTGAAGATAGATTTTGACGGCTTTTGGGCTATATCTGGGGACACTGGAGGCCAAGCTGGGCTTCCTCTTGCTCTGAGTGGACTTCTCACTGTCTGCCTGTTACAGCCTAGGTCAGACAGTGATGGGAGGGGCTGGCAGACCAGCACCCACACTGTGCTTGGCAGGGAGACATGACAGGTGATGAAGGGGTCTGGAGTGCTTCTCTTACAGAGGGGTGGAGCTGGAGAGGTGTCAGTAACTGATAATTGCCCATTTTATATGGAGGATTTATAGGCTAATCTCAATTAATTGTTTCTGAAAGAGTAGTAAAATTAGGCAAGGAGGCCATCCGTGATGATGACTCATGAGGGGCGGCTGCACAGACAGGCGATTAGCAACAGGGAGGTCAGAGTGGTCTGGATGTGAAGGGCATCACATGCCCAGAACAAGGCTTCCTCGCTGAAGCATAGTCTTTGAAGGAGCCTAAATGGCAATTGCAAGGTTGCGCTTCTAGTGTAAGAAAAGGCTTGGAGGACAGAATTCTGTGCTGCAGAGAAGGAATGTAGAGTCACAAAGGGTCAGATCTGAAAATCTGGTGATCAGAAGCAAGCAGGTCTTTTTCCTGCAGACTTTTTTCCTTAAGCACAAAGAAGTTTTTCACAGTTATATAGATCCCTATACTTTTTGCAGGTGCAATATTTTCTCGCAGGATTCATATAATGTATGATGCAAATTTCTATGCAAAACTGAAGTGAGATGGAAAGAAATGAACAATCATATAATTATCCTTGAATTTCAGGATAATAGGTAACATTGTCCAGAATGTAGCCACCCACTTATACTCATTAGGTCAGAGAGTGTGTTAGGCATATTATTATTCAAAAAATTTTGGTGGGGTGTGGTGGCTCGTGCCTGTAATCCCAGCACTTTGGGAGGCCAACGTGGACAGATCACTTGATCCCAGGAGTCGAAGACCAGCCTGGGCAACATAGTGGGACCTCATCTCTCAAAAAAAAAAAAAAAAACAAGCTGGGCGTGGTAGTGCATGTGTATAGTCCCAACCTACTTGGGAGGGTGAGGTGGGAGGATTACTTGAGCCCGGGAGCTGGGGTTTGGAGTGAGCTGAGATCATACCACGGCACTCTAGCCTGGGTGATAGAGTGAGATCCTGCCTGAAAAAACTAATTAATAGTAAATTAGGAAATATGTCACTAGGACCTCAGACTTGTGTGTTTGCCTCTGTATAGTGGTACAAAGTCACTTGCACAAATAAATTTAGATAGAAAAGTGTGAGTTGATTTTAAAGAACACTAACAACAAAGAGAGAGAGCAACAATTATATAGGGGCTTCAGAATTACTGGGAACTAGGATTAGTGCATTCAGACCTAAGCAAACGATTATTTTTTTCTTTGTTTTATGAATGGAATTGTGAGGAAAATTGGTTTGCTATACACATCTTCGGCATACAAATTTGAGAAGAGTGGGATTAACTGGCACCTTTGATCACCTGTTTATTCTTTGAATGGATTGGATGTTTCTTAAGGGAGGTTCAGGGAGGAGGGCTGAAAAGCAAGGGGAATCTACTTAATCAGCTGGATTAGCCTAATCAGCTCTGGCTTTCCGATCGATGGAAGACAGATGCTGTCGTCAAATGATGCTAGCTTCCTCCAAAAATCTGCACTGCCTCTGGACACAACCTGGAAATCCTTTCTAGTATCCTTTGGCCCTGGCAAGGCTCAGCAAACAGCAATCTTTTCCTACATTTACAATTTAAAGCTTAGTTTAAAATTCTTATTTGTGGGCCAGGAGCGGTGGCTCACGCCTTTAATCTCAGAACTTTGGAAGGCCAAGGTGAAGGGGATGGGGGGGGGGATCATCTGAGATCAGAAGTTCGAGGCCAACCTGACCAACATGGAGAAACTCTGTCTCTTGGAGAAAATACAAAATTAGCTGGTATGGTGGCATGTGCCTGTAATCCCAGCTACTCAGGAGGCTGAGGCAGGAGAATTGCTTGAACCTGGGAGGTGGAGGTTGCAGTGAGCCGAGAACGTGCTATTGTACTGCAGCCTGAGCAACAAGATGGAAACTCTGTCTCAAAAACAAACAAACAAAAAAAGCAAAAAAACCAACATTCTTATTTGCACTAGCCACATTCAAATGCTTAATAGCATCATGTAGCTAGTCCTACCGTATTGGATAGCACAAATATGGAATATTTGTTCCTGAAAAAGTTCATTGGCCAATTCATTGATTCAGCAGTTAGTGAGGCAGTTCTGAATCAAAGAATTCTTTCTGAAACTTTGGACCAAATTAGCCTATTTTCCAGGAGGATCATCCAATCCTGAGGGATTTGGGGTATGTGGGTGGGTGTGTTGGGGTGAGGAAGACGATCAGCAGTCAGTAAGGTTTTTTTCCATTTTCCCATTCCTCCCCATTTCTTAGTCAACATGCATCCCCCCAGGATACGCCTCTTGTCAACATGCTACTCCATCTGGGGTTGATTGGCTTCTCCACACGAATCCTGTGTCTATCTTGGGTTTACTAATTCAAAGGAATTCTTGCTATTTCTGGAAAGGGTTAATATGCAGTGAATCAAAAAGAAAAAATCACGTCCTTTCCCTCAAGGCAGCGAAATAATCCACAGGCAATGATAACTCTCTCTGGCAGACAGTATATTTAAAAGAATAAGAAAAGAGGTGACTTAAAGGTGGAAGGAAATTTATTTTGGAGTTTCTCCAAGTGGAGTCAGGAGATTGAACTGGAAAAGCCAGAAGTGGCTGTTGAAAACTCTGGATGTTGCTGTTAAATGGGTCTCATCCATTGTAGCACAGACTCACCGCTTGCAGTTGGAGTGATGCAGGAGAAACATCGATTGAGTGCTAAGAAAACAAGTATCTCCACTCGACTGGAGAAAATACAATGTGCCACATGCTTAGTGAAAATCAATAATGCAGGAAAATTTACTGGCTGCTATTCACATCTTAGTGCCCCTAATTGTAGGGGCTGGCAAAGTCACTAGTTTTTAAGATTTAGAGGTTAAGCAGAACATACCAATCACTAGCTCTTTGGTAGACCTGAAAAGAGTCTTAATTGAGTTGTTTTCTATGATCATGGAATGAGAAACAAGTAGAGAAAGCCTGCTAAAAAAAACAGGCTGGAGGCTCCTGCGCTGAGAACTGCTCCTAAGAGTTTAGGGTTTGTTGTGTAGGAGAGAATGTGAAGTGCTTGGAGCAAGGTTTCTCATCTAAGTAGGAATCCTTACCCGGCTTGCTTCTTCCACATAAGTCATCCACCTGGCCCTGATTGGGATTTGAGTTTATGACCTTGCTTTGGGGGAGACTTAAGCATTGCTTATTAATGGGCCAATTTGAAGGCCCAGAGAGAAGGAAGGGAGAGCCTTTGAGGAGCTCTGGACTGGAGGAGTTGTCTGTTGTGGTCAGAATTGGAGGTAAAGGCTGCCTACCATGGGCCATCCCTTTATGAGCCATTTTAAAAAAGGGAATTTAGAAACAGAGTAAGAGAATTAAAATGTAGGGCAGGGGAGAGCTAGTGGAAGGGTGTGGATACAGAAGGACTGATGATGATTGAACTCTGGGCAGTAATAGGATGAATTATAGTCCCAGCCCTTGAATGATGGCTGGAAGTCATGGAGTTTTTCAATTTTGCCAAGTTGTCGCTCACATGTTACATTAGCTGAAGCGATAACTGCTGCATCCTGCTCAGAAGGGGAAACAGCCCTCCATACGATATTGCCGCTTGCATGGTATTTTGTGTGGGTGGACAGTAACTCATGGACGCCCTCCCCCTTCTTTGTCTAGCTCCAGATTTTCAAAAGTCTTTTGTGAGTTGCACTTGTTTAGCGATCACCCACCACGAAATCTTATTGTGCTTATAGATGATTGCTTGAGATTTGGGGGAGAGGAGAGGACTAGTGAGAAGATCACCAGATATGAGGTGACATAAACAAGGCAAGGGGTAAGGTGACATCTGTCAACCAGGGATTGAAGAAAACAGTTCTGACTGTAGCTCTCACCCTTGAACTCAGACGCATCCCTGTGGACAAAGAGAGGGGAAGGTAAATGTTTGGAATGTTGCTATTTCCATGTTACAAAGTTGTTTCTCATGCCTGTAATCCCAACACTGGGAGGCTGAGGCAGGTGGATCACCTGAGGTCAGGAGTTTGAGACCAGCCTGAGCCTGATCAACATGGCAAAACCCTATCTCTACTAAAAATACAAAATTAGCCAGGTGTGTAATCCTGCCTGTAATCCCAGCTACTTGGGAGGCTGAGACAAGAGACTGGCTTGAACCTGTGAGGCAGAGGTTGCAGTAAGCCAAGATCGCACCACTGTATTCCAGCCTGGGCAACAGGAGTGAAACTCTGTCTCAATAAATAAAATGAAATGACATTATTCAAGGCAGTATCTCTCTCTCTTTTTTTTTTCTTTGGCTGAAAAATTTGTTCCAGAAATGAAGATTTGTTTCTGGAGACAATGGACCAGGTGGGACTTAGTGAGGCGGATCTAATGTTGCCCAACACTATGTACTTAGGTGCTGTGGGAACATTTCTGCCTCTCTGCTTAGCTGGGATTTGGGATCTGAAGCTGACTTCTGCTGATTATCAATGTTCATTTAGACATGGCCCTGGAATACTGATTCGACTCTCCTCCACACCCTCCCCATACTCTTGGCTGATGTCAAAGAATGACTTTTGGGAGGATCTTGAAATCTGGAGGTGTTTTATATGAGTAAATCTTGACCTTGATCTTTGGCCTAGGAATTTGGGGCCTCATTCTTGGAATATTTTCACTGTAATTGTTTTCTTTTACTCCATTCTATCTCTTTTATCTTGTTTATTTTATTTTTTGAGAGGGAGTCTCTGTTGCCCAGACTGTAGTGCAGTGGCATGATCTTGGTGCACTGCAACTTCTGCCTCCTGGGCTCAAGCGATTCTCCTGCTTCAGCCTCCCAAGCAGCTGGGATTACAGGCATGAGCCACCACACCCAGCTAAGTAGCTGAAACTACAGGTGTTCACCACCACACCCAGCTAATTTTTTGTACTTTTTTTTTTTTTTTTTTTTTGTGGAGATGGGGTTTTGCCATGTTGGCCAGGCTGGTCTCAAACTCCTGACCTCAGGTGATCTGCCTGCCTCGGCCTCCCAAAGTGCTGGAATTACAGGTGTGAACCACCGCACCTGGCCATATCTCTTTGATTTTAAGTATCACGTTTAGCAAGTAACTCTGAATCAACATATGATACAATAACAATATACAATAGTAATAACCATCATTATATCATTAATATATATTAATCATATTATACTAGTTGATACTGTATACCTTATCACTGCTGATATAAGAATTTCTATCACTAGTAACATTTATTGAGCCCCTAATATAAGCTTGTTGCTGTGCTAAGGACTTTTCATGTATCATCTCATTTAATCTTCATATAACCGGTAGGTAAGTATTATCACTTTGTTCATTATAGGTGGGCAAACTGAGATTAGTATACAGGATTTAAGAAATGGGCACTGGGACACATAGCAAGATGATGATAGAGCCAGGCCTTCTGCCCCCATTGTCCTCACTTGTCATCTTCACCCCACTCACCCTACCCACCTTTTAAGCACTGCTCAGTGATTTGATGTGTGATGGCAGGTACCTCCAGGCCCGGGAGGCTGTTCCTCCCTCAGACCTTCTGCTCTCAGGATGGCGAAGCCAGTATTAACAACCTCCAGGAAGATATCATTTTCCAATTACCTGATGATGGCTCCAAGCCCCATTAGTTGACTGGCACTGTGGATTTCAGGGTGACTGTTTAATGGATTGTAGAGCCAGTTCACTTCTGGGCCACCCCATCCCTACTGACCCTTAGCAATACATTCATAGATGGGTGCAGAGCTCATTCTTCAATGGGTGAACTCCACAGGGCACAGCTCCCAGGGCAGAGCAGTGATTCGGATCTGTTGACTAGCAGGTTACTCTCCGTGCAGTATGGGCTACCGCCTCTAAATAATGTGTGAGGGACTGTGCAGGGAGTCATGTGACGATGAATTATGGTGGGCACCAGGGCTGGGAAGTGGGTGAAATTGACCCAGGCTTGTCTTTGTTCTCATTGATAAGAATAACAACAAATCCCAGTGGCAGAAGATGGAAGCTTCCACCCCCATCTCATGGAAATAATGAGCTTGGGTTTGTCTTATTCATTCCCTGCTCTGGGGTGCCCATGTCAGCCTACAAAGCTAGTTTTGGCAGTGAAATGCTGGTATGTATTTTGGGAGCACCAAAATGCAAGCATATGTAATTTGTCATGTAACAGATGGGAACCTGCAATAGTGTTGTCCTTCCAGCTATACTGGGATCCCCTGATGGTTCCAAGGGTGCAGCAGACTCTCCTGCTGGCAACATTGCAGAGGGGCAGCATAGCCTAGTGGTAAAGCTTTGCCTGGGACATCTTGATTTGCCTGGGACAGTTGCAGTTTGTACTTATTATCCTGGAATGATTTTTAAAAATTTTATTTTATTTTTTATTGTACTTTAGGTTTTGGGGTACATGTGAAGAACATGCAAGATTGTTGCATAGGTACACACATGGCAGCGTGATTTGCTGCCTTCCTCCCCATCACCTATATCTGGCATTTCTCCCCATGCTATCTCTCCCCAACTCCCCACTCCCTGCTGTCCCTCCCCTATTTCCCCCTGACAGACTCCAGTGTGTAGTGCTTCCCTCCCTGTGTCCATGTGTTCTCATTGTGCAACACCCGCCTATGAGTGAGAACATGTGGTGTTTGATCTTCTGCTCTTGTGTCAGTTTTCTGAGAATGATGGTTTCCAGGTTCATCTATGTCCCTACAAAGGACACAAACTCATCGTTTTGGATGGCTGCATAATATTCCATGGTGTATATGTGCCACATTTTCCCTGTCCAGTCTATCATCGATGGGCATTTGGGTTGGTTCCTGGTCTTTGCTATTGTAAACAGTGCTGCAATGAACATTCATGTGCATGTGTCCTTATAGTAGAACAATTTGTAATCCTTTGGATATATACCCAGTAATGGGATTGCTGGGTCAAATGGAATTTCTATTTCTAGGTCCTTGAGGAATTGCCACACTGTCTTCCACAATGGTTGAACTAATTTACACTCCCACCAACAGAGTAATAGCGTTCCTATTTCTCCACATCCTCTCCAACATCTGTTGTCTCCAGATTTTTTAATGATCGCCGTTCTAACTGGCGTGAAATGGTATCTCAATGTAGTTTTGATTTGCATTTCTCTAATGACCAGTGATGATGAGGATTTTTTCATATGTTTGTTGGCCTCATGTATGTCTTCTTTTGTAAAGTGTCTGTTCATATCCTTTGCCCACTTTTGAATGGGCTTGTTTTTTTCTTGTAAATCTGTTTTTTTCTTGTAAATCTGTTTTAGTTCTTTGTAAATTCTGGATATCAGCCCTTTGTCAGATGGGTAGGTTGCAAAAATTTTTTCCCATTCTGTTGGTTACCGATTCACTCTAATGACTGTTTCTTTTGCTGTACAGAAGCTGTGGAGTTTGATTAGGTCCCATTTGTCTATTTTGGCTTTTGTTGTCAATGCTTTTGGTGTTTTGGTCATGAAGTCCTTGCCTACGCCTATGTCCTGAATGGTTTTGCCTAGGTTTTCTTCAAGGGTTTTTATGGTGTTAGGTCTTATGTTTAAGTCTTTAATCCATCTGGAGTTAATTTTAGTGTAAGATGTCAGGAAGGGGTCCGTTTTTGCTTTCTGCACATGGCTAGCCAGTTTTCCCAACACCATTCATTAAACAGGGACTCCTTTCCCCATTGCTTGTTTTTGTCAGGTTTGTCGAAGATTGAATGGTTGTAGATGTGTGATGTTGCCTCCGAGGCCTCTGTTCTGTTCCATTGGTCTATATCTCTGTTTTGGTACCAGTACCATGCTGTTTTGATTACTGTAGCCTTGTAGTATAGTTTGAAGTCTGGTAGTGTGATGCCTCCCACTTTGTTCTTTTTGCTTAGAATTGACTTGGCTATGTGGGCTCTCTTTTGGTTCCATATGAAGTTTAAGGTGTTTTTTTCCAGTTCTGTGAAGAAGGTCATTAGTAGCTTGATGGGGATAGTGTTGAATCTGTAAATTACTTTGGGCAGTATGGCCATTTTCATTATATTGATTCTTCCTAACCATGAACATGGAATGTTTCTCTGTTTGTGTCCCCTCTCTTATTTTGTTGAGCAGTGGTTTGTAGTTTTCCTTGAAGAGGTCCTTTACGTTCCTTGTTAGTTGTATTCCTAGGTATTTTATTCTCTTTGTAGCAATTGGGAATGGCAGTTCGTTATTGATTTGGCTGTCTTTAAGTCTGTTATTGGTGTACATGAATGCATGTGATTTTTGCACATTAATTTTGTATCCTGAGACATTGCTGAAGTTGCTTATCAGTTTCAGGAGATTTTGAGCTGAGATGATGGGGTCTTTTAGGTATACAATCATGTCATCTGCAAATAGAGACAATTTGACTTCCGCCTTTCCTAATTGAATACCCTTTATTTCTTTTTCTTGCCTAATTGCTCTGGCTAGAACTTCTAATATTATATTGAATAGGAGTGGTGAGAGAGGGCATCCTTGTCTAGTGCCAGATTTCAAAGGGAATGCTTCCATTTTTGCCCATTCAGTATGATATTGGCTGTGGGTTTGTCATAAATAGCTTTTATTATTTTGAGATATGTTCCATCAATGCCTAGTTTATTGAGGGTTTTTAGCATAAAGGGCTGATGAATTTTGTCAAAGGCCTTCTCTGCATCAATTGAGATAATATGTGGTTTTTGTCTTTAGTTCTGTTTATGTGGTGAATTACATTTATAGACTTGCGTATGTTGAACCACCCTTGCATCCCCGGGATGAAGTCTACTTGATCATGGTGGATAAGCTTTTTGATGTGCTGTTGCAATGGTTTGCCAGCATTTTATTGAAGATTTTTGCGTCTATGTTCATCATGGATATTGGCCTGAAGTTTTCTTTTCTTGCTGAGTCTCCACGGGTTTTGGTATCAGGATGATGTCGGTCTCATAAAATGATTTGGGAAGGATTCCCTCTTTTTGGATTGTTTGGAATAGTTTCAGAAGGAATGGTACCAGCTCCTCTTTGTATGTCTGGTAGAATTTGGCTGTGAACTCATCTGGACCTGGGCTTTTTTTGGGTGGTAGGCTCTTAATTGCTGCCTCAACTTCAAACCTTTTATTGGTCTATTCAGGGTTTCAACTTCTTCCTGTTTTAGGCTTGGGAGGGTGCAAGTGTCCGGGTATTTATCCATTTCTTCCAGGTTTATTAGTTTATGTGCATAGAGTTGTTTGTAATAATCTCTGATGATAGTTTGTATTTCTGTGGAATCTTTGGTGATATCCCCTTTATTGTTTTTTATTGCATCTATTTGATTATTCTCTTTTCTTTTTTATTAATCTGGCTAGTGGTCTGCTTTGTTGATCTTTTTGAAAAACCAGCTCCTGGATTTACAGATTTTTTTGAAGGGTTTTTTGTGTCTCTATCTCCTTTAGTTCTGCTCTGATCTTAGTTATTTCTTGTCTTCTGCTAGGTTTTGAGTTTTTTTCATCTTGCTCCTCTAGCTCTTTCAATTTTGATGACAGGGTGTCGATTTTAGATCTTTCCTTGTTTCTCATGTGGGCATTTATTGCTATATATTTTCCTCTAGACACTGCTTTAAATGTGTCCCAGAGATTCTGATATGTTGTGTCCTCATTCTCGTTGGTTTCAAAGAACATCTTTATTTCTGCCTTCATTTCATTGTTTATCCAGTCAACATTCAAGAGCCAGTTGTTCAGTTTCCATGAAGCTGTGTGGTTCTGAGTTAGTTTCTCATTTCTGAGTTCTAACTTGATTGCAACGTTGTCTGAGAGACTGTTTGTTATGATTTCTGTTCTTTTGCGTTTGCTGAGGAGTGATTTACTTCCAATTATGTGGTCAATTTTAGAGTAGGTGTGATGTGGTGCTGAGAAGAATGTATATTCTGTGGATTTGGGGTGGAGAGTTATGTAAATATCTATTAGGTTTGCTTGGTCCAGGTCTGAGTTCAAGTCCTGGATATCCTTGTTAATTTTCTGTCTGGTTGATCTGTCTAATATTGACAATTGGGTTTTAAAGTCTCCCAGTGTTATTGTGTGGGAGTCTAAGTCTCTTTGTAAGTCATTGAGAACTTGCTTTATGTATCTGGGTGCTCCTGTATTGGGTGTGTATATATTTAGGACTGTTAGCTCTTCTTGTTGCATTGATCCTTTTACCATTACATAATGTCCTTCTTTGTCCCTTTTGATCATGTTGGTTTAAAGTCTATTTTAACAGAGACAAGAATTGCAACTCTTGCTATTTTTCGCTCTCCATTTGCTTTGTAAATCTTCCTCCATCCCTTTATGTTGAGCCTTTGTATATCCTTGCATGTGAGATGGGTTTCCTGGATACAGCACACAGATGGGTTTTGTCTTTTTATCCAATTTGCCAGTCTGTGTCTTTTGATTGGGGCATTTAGCCCATTTACATTTAAGGTTAATATTGTTATGTGTGAATCTGATCCTGCCATTTTGATGCTAGCTGGCTGTTTTGCCTGTTAGTTGATGCAGTTTCTTCATTGTGTTGATGCTCTTTACCATTTGATATGATTTTGGAGTGACTGGTACTTGTTTTCCTTTCTATGTTTAGTGCCTCTTTCAGGAGCTCTTGTAAAGCAGGCCTGGTGGTGATGAAATCTCTGAGTACATGCTTGTTCTTAGAGGATTTTATTTTTTCTTCACTTATGAAGCATAGTTTGGTTGGATATGAAATTCTGGGTTCAAAGTTCTTTTTTTTTAAGATGTTGAATATCGGCCCCCACTCTTTTCTGACTTGTAGGGTTTCTGCTGAGATATCTTCTGTGAGTCTGATGGGCTTCCCTTTGTGGGTAACTGACCTTTCTCTCTGGCTGCCCTTAGCATTTTCCCCTTCATTTCAACCCTGGTGAATCTGACGATTATGTGTCTTGGGGTTGCTCTTCTTGAGGAGTATCTTTGTGGTGGTCTCTGTATTTCCTGGACTTGAATATTGGCCTGCCTTGCTAGGTTGGGAAAGTTTTCCTGGATAATATCCTGAAGAGTATTTTCCAGCTTGGATTCATTCTCTCCGTCACATTCAGGTACACCTATCAAACATAGATTAGGTCTTTTCACATAGTGCCATATTTCTTGAAGACTTTGTTCATTCCTTTTTACCCTTTTTTCTCTAACCTTGCCTTCTCATTTTATTTCATTAAGTTGATCTTCGACCTCTGAAATCCTTTCTTCCGCTTGGTCAATTTGGTTGTTGAAACTTGTGTATGCTTTGCGAAGCTCTCTTGTTGTGTTTTTCAGCTCCATCAATTCACTTAGATTCCTCTCTAAGTTGTTGATTCTAGTTAGCATTTCGTTAAATCTTTTTTCAAGGTTCTTAGTTTCTTTGCATTGGGTTAGAACATGTTCTTTTAGCTCATAGAAATATTACCCACCTTCTGAAGCCTGATTCTGTCAATTCATCACACTCATTCTCCATCCAGCCTTGTTTGCTTCCTGGTGAGAAGTTGTGATCCCTTGTAGGAGGAGAGGCGTTCTGGTTTTGGGTGTTTTCAACCGTTTGGCACTGGTTTCTTCTCATCTTTGTAGATTTATCCACCTGTCGTCTTTGTAGTTGTTGACTTTTAGATTGGGTCTCTGAGTGGATGTCCAGTTTGTTGATGATGAAGTTATTTCTTTCTGTTTCTTAGTTTTCCTTCTAACAGTGAGGCCCCTCTGCTGTAGGACTGCTGAGGTCCACTCCAGGCTCTGCTTGCCTAGGGATCACCTGCAGCAGCTGCAGAACAGTAAGGGTTGCTGCCAGTTTCTTCTTTGGCTATGTTTGTCCCAGTAGGATACCCGCCAGATGTCAGTCTGAGCTCTACTTTATGAGGTGACTCTTTGGATATATGGGGGTCAGGGAGCTGCTTGAGGAGACAGTGTGTCCTTTATAGGAGCTCAAGTGCTGAGCTGTGAGCTCTGTTGTTCATTCAGAGCTGCTGAGCTGGTATGTTTAAGTTTGCTGCAGCAGAACTCATAAACCACCTTTTTTTCTCCCAGGTGCTCTGTCCCAGGGAGTTAGGGCTTTAATTATGAGTTTCTGTTGTGCTGCTGCCTTTTTTCAGGGCTGCACTGTGCCCAGTGAGGAGGCAACCTAGTCACTGTCTGCCTGTAGAGGCTTTGCTGAGCTGCTGTGTGCTCCGCCCAACTGCCATGTGAACTTCCCTGCAGTCCTGTTCATACGGGTATAGTTAGAACTGACTTGGCAATGGTGGCCCACCTCTGTAATGGCAGACTCTCTCTGTAATGGTGGGCTGCCTCAGCAATGGCGGGCTGCCTCAGCAATGGCAGACTACCTCCGTAGTGGTGGACTTCCTCAGTAAGGGCACACGCCCCTCCCCCACAGAGCTGGACTGTCCCAGGTTCAGCTGTGCTTGCTGTGAAACTCTCTATCCAGAGCGTTTCAGATTGCTGTTTTTTTGTGGGGGTGGGACCAGCCGAGCCTGATCATCTGGCTACCTACCTCAGAGCCCTTTTTTTTTTTTTTTTTTAGTTGAACAGTCAACTCTGTCTCCCAGGTGTTCCAGTCGTCTGTTGAAAAGGCACAGGGATATGTGTGATTTCCCGTGCAGTGACCCCCTGCGTCTGTGCTGGCTGAAACAGCCGCGCTGAGATTGATGGCACTTTTTTGCCCGGGAATCTCCTGGTCTGGCTCCCTGTTTCAGTCCCTTTTTTTAATCAGTTGAATGGGAAACTCTGTCTGCCAGGAGTTCCAATCGCCAGCTAAAATGGCACCCGGACTAGTGTATTTTGTATGGAGAACCACTGCGCTGGGGCGCTGGCCGAAACATCTGGGCTGGCTGAAACAGTGGCACCGGCCAAAACAGCTGTGCTCATGACCTGTGGGGCTCCTCTGCCTGGCAATCTCCTGGTCTGTGGGCAATAAAAATCTGTCTGGAAATGCAGCATCCACTCACCCTCCGCACTTTGGCTGGGAGCTGCAATCCTGAGCTGTTCCTAATTGGCCATCTTGGATCCGTCCCCTGGAATGCTTATTAATAGCTTCTTTCACTCTCAGAAGTATCCTGTTGGAAAAGAAAATACATCATCATTTTATGACATGGTAAAGTATGCAGGTGCTGGAGTCCATAGCTGAAGTGTGAATCTTGGATTTTCCTATTACCAGCTGTGTAAACTGGTACAATTAGCTTTCTTTTAAAAATTGATATATAATAGTTGTACATATTTTAGGGGTGTATGTGATATTTGGATACCTGCATACAATGTGTAATGATCAAATCAAGGTAATTGGGACGTTCATCACTTCAACCTTTTTTTTGTGTGTGTGTTGGGAACATTACAGATCACTTCAGCTCCAAATAAACAATTAGAAATGACAAAGGGGATGTCACCACTGACCCTACAGAAATACAAATGACCATCAGAAACTACTACAAACACCTCTATGCACACAAACTAGAAAACCTAGAAGAGATGGGTAAGTTCCCTGGACACATACACTCTCCCAAGACTGAACCAGGAAGAAATTAAATCCCTGAACAGACCAATAATGAACTCCAAAACTGAATCAGTAATAAATAGCCTATCAACCAAAAAATGCTCAGGACCAGATGGATTCACAGCCGAATTCTACCAGATGTAGAAAGAAGAGCTTGTACCATTCCTATTGAAACTATTCCAAAAATTTGTGGAGAGACTGCTCCCCAATTCATTCTGGCAGAGACACAACAATAAAAAAAGAAAACTTCAGGACAATATCCTTGATGAACATTGATGCAAAAAGACTCAACAAAATACTTGCAAACTGAATCCAGCAGCATATCCAAGTGCTAATCCACCATGATCAAGTGGGCTTCATCCCTGGGATGTAAGGTTAGTTCAGCATATGCAAGCCAATAAATGTCATTTATCACATAAACAGAACTAAAGACAAATACCACATGATCATCTCAATATATGCAGAACGGCCTTTCAATAAAATTCAGCCCTCCATGTGAAAAATTATCAATAAACTAGGTATTGAAGGAACATACCTCAAAATAATAAGAGCCATATATAACACACCCACAGCCAAGTTCACCCTGAATGGGGAAAAGCTGGAAGCATTCTCCCTGAAAACCAGCACAAGACAAGGTTGCCCTCTGTCACTGCCCCTATTCAACATAGTCTTGGAAGTTCTGACCAGAGCAGCCAGGGAAGAGAAAAGATAAACGGCATCCAAATAGGAAGAGAGGAAGTCAAACTTCCCTCTTGGCAGATGACATGATTCTATATTGAAAAAACCCCATAGTCTCAGCCTGAAAGGTCTTTGAGCTGATAAACAACTTCAGCAAAGTTTTAGTATACAATATCAGCATACAAAAATCATTAGCATTCCTAGACACCAACAACAGCCAAGCCAAGAACCAAACCAGGAATGCAGTCCCATTCACAGTTGCCACAAAAGAAATAAAATACCTAGGGATACAGCTAACCAGGTAGGTGAAAGATCTATGCAATGAGAATTACAAAACACTGCTCAAAGAAATCAGATGACACACACAAAAAAATGGAATAACATCCCATGTTTATGGATAGGAAGAATCAATATCATCTGAATGATCATATTACCCAAAGCAATTTATAGATTTAAGGCTATTCATATCAAACTACCAGTGACATTCTTTACAGAACTAGAAAAAACTATTTAAAAATTCATATAGAACCAAAAAGCCTTAATAGCCAAGGCAGTCCAAAGTAAAAGAACACAGCTGGATGTATCACACTATCCTGCTTTATATTACAGGGCTAGTAACCCAAACAGCATGGTGCTAGTACAAAAATAGACACATAGACCAATGTAACAGAATAGAGAACCCAAAAATAAGGTCAAACGCCTGCAACCATTGATCTTTGATGAAGCTGACAAAATCAAGCAATGGGGAAAGCACTCCCTATTCAGTAAATGCTGCTGGGATAATTGGCTAGCCATATGCGGAAGATGGAAACTGGACCCCTTCTTTGCACCATATACAAAAATAAACTCAAGATGGATTAACGACTTAAATGTAAAACCCAAAACTATAAAAACCCTGGAAGACAACCTAGGTAATGCCACTCTGGACATAGGAATGGACGAAGATTTGATGGCAAAGATGGCAAAAGCAATTACAACAAAAGCAGGAATGGACAAATAGGATCTAATTAAACTAAAGAGCTTCTACACAGCAAAAGAAACTATCAACACAGTAAATAGACAACCTACAGAACGGGAGAAAAGTTTTACAAAGTAGCATCTGACAGAGGTGTACTATCCGGCATCTGTAAGGATCTTAACTCTATAAGAAAAAAACTCCATTAAAAAGTGGGCAAAGGACATGAACAGACAGTTTTCAAAAGAAGACATACATGCAGCCAACAAGCATATGAAAGAAAGCTCAGTATCACTTATTAGAGAAATGCAAATCACAACCACAATGAGATACCATTTCACACCAGTCAGAATGGTGATTATTGAAAAGGAAAAAAATAACATGCTGGCAAGGTTGCAGAGAAAAGGGAATGTTTATATACTCTTGGAGTGTAAATTAGTTCAACCATTGTGGAAATCAGTGTGGTGATTCCTCAAAGAGCTAAAAACAGAACTACCATTTGACCCAGCAATCTTATTACTGGGTATATACCCAAAGGAATATACATTATTCTATTTTAAAGACACATGCGCGCATATGTTCATTGCAGCACTATTCACAATAGCAAAGACATGGGATCAACCTAAATGTCCATCAATGATGGACTGAATAGAGAAAATGTGGTACATATATATCATGGAATACTATGCAGCCATAAAAAAGAATGAGCCCATGTCTTTTGTGGGAGTATGGATGGAGCTGGAGGCCATTATCCTTAGTAAACTAATGCAGGAACAGAAAACCAAATACCACATGTTCTTGCCTATAACTAAATGATGAGAACTCATGGACACAAAGGGGAACAATAGACCCTGGGGTCCTACTTGATGGTGGAGGGTGGGAGGAGGGGGAGAAACAGAAAAATAACTATTGCGTTCTATACTTAGTACCTGGGTTGCAAAATAATCTCTATGACAAGCCCCTGTGATACAAGTTTAACTATACAAACCACATATACCCTTGAACCTAAAAGTTAAAAATATCCCCCCAAAACAAATCTAGTTATTTTGAAATATATAATAAACTGTTGTTAACTATAATTTCCCTACTGTGCTATTGAATACTGGAACTTATTCTAACTGTATTTTGTACCCCTTAACCACTTTCTCTCATTCCCTCTCCCCACTTCCCTTTCCAGCCTCTGGTATCTATCATCCTCCCTGAGAGTCACTTTTTAAACGTTCACATGTGAGTGAGAACATGTGGCATTGGTCTTTTGTGTCTGGCTTATTTCACTTAACATAATGCCTTCCAGTTCCATTCATGTTGCTGCAAATGACAGGATTCATTCTTTTTTTGAGACAGGGTTTAACTTTGTCGCCCAGGCTGGAGTGCAGTGGTGTGATCTGGGCTCACTGCAGCCTCAACCTCCCAGGGTCAAGTAATCAATCCTCCCATCTCAGCCTCTCAAGTAGCTGGTTAATTTTTGTTTGTTTGTTTGTTTGTTTTTGTGGAGACAGAGTTTTGTCATGTTGTCCAGACTGGTCTCGAACTCCTTAGTTCAAGTGATCCACCAGACTTGGCCTCCCAAAGTGCTGAGATTACAGGCATGTACCACCATACCTGGCTGATTTCATTCCTTTTTTAAGGGTGAACACTTCTCTATTGTGTATATGTACCACATTTCTTTATCCATTCATTCATCAATGGGCATTTAGGTTGATTTCATATCTCGACTTTGCGGATAGTGCTGTCATAAATATGGGAGTGCACATACCTCTTCAGTGTACTGATTTCCTGTTTTAGGGATATATACCCAGCAATGAGATTTCTGGATCATGTGGTAGTTCCGTTTTTCAGATTTTTGAGAAATCTTAATACAGTTCTCCGTAATGGCTGTCCTAATTTACATTTCTATCAACAGCATATGCAGGTTCCCCTTTGTCTGCATCCTTGCTAGCATTTGCTTTTTTTTTTTTTTTTTTTGTCTTTTTGGTAATAGCCATTCTAACTGGGATGAGGAGATATCTCATTGTGGTGTTGGTTTGCATTTCCCTGATGATTAATGGTTTTGGGCATTTTTCTATATACCCATTGGCCATTTGTATGTCTTCATTTGTTCTGCATATATTCTGGTTGTTAATCTCTTCTCTGATGGATAGTTTGTGCATATTTTCTCCCATTGCTTGAGTTTTCTCCTTTGTTTCCTTTGCTGTGCAGAAGCTTTTTTTTTAGCTTGATGTGATCCTATTTGCATAGTTTTTCTTTGGTTACCTATGATTTTGAAGTCTTATCTTAAAAAATCTTTGCCCAGACCAATGTCCTGTAGCATTTTCTTCTAGTAGTTTCATAGTCTGCGGTCTTAAATTTGAATCTTTAATCCATTTTGAGTTGATTTATGTAAATGGTGAAGGATGGGGACTTAGCTTCATTCTTCTGCATATGGATATCTGGAGTGCAGTGGTGTGATCTCAGAGCACTGCAACCTCTGCCTCCCAGGTTCAAGTGATTCTCCTGCATCAGCCTCCCGAGTAGCTGGGACTACAGGTGTGCGCCGTAACACCGGGCTGATTTTGTATTTTTAGTAGAGATGGAGTTTCACCGTTTTGGCCAGGCTGATCTCAAACTCCTGACCTCAGGTGATCCACCTGCCTTGGCTTCCCAAAGTGCTGGGATTACAGGCATGAGCCACCACGCCTGGCCTCTAGCACCATTTATTAAAGAGACTTTCCTTTCCCCATGTCTGTTCCTGGTCCCTGACAATCAGCTTTCTGAGCTTTAGCTTCCTCATTTCTAAAATGGGAAGTACAATGGCTACTACTTTTGGGGGTTGTTCTGAAGATTAAATGCATTAGGTATATATATGTGAAGGGTTTAGTACGAGGGACCTACCTGTGAAGCAGGCAATGAAAATTGAGTCTATTATGCAGTGTATGTGAAACTTGTGAATTCTGGTATGCAAGAAATAAAAACTGGCTTGTTTTCTACAACTTCATCTAATTTGCAGCTCAGAACCCCCATCCTAACCCCTCATTTCTTGAGGCTGGCAGTACTTCACAGTCTGCTCAGATCTTGGCCCTGCCAGTTACTAGCTGGGCTACCTCATGCCAGTTATTCTGCTTTCCTCTTTCAGTGTCCTCTTCTGTAAGTTGAACTGGTTATTATAGCATAAAGTCTGACACTATGGGCTCTGAAGCTGAAACAGACCCAATAGTCCCATAGACAGTTTTTCGGATAAAACCTAGAAATTGAACCTCTCATCTTAAAACTTGAAACTTATATTTCTCTGAGTTCATTCCTTAGGAAATGACCTTAAGGCCATTCAAAAAAAGTATCAAAGAATTGAAACTCGCCAGATCACCGCATCCAGACAGTGAGATGCCAGACCTTTCATTCATCATGATTGCTTCCTGGCCCCTCCCTAGTTCCTATTTTCTTACACATTGTTACATTTCTTCCCGGCTGTGTAAATCCCTAGTTTTAGTTGGTCAGGAAGATGGATTTGAGACAGAGCTCCCATCTCCTCAGCTGCAACGCCCGATGAAAGCCTTCTTCCCTGGCAAGAATTGTCTGTCACTGGCTTCCTGCGCAGCAAACAGCAGGACCTAGCCTGAACCCTGGTGTTTCGGTAACAAAACCAGGAGTCTGTTTTTGCATCCTGGTTCATCTACCTCAGAGCTGTGTGACCTTGGAGGAATTCCTGTACTAATTTATTTTCCTCATCTGTAAAGTGGGAATAGAACTACCTAAAGTGTTTGTGAGGATTAAGCCTCCTTGAACTGTGCCTAACACATAGTGAACATTCAATCAATGTTAAATATAGATAGTCTTATTTTTCAGGGAAATATGAAGAAATTAGTGTTTATGATTCCATTATCTAGAGGCATCCACTGTTAACATTTTAGTGTGTTTTATTAGTATTTTTATATGTAACTTTTCAAAGTACAGTACTCTATTAGACACCTGGTTATTCTTTTTCTTACATCACAGCCATTTCCTCCATGTCACTGGTTTTTAGAAACCTTTATTAGCAGCACTGTATTCTGTCATATGATGAAATTTATTTTTTCTTCCTCTATCGTGTACTTACATGGGGTCTAAGTTGTTTTATGACAGTTACCTTTGTAATAAATGGCTTTAAGAAGACATTTCTGGACATTCTTTGGTTACTTCCTTTGGCTAGAGTCCTACCTTCGTAAACACTAGGTCCTGTAGCATGATTGCTTTTAAGTCTTTTTACAAATATATTGCCAAATTGTGCTCTAGAAATACTGCACCAAACCTATGTTCTTAGCAGCTGGATTTAACGGTGCCCATTTCACCACGGCTTCACCAACATTGAGTGTTCTTTTAATTTACCCGCTGGCTTTTGTAAATACCCTACTCTTACCTGTAGCCCAGTGAGGTCCAATAGGATTTTTGCAGTGATGGAAATGTCCAGTATTAGCACTGGTCAATGTGGTAGCTACTAGTTACATGGGGCTATACAGTCCTTGAAATGCAGCTAGTGAAACCAAGGAAGTGAATTTCTAACTTAATTTAAATAGCAACATACAGCTACTGGCTGCTGTATTGGACATTTCATCTCTGAACTCTCTTTACGATGAACACAGAGTGCATGATTGTTCTAGACCTCATCTAGTGCTCTCTTCTATCTGTGATGGGAACTGGGTGACACAGCAGGACAACCACCAGGGATGTGATCCTCTTTTTTCTTCTTATGTCTCTCAGCAGTGTTCCCAGAAGGCTACCAGCCCAGAATGCTGGGGACACTTCTCATTAGAGGGATTTAAATTGTGTACCCAGTAATTGGCTATATTCTCTTCTCTGTTTTCCAGAGTTGCTGCCTCTCATACCCTGATATATTTAGACCTATTTCCAGGGTGCTATAGAAACCCCAGATAAACCGTCTCTGTTGCTTTGCCACCTGGCTTGTGTGTTTGGAAATTGATGAGCCTGCTTCCTTCTGCCTCTTCAACAATAGATGACAGTCCTTGCTTAGAATCTAGGGTTTTTGTTTCTCACACTTCAAATGCTTTGCTTGTAGCATATTCAGTATTGTTTGTTCTGTCCATGTAACTAGTGACACAGTATGGCTCACTGCAGGCCTCAGCTCAATACCTCTGATAGAGTCAGCCGGGTCCCTTTGCAAAGTGTTGCTCCATCTGCTCAGCCCTGACCAGTGGGGCCAGAATTGAACAAGAACAAGACCAAACTGCCCGAGGAAACAGCTGCCAAATGGCTCTTGGCAGACGTGGAGATGCCCTGTGGCCTACTCCTGACCACATCAGAAGAGAAATTAATGTCATACTGTATTGTCTAGTTACTTAATTCTTGGCAAGCCCAAGCTATGGATAATCTCATTTGTAAATAGATCAAATCATTTCAAACCTCTAAAAGGAACAGGCCGCAAGAAATGGTAAAAAGGTTTGAATCTGCTCTTAGATTGAAGACGATGTTGTAACTTATCTACTGTTCTAAGAGTAAACCTATGTGGTCCCCTGTGGTCTGACTACCATTGCCTTTTATTTCTAAGTCATAACTTATAGTTCCACAAATTGGAGAAGAGATCAGGAATCTACCCAGTAAACTATTATATCTGAATTCCATCTAAGGCAAATTCTTTTCAAAATAACTGGGATAAGAGACAGCCCTCTTAGATGTTGGCTGTGTGTTTGCTGAGTGTCTGGTATGATACTCCATGCTTTGCATGGATTATTCCCTTTAATCCTTAAAATATTCTCCTAGAGGCGGTGACATTTTAATTCTCATTTGCAGGTGAGGAGGTTTTAAGGATAGTGGCTTGCCTAATGTCACCAAGATAGTAAATGATGAAACCAGAATTGCAGTACAAGTAAATTGACTTGAAGGGTCTATATTTCTACCTCCGGTACTAGTAATTACAACAGTGAACATTTGAGGGCCACTTTCTGTGTGCCAGAAACTGCTATGCACTTCATGTGAATTATCAGAGTTTTCTTATTTTGTTTTTTTTAATTATCACAACAATCTTATAGGCCGAGGATATCACTCTTACCCCCAGTTTATAGAGGAGCAAACTGAGGCTTACAGACTAGAAGAAGATTGACCAAGGTTGAATGGGAGGAAAGTGGTGGGCCAGGATGGGCTCACAGGTTACGTCGTCCTAAAGCCCAAGTTCTTAGCTACAAGGCTGCATTCCTTCCCCTTCCAGTTTGAGGATTTGTCCTGGGAGGTAGCCAGAGTGTTGTTTCTTAGAGATTCTCAACTGATGAATAACACAATAATATGTTTTTAAATTAAACTATGAATTAGGGCAGTGCTACAGGTCTGTGGTGTTGGAGTAGAAGAGATTTATGGTATAAATCAATGCTTCTCAAACTAGTAGTCATGGTGAAGTACTAGGTTTTAGTTTAGTTTTGTTTTGAGACAGTCCCCCTCTGTCACCCAGGCTGGAGTGCACTGATTTGATCTTGGCTCACTGCATCTTCCATGATTCTCATGCCTCAGCCTCTCGAGTAGCTGGGACTACAGGCATGTGTCACAATGCCCAGCTAATTTTTGTATTTTTAGTAGAGACAGGTTTTGCCATGTTGGCCAGGGTGGTCTCAAACTCCTGACCTCAGGTGATCCGCCTGCACTGGCCTCACAGAGCGCTGGGATTACAGGCATGAGCCATCCCACCTGGTCAGTAGTAGGTTTTATTTCCAGTTCATCACAGATTTGTTCATGGTCTTACTACCGACGCCACCTGGGCCACACCCAATTCAGCAGGGAGCTAGCACCCTGAATGATCTGTACCTGGTTTGGTGAGACAAGCCACAGACCCTTTACCCAGATATCTCAGTAATGTCAACTTGTTGTAAAAGTTAGTAAACTTTTTCTCAATTTCTTGACTGATCTAATTTTAGACAGGTAACAAATAGTTCATGAACTGGTGCCAGGATGGGCATCTCAATTATTATTGAGAATCATGATTGAAAAATGAAAGCTTTCAGGCTCAGAATCCAGTAATCACCAATTCTAGTTCCTGCATGTACCTTGCTGTGTGGCTCTCAGAAAGTCGCTTAAATTCTCAGAGTTCAACTTCTTTGTCTATCAATGAATGGATCTGGAGCCGAGAAATAAAAGATCCCTGCTAGCTCCAAGACACTATCATTCCATGTTGATTTCAAGAGTCTTCTGTGTGGCAGATGCCAGTGGCCAGGAGCATGAGAACAACATACAATTTAGAACATATCAAAATGCTCTGTTTCTTGACAAAGCCTGGCACAAGAGAGTTGGGAACTTTGCCTAATAAAGTGTTCTTGTGATTTACAGCCAGTGACATCCTTTTGTTTGACAAATGAATTTCAAGGGCACCAGAGTAGGTTGTATATGCTGAAAATCAAAGCATGCACTATGTGCCAAAGTGAGCTGTGTGTGATAAATCTTTGAGTTTAATTACAATGATAGTTAAAATAACAGGAAATATAATGAGGTTTGTGAAGTATAATTCCTTTGTTGGTTGTTAAGTATGGTTTCTTTCAACATCAGTCAGGAAGCCAGGCCTGGGGTCCTGGGTTTCTACGTCAATCGTGTTTGAGAAAGTGATTCAAGGGCCTCCACTTCTTCTATGGTACCGTCAGAGGGATGCTTTCATTCTGTTTTCTAAATTCTTGCCATCCAAAGTGTGATCCACAGGCCAGCAGCCTTGACATCTCCTCCCAATTGGTTAGAAATGCAGAGTATCAGGTCCTACCTCAGGCGGAAGGAATCAGGCTCTGTATTTTGACAAGACTCCCAGGCCAACTGGAGTGTGGAGAGAGCAGCTCAAGTCATGGAAATGGTGGCGGAAATGGGGAAAACGGAAGCAGCGCTTTCAGTGGCCTGTTGTATACCAGACCCTGTGCCAGGTACCAAGGATGGGGCCTAGAGGGGACAGAACTGATGCCCCTTTTTAAAAAAGACCATCTAGTCACTCATGTCACACTGGACTCAGTACTGTGATGGAGCAAGTGAGTGGCACCATAGGTATGCCGAGGACAGGTGCCCAACTCAGACCTAGGGGAGTTGGGAAGTCTTACCAGGGATGTGGCTTTTAGGCTGAGACATGAAAGTCTAATCAAAGTGAAGAGAAACATGCAGTTTCTCTAGTGGGGGTCATGATGTGGGGCCATAGGGGTTTGCTTTGCTTTCTAGCTTGGAAGGAGTTTAAGGTGGGCTTATAGTTGGCCCTTGCTTCCCCAGACCAGGGGCCAGCAAACTATGGCCCATGGAGTAACTTCAGCCTGCTGTTTGTTTTTATGAATAAAGTTTTATTGGATTACACCTGTGCTCATTTGTTTACACACTGTAGTTGGTTTTGTGATACAACAGTAGGGTTGAGTAGTTGAAACCGAGAGATCTTCTAGTCTTTTAAAATGAAAAACACTTACTAACTAGCCCTTTCCATAAAATGTTAGTGAACTCTTTTTCTAGACTAGTGGTTCTCAAATTGTTTCTAGCTGAGTAGCATCAGCATCCCCTGGGAAATTGTTAGATGTGAAAATCCCTGGCCCCACCCCAGACCCATTGAATCAGACTCTCTGGGGATAAGACCTGGTGATCTGGGTTTAACGCATCTTCCAGGTGCATCTGATGCATGTGCAGTCTGAGAAACACTACCTCATATCCAGCTCCTTTGTGCTTTGGGGTCTTCACATAGTCACTTCTCTCTGGACCGGCTTTCCTCAGATCATTGTGTGCCTGGCTTCTTTTTTTTTTTTTTTTTTTGAGACGGAGTTTCACTCTTGTTACCCAGGCTGGAGTGCAATGGTGCAATCTCGGCTCACCGCAACCTCCGCCTCCTGGGTTCAGGCAATTCTCCTGCCTCAGCCTCCTGAGTAGCTGGGATTATAGGCACGCGCCACCATGCCCAGCTAATTTTTTGTATTTTTAGTAGAGACGGGGTTTCACCATGTTGACCAGGATGGTCTCGATCTCTTGACCTCGTGATCCACCCGCCTTGGCCTCCCAAAGTGCTGGGATTACAGGCTTGAGCCACCGCGCCCGGCCATGTGCCTGGCTTCTTTTGTCCTTCGGGCCTCAGCTCAAGTGACCCTCCTTCAGGAAGACCTTCTTTCAACACCAGTCTAAAGATGCCTCTTTGTCCAGTCTATCCTATCAACTCACTCTTATTTTTTATGTCACATACCCTATTTCTCCGAATTTTTTCAAATTGACAAATAATTGTATATATTTATGGGGTGCAATGGGGTATTTTGATATGCGTATGCGTTGCAGAATGATTAAATCAAGCTAACTGACATATCCAGCACCTGATCAACTTGTTTGTGGTGTGGTTAGAATGTGTGAAATCTACTTTTCTAGCATTTGGAAACTTACAATATTATTAGCTATAGTCACCGTATCGTACCATAGACCACTAAAACTTATTCCTCCTGTTTAAACTTTTTGCCCTTTGATCAACATCTCCCTTTCACCTAACCCCAGATTCTGGTAATCACCATCCTACTCTCTACTTCTATAGTTTTGACTTTGTAAGATTCCATATTGGATTAGTCCATTTTCACACTGCTATAATGAATTACCCGAGACTAGGTCATTTATAAAGAAAAGTGGCTTAATTGACTCACAGTTCTGCATGGCTGGGGAGGCCTCAGGAAATTTGCGATCATGGCAGAAGGTGAAAGGGAAGCAAGGCACATCTTACATGGTGCCAAGGTGGTGGGGGAATGCCACACTTTTAAGCCATAAGATCTCATAAGATTTCACTATGACGAGACAGCATGGGGGCAACCACCATGATCCAATCACCTTCCACCAAGCTCCCCTGGCATGTGGGAATTACAGTTTGAGTTGAGATTTGTGTGGGGACACAGAGCCAAATCATATCACATGTATACAAATACCACATGAGAGGTCATGTGGTATTTGTCTTTCTGTGCCTGGCTTATTTCACACAGCATAATGTTCTCCAGGTTCATCCATGTTGTTACAGATAACAAAGTTCCCTTCTTTTAAAAGGCTTTGTAGTATTCCATTGTGTGATAATTTGCAAAGTCATTTATTCTCTCTTTGCTTCAGTTTCCTCATCTGTAAAATGGGGATGATAATTGCACAGTGTTACCAAGTTGTTGTGAAGAGTAAATGAATTAAAGGGCTTAAACCTGGCTCACATAGGTATTTGTTTAAGAGATGATACAGTGTTTTAGAAGTTCCCTGGGGTAACTTGTCAGGAGTCACTTGCCAGAGTAGTGAATTGGCTTTGGTTTGGACCCCACAACTCCTGAACACTAAGCTACAGTTAAAAAAATTGTTTTTATTTCCATAGCTTTTGGAGTATAAGTGGTTTTTGGTTATATGGATGAATTGTATAGTGATGAATCTGAGGTTTCAGTGCACCTGTCACCCAAATAGTATACATTGTACCCAATATGTAGTTTTTGTTCCTTACTCCCTTCTCAGCCTTCTCCTTCTGAGTCTCCAAAGTCCATTAAGCAAAATTTATTTATTTATTTTTTTGAGATGGAGTCTCTCACTGTCACCTGAGCTGGAGTGCAATGGCACAATCTTCACTCACTGTAACCTCCATCTCCCAGGTTCAAGCAATTCTCCTGCCTCAGCCTCCTGAGTAGTTGAGACTATAGGTGCCTGCCACTAAGCCCAGCTAATTTTTGTATTTTTAGTGAAGACAGGGTTTCACCATGTTGACCAGCATGGTCTCGATCTCCTGACGTTGTGATCCATCCACCTCAGCCTTCCAAAGTACTGAGGTTAGAGGCATGAGCCACTGTGCCTGGCCGCTGAAGTTATTTTCAACTGGGCTCCTTCAGTCTCTTATTCCAATAACTGGACAAGTAGAATGCTGGTGCTGATAGATCGTGAATGCACTCAGAATAAACCCTCTTGTTTGATAGGTGGAGGAGATAAGGCCTTGGTAGTAACTCCTGGCTGCTCTATCATTGTGGAATGCTTTACTGGTCTTAGCTTTTTCATCCTCCAGCTATTCTTCCTTAACCCCAATTTTAGAAGAAATACCTGTGGCTCAAAGAGTTTGACTATGTTGGCTAAAGTCACATAGCTAGAAATGGCATAGGTGTGGCTCATACCCAAAGGTCTGCATTCTTAACAGATGTCTGGGACTAGTCCTAAAGCAACCCAAGTGAACATGATTTCTACCTGTGTGGCTCCTTTTGAGGTTGTATTCTGGAAGAGTAGAATCCAAGCTCCCAACAACGACATAAACCTCATACACATCCTTATTGCTGTCTACTGAAATGGTCCCAGTGGGCTTTTCTTTGTGGTTGCATGATTCAGAAAATCCGAATAGAGGAAATGCCAAAAGGACTGGTTAAGCTCATTTCCCTTGAATGCTCTGCTTCTTTCATTAAGTTTGACACTGTTGACACTGAACTTGGTGCTTCTAGGATAGCTGTTAGCATTCAGTTAACTTGACATCTCGCTGGGCGGGGCGGGGTGGGGGTGGGGGGTAAAGGGAAAAAGGACACTATGTGGAAAATTAAGTAACCTTGACAATTCAAAAAGGTAAGGGTGGTCCAATATCCACTTGCCTGTAGGAAAGTTTCAATGCCCTGACTATGGAAAAATATTAACATGTGATGAAGAATTGCTTGCAAAACCAAATATGTAATTCCTTATGCCCTATGTTTTAAGGGTGAGGCCCTTTGAAATAAGGCAGGCATGAGATTGATAATTACATAAAGGTAGGTCCTCCTTGTTCAAAGAATTAACAATAAGGGGTGCTGGCTTTCCCAGGCAGTTCATCTCAGGACTTTATAATTGCTTTCATCTTGATAACATCCCAGGTCAGGTTATTTTTATTGCTTGCAAAGAAGAAGTGCCCTCAAGTTATCTAGGAAAAGCCAGTCAAAAGCACATTTATAAAGGTATTGACCTTAAAATAATAAAGTGTGTAGTTGAGGGGGTGTAAAGGCATATTGGGCTTCTGCAGGATTTGGAGGCAAGGGTATTGTCGTTGGGGAGCAGCCGAGGGTGGAAGAAGAACTGGAAAACTGGAACCTAGCAAATGATTCAAGTGCATTTGGATGCATTTATTTGTTTATTTATTCTGACTTTGAGAAGTCAAAAGTAATTATGAATCATAAATATCCACTGTGCTCAGTGTTCACATAGCTTTCTTTGAGGCAGCTTCAGTGGTATGGAAAATACAGAAAGAAAAGAAAATCATTTAAAATAGTTGCAGTGCTGAAATCTTAGCCACAGAAAGATTCAGTAATTAGAGGCTTTTGAATGGAGCTTCAGTTCTCAGATGTGAAGTACAGACTTTGGGGAAGCACTATGGGACAAATAAAGCCTTTTTCCTCCTTCTCTGAACTAAACGTTGTGAAAATCAAGCCAGCTCTTGGCCTTAAGTGTGGACATGGGCCTACGTTGTGGGATTCAAGGGAAGAAAGTAGCTAACAACACTCAAAACATCTCTCAAAGTCCTGCTCTGAGATCACAACCCATAATGACAGGTGGGTTTCTTTCTTTGGATAACTCTGATTTATTGGTAGTAGATGACTGAAGGGCTGTGTTGAGAAGGACTCAGAGGTCATCTCTGGCCTTGGCAAGAAAGAGTGCCACAGTTGATTAGTAATGTCTGCCATGGAATTGAGAGGGTCATGGTTTTGTGTGTATCAAGCAGTGGCTGTCACCAACTTACTGTTGAGCTAAGGTGCTATCCCAGGAAAGTACTAAGCAATGCAAATCCATTACATAAGTTGGACCATAGCCTCATTCTTAATGATTGACTCTGAGAGTTTTAATAGACAAATATGTCTATTTGCTTAGGTTCTGGGGTAGATATGTGTCCAGTTGTTCCGAAGGCTAAAGTGACTATAAAGCAAGAGTTGGCAAACTTTTCCTATAAAGTGCCAGAGAGGAAATATTTTAAGCTTTGCAGGCTGTTCAGTGTCTGTCACAGCTATTCAGCTCTGCCATTGTCATGCAAAAGCAGCCATAGACCATATAGAAACAAAAGGCATGGCTGATTTTCAATGAAACTTCATCTACAAAAATAGGCAGTGGACCATATTTGGCCCTTGAGTCATAGGTTTGCCAACCTCTGTTGTAAAGTAACTGCAGTGCCCTCTGGTAGAGGGAACAGTTAATAGACTGCGACTCTGGCATGAGGTGGTTTTGATGAACAGCTGTGTTCACAGGTTGAAAACTCATAAGTAGAGGAGCTTCTATAGCTGTGACCTATGGTCTCTCGCTTGTTTGCAGGCAGATCTTACACAAAAGAGGAGGATATCACAGCTTTGGTTTTTGGGCAACAGAGATTATGGCCAAGTGTCTACTTCTCCTTTGGTTTGTAATTATATAGTTGCTTCTGAAATTTGTTCAATACTTACATAATGTAAACCAGATTTAGATACCTCATAGAGACTAATTTTTTTGTCCTCTATAATAAAATGATACAAAATACAAGACTGTCTCATTTAAAAACTTAAATAAAATGGAGTTTATGTGTCATAAGCGGCCTTAACTTTCCGTAACTTCCCACTTCTGGACTTGTCTACACCCATTCTCATTCTGTTTCCTTAGAGGTTGAGTTAAGGGTCCTTCTCTGGGGTCCCAAGTCACTTCACATATGCCCCTATTGGCACATTCAACACTTAACTGAAATGAGCTGATTGCACACTTGTCTCTTTGGTTAGGTTCAAGTTGCTTGAGTGGCTTTTCTTTCTCATGTCAGTGTCTGCAACACCTAGTGTAATTCGTGGTATATGGTAGATATGTCCAGTAAAAACAACACAGTATGCTTAGGGAAATAGTGGTAATATGGTTAGTGAAAATAAGTATTAAAAACGTCACTAATATTTACTGTGTGCTTTCTTTATGAAGGGTGTAAGGTGTTCTGCATATATTATTGCATTAGACCATGATATCACCCCTATGAACTTTTATTAGTAATTTCAAAAAGCGTTTCAGCAACCCTGTACATAATTCCCATCTTACAGATAATAAATATAAATATGGAAAATGATATATGAAGAACTTATGGTTATGAGTTGAAATAAGGGTCTATTTTTTACCTTTCAGTTGTTGAGTTCACAGGAAAAGCCTGCAAATATTTGACCTGTGTTACAGTGAGTTCAAATGCTAATTATGAACGTTTACTAATAGGAAAGTTAAGATAACAGTTCTTGAACAATTAGAAGATGTGGCCACACCAGGCCTGCACTCATCATGGCAACATGGTTGTATGTATAGGAGTTGCCAAACTTTTTTTTTTTTTTTTCTGTAAAGGGCAAGATAGTAGATAATTTTGTAGCTCAAATGACAAAATCAAGGCTATTATGTGGTTATTTATATAATCATTTAAAAATGTAAAAACCAGTCTCAGCTCATGGGCTATACAAAAATAGGCAGCATGCTGCATTTGGCCCATGGGTTGCAGTTTGCTGACCTCTGATATATTGGATTCAGAGACTTTGCTGTGCAGATGGGCATCCTCCAGGTTCCCACAGACCATTCCCTCTTCTAAACTGGCTCCTGCCTTTATTTACATAACCTACTGGATTTTTCTAGGTTATTAAGTTTGCACCTTCTAGGCTGTAGGAATGAGTCCAAAGCATAACATCGTCCTTCAGATTCTTCGTATGTCATGTCTTCAAATAGCTCTGCTGGGTGGGAGGGGGAGGAAGATGGACACTTGAGGGTAGAGAAGAGAGAACAAGGGCTGGCAGGCTCCAGCAGATGGTTCTGTTAGGTTGGAGCCATTTGTTAGTAGGAAGGCTAAGCCTGGCTGTGCCATTAACAAGCTGTGCGACCCGGTCTAGCTGAGGCTTCCTGAGCTTCAGTGTCCTCACTTGTACAATGGGGCTGCTGATGCCTGCCTGCCCTGCCTGCCTGCTGCCAAAGCTTGTTCTAAGACTTAGGTCACATTCTCTTATTACTTGAAGTTGTATTGGGAAATGTAGTGTTTAATATTATTTTCTTCTGTATTTAGTATCTATAAACTTTGAGTCATGGAAGATTGAATGAAGGTGAGTTCCTAGTGTAATTGGAGGGCTTGAAGACCACATCCTGAGAGACCAAAACTGGAGAGCACCCTTTCACCCTTGAATGGGTTAGTCTTAGAAATGAAAGCAGGAAACGTCACCATCTGGCAGGTAATTCTTAGCAACAGTTACTGGGTAAAGCTTAATGATGGGAAGTGCTAATTTAGTGTCTTAATTGGGAATGGACAGAAGCTCTCTTTGGTTCTGGGTCTGGCCCTCAGCCATGGGGCCTCAGACTCCTGACTCAGCACTGTCACCACTGTGCCTGTCTTTCAGGGAAGAACTTGTGCTGACCAGGCTCCTGTGACCGATGCCTGAAAACCAAACTATTAACTTATTCATTTTCCGTGAATACTACAGTTGCCAAAGAGATAGAAATGCTCATACCCAGATGACCACCTGCTTCTCTCCCTCCTAGCAGAACCATGTGGAAAACCAAGCCCTACCCAGAAGGCTGCTTGGGAAGCAGGGAACTCACACCAGGGTGTTGAATGAAGTAAGTCCGCAGGACACAGGCAGAGGTTACATGCTTTTGCCATCTCGTAGATGTCCAGGGATAGCTTTATCCATGAGACTGAAAGACTCAAAGTGAAAGACTCAAAGTCTATTGCCTAAAATTTTTCCAAATTGCCTTTAACAAATAAAAAGTTTTTATTAGAATACCATAGAGAAAATCCAGAGAAGCACCAAAAAGAAAATAGAAATCATCTATAATCCCATTATGCAGTTATAACCACTCAGTTAATATTTAATGGGTAGTTTTTAATACTTATACAACTATATGACCAAAAATGACATTATGCAATACAGTAGTGTTTTAGAATTACTTTCTCCACATCACATATTGGCAACATTTTCCCATTTCCCTATATAATCTTCTGCAGCACCTTTTAAATTACACATTTTAATGAACCATCTCACCATTGTTGGATACGTACACTGTCATTCTTAGGTATTTGATGTAGTTACCGAAAATCATTTCTGGAATGAGAGAGACGTAAGTAGGGAAGTAATACATTGTGGTGACATCATAGAGGACAAAAGGCCTCCCTACAAAATGTTTTGTTGTTCTGCCACCAGAGATGGCTCATAGACCTGGCTTTACAGGACCGCTCTACTTTCGTTGCTTGAGCCGCTTTTACATACTATACATCCTGTTCATTTTCTTCATAAACATCTACCTCTATCTAAAATATTCTTATTTATTATTTCCATTCTCAACTAGAATGGAGGCTCCATGAGCACAGGAACCATTGTATCTCATGCACTGAGCACATGGTAAGTGCATAACAAATATCTGACAAATGAAAAACATATACCAGAGCAATATTATGTCAAAGAGATCTGCGTTGCTAGGATCTAATTTGTTGGCCTGGAAAGGAAAGGTATTTAACTTTTTTAAATAGTTAAAAATGATAACAAATGTGAAACATATGACTTTTTGCTTCCGTTAGACTGAAGCTGTGTTCATTTTTGGTGGTTTTCTGTCAAATAAAATTCTGGGAAGCAGGTCATGTAGGCACAGTAGTTTTTTCTTGATTTCTGTCCTCTCTGCCTTTTTTTCTTTTTGAGATGAAGTCTCACTTTGTCACCCAGGCTGGAGTGTAGTGGCGTGATCTCAGCTTACTGCAACCTCCGCCTCCAGGGTTCAAGCAATTCTCCTGCCTCAGCCTCCCAAGTACCTGGGACTACAGGAAGCCACCACCAAGCCTGGCTAATTTTTTATTTTTAGTAGAGACAGAGTTTTGCCATGTTGGTCAGGCTGATCTCAAACTCCTGACCTCAGGAGATTCATCTGCCTCAGCTTCCCAAAGTTTTGGAATTACAAGCATTAGCCACTGACGCCTGGTCTCCCTTTTTTCTTTTTTTCTTTTTCTTTTTTTTTAAGCTCAGCATCTTTATCCTTTAAGTCTCCCCATTCCAAATAGAAGGGCATCACTGAAAAGCTGGCAGACAGTATTTGGAACACCTGTGAGTCCTTGCCATATCTGGAGTGTGCCTTATGTGTGAGAGGGTTGGGGGTGAGGGTGACAGAAGAGGGAAGGAGCTTGTGCACAATCCAGAAAGACCTCTGGGTCTTCTTACCTTTGACCTGTTGATTCCAGTATGTGGGAACCTTATCTTGTAGGAACCTTATCTTGTATACAGTCTGCGAAAGAGCTGAGTTGGTCAGATAAGGCTCCGTCAGTCATCACCGTGTAAAAGGCAGTCCCCTGGGCTTGGTATCTGCCACGAAGTGGGGTTCTTTCTGGCAATGAACATTATCAGTGACATCTTTTGGTCTCCAGTGATGTTGAGTGGAGCTCTGCTCGTCACGTGAACTAGGGAATTTTACAGTACTAGCAGTCAGCAAAGTTATTGGTAAAGGGCTAGAGAGTAGATATTTTTGGTGTTGCAGGCCAAGGAGTCTTTGTTACAAATACAGTAAGTCTTTACTTAACATTATTGGTAGGTTCTTGGAAACTGCAACAAAGTGAGACAACAACGTCATTTCCTTCAATGTCTTTTCATTGTGCTGATGAGGAAAAAAATTGGTTATATATGGTTTCACTTAGTGCCACAGTTTCCAAACACCTATCGATGGTGTTAAGTAAGCACTTACTGTATTCAGCCCTGCTGCTGTAGCTTGAAAGCAGCCTTCTCCAGTACATTCACAAATGGCGAGGCTGTGTTCCAATAAAACTTTATTTATTTATTTATTTATGAGACGGAGTCTTGCCATGTTTCCAAGGCTGGAGTGCAGTGGTGTGATCTCAGCTCACTGCCACCTTTTCCTTCTGCGTTCGAGCGATTCTCATGCCTTGTCCCATGTAGCTGGGATTACAGGCATAGGCCATCATACCCAGCAAATTTTTGTATTTTTTGTAGAGATAGATAGGGTTTCACCATGTTGGCTAGGCTGATCTCGAATTCCGGGCCTCAAGTGATCTGCCTGCTTCAGCCTCCCAACGTGCTGTGATTAGAAGCATGAGCCACTGTGCCTGGCCTCCAATAAAACTTTATAGTAACATAACGTGGTCTGGATGTGGCCCCTGCAAGCTGTAGTTTGCATGCCCTTGTACAATAATAGCATTGTAATTACAAACGTGAATTCTGGAATGAAACACACCTGGTTTCAGATGCCAGCTCCATGGCTTTCTGGTGGTGTGACCTTGGGGAGGACACTGATTCCCCTGAACTTAGTAAAGTTTGGAGGAATCAAGGAGCTCCAATGAGGAAAATGCACAGGCCTGCACATTACTGTTATCAACCCAGAGAAGTTACGTCAAGAACATTTTACCTTCTACTTAGAAATGGAATCTCTTTAGTAGGAGAGAAAAAAAATATCCCATTTTAAAGCAGAAGATTAGGCCTTCTTTTAACCTTGGCAAAACACGTTTCTGTGGCCACTTGAGGTTCTGAGCAACATAAGGCATCAGAAAGGAGACTGATCTATCAAAAATCTTTTGCTTTAAAAATCATGGAATAAACCAGACTGGCATCCTTTAAACATGTTAGCTTTTTTCTCATCGAGAAAATAAAGATACATTTCTAAAATCAAACTTCCCTTCATTTCCCATGAAAAATGTATTTTAGAACAGACTGAAAAGCCTCAATGTGTCTGCAAAACCCCCTCCCTGCAGTTCAGCCAGAGCCGTCTACTGCAGAGCCTCTCATGGTAGTGGCTGCTCAGCAAAATCCAGGGGGGTTGCTTAATGAGGGGTGAAGACAATATGGACTCAGAGATGCGGCCAGTTGTTTTTTCACAGTTGGTAGGCAGTGTTGCAGGTGCATTCTCTTAATGAGGGTTAATTTGTCTCATATTTTAATCTGACAGAATCTGGCCATGTTGTTATGTATTCCTCGGAGGTAACTTGCTTGTTCTTAGTTGGCATAAAGAGAGAAAATGGAGCATAATTTTGGGGTTATTCGAATGATAAAGTGGCAAGCTGGAATCTGTAAGAAATTTTGCTTTTCTAGTGCCCAGAGTGACGTTTACATAGAATAAGAACATTTTAGCAGAAATGGCAAAGATGAAGGCGGGCTAAATGGCGTTTCTAGAAGACTCTAGTTTGCAGCCGTTCCCTATGCAATGAACTGAATCAAGCAAACAGATTAGGGATGTGATTTTGCACAGCATGTGTAGTTTTGCTTGTTTCAGATATTGCTGCCTATTGGGTGTGCTATGGTTCCTACCTAAAGAGTGAATAGAGATTCTGTTTTTGAAAAAAACAAAAAAACAAAAAACAAAAAACAATTTTTACTTAAAAAATCATAAAATAATAGCTTATTGTGAAAAGTTAAAATTAGTGAATAAGGTTGATATTTTTTTCCCCTAACTCAAATCTCAATCAGATGTAAGGACTATTAACCTGCCTAGATATGTTTTGAATTTGGAGAGGGGTTATGCATAGGTATCTGTGTATATATTCAGGATATCTAGGAGATTCTTCTACTTGCACAAGACAAACCCAACTCAGGCTAGCTTAAGCCAAAGTGAAATCAGTTGCTTATATTATTGGGAAGTCTAGGCATGGATCTGGCTTCTGGCATGATTCCATCCTGGGGTTAATTTGAAGTCTTCCCTCCTCTTTCTGCCTTTTGTCTTTTCCATCATCTAGTTGTTCTTCGTTTTCCATTTCAATTAACTGCAGATGGACTTCCTTCCCTTTGTGGGAAAGATGCTCACCTGCACACCCAGACTCACAATGCACCTATTCAGTGATTCCGGTACAAGGAGGAGTGTCTCTAGCCACAAGCCTGTAGATCAATCCCTGGAAAGGACAGTCACTTCTTGTTCTGTTAGGGCCATGTTCCTACTGCTTAGACCAAACCCACTGTAGCTAGTGGGGTTTCCAACAGGCTGGACTTGGGTCCCCCCCTCTCTGTGCCGAAGTGGGGTGGCGCTTATCATTGGATGCTGCAAATGACAGCACCACATGAACTCAAGGCAGGGAGTTGCTGGCACTAGAAAAAGGAAAGAACGCTAGTTAGACACACGTGCACACACATACACTTTAGAAAACAGGAGGTATGCTCTATAGAATCTTTGCTATTCTGTAGCTTCATTTTTCACTTCGTGTACACACAGATTCTTATAGCTTTCTTTTTAAATACTATATAGGCTTCTTACATAGGCTATTTAGCAAAAGGAAAATCCATTTAAAGAAATACAATCATTAGCATCCACCCCAGAGCCTTACACATTTATATCTTGTTTTCTTTTATGCTTTTGGCTATCCCTAAAAACTCCTAATTTCATTAAATAGATTTTTTTTTCTTAAATCCAGAAAACAAGAGATATTATATTATGTGTAGGATTGGCCATCATCAGCAAAAAGGAAAGTAGAGCTTTCCAAACATTCAGGAAAGCCCTAACTTGTTCGTTATTGCCTAGAATTCCACCTCAGCAGCTCCTTTCCTTTTTGCTTGAAAAATGAAAATCTTAGCCCTGGAGGGGTGATAATGCAGCACCAAATCACTTTTATTCCTTAAGGTAAATAAATTTTTGTCTCTAAGCCTTTTCCCTGTGTGGGGCTTTGGTGAGCGGCAAGAGAAAATCTTGGACCTCTGAGAACAAGAGAATGCTTCTTGGTTGGGGGACGGTAAAAGGGTCAGTGGGAGAGAAGTAAAGAGAGGTGACGATAACACCAAATACATAGGTGGTTCTGGGGGCACACTGGACCTCCGTGCTTCATTAGATAAAAGACAGAAACTTCCTTGCCCCTTGGAGATGCAGCTCCATTTGTACTGGACCCTGTGAGTCCAGCATACCCCGAGAATTTTTGCCTGTGTCTTTCTGCCTCTACTCCCTCCACCTCCATCTAGGCATGCTGCTTTGCTCTTTATTAGTTAATATCTAAACAACAAAGCCCAGGTCCTTCCCTGGTTTCCCCAGAACACTGACTCACACCCTAGCAATTACAAGCATATGAACTACTGAAAATTTGTGGGAGTGCACAGAAAGGAGCAATGTTAGGATCCACGTGGCTTTTTCTGCCGCCTCCTGGTGCCACTGTGTTTCTGTCTTCCTATTTGCCTCCCTTCTTGTGCCTCCCTTCTTATTTGCCTCCCTTCTGCCTATTTGCCTCCCTTCTTTGGACTCCTTCTTGTGCCTTCTATAGCACAGCTGTGTACAAAATTCCTGAGTTTTCACTTTATACCACGAGCACTTTTCAAGAACTGAAATACTGCTCTCCATCTGGCTAGAGCAGTGGAAGGGAACGAACAAATGTGTTGGATCAGGCGGGCTTGATTTCACACTCTTGTTCTTTTGCTTACTGACTGTATAACTGGGCCGGTTACTGAACCTCCCGAGACTGTTTCCTCATTGGTAAAGATGGCAGTAATAATGCCCACCTCAAAGCATTGCTGGGAGCATGAAATGAAGTGGGGCTGGCAGAGAGCACAGGGTCTGGAGACTTGCGAGGCTGGAGGAGAGGAGGCCATTGAATGACCATTGGGGGCTCTTAAAGGTGTATTGACAGATCTGGGTCTTAGAAAGATTGTTCTGGGAGCACAGAGAAAGATGGATGGTTCCGTGGGTCCATGTAAGTGCTAGTGAGCTCTGGGGCTAGGACAATAGCAAATTTGAGCCATGTCAGGAGAGTGTCAGTTGAATTTGATAATTTACTAGCTTTTACCTTGGAGTCAGCTTCTGTTCATCAGTCACCCTCTGCATTTATTTTTGTGATTTACTGCTACCCACTCATGCATGTAGCATATTTTTCTAATTACATATTATTTTGTAATGGCAGCCAAGAAAATGCCTCAGCAAGGTTTGTACCCTTTACACTGGTTCCTAAGCATGAGGGCTGCTTCTACCGTGGTACCCAGGTTGGCCCTGGGACACTGGGGCCCTTTAATAAATATTACATGAGCCGTCATCTTTGTCCTTGTTCACTGTAGAAGAATTAAGAGGTATGAAACATAGGGATCCTTGGTGAATTCTTTGGAAGAGAATCTTTCTCCCAGGCAGAGTTGCAAACACCTGTCTACAAACGGTAGTTACCTCTGATCACAATGATTATCCAGAGTAGGTATCTCAGTAAAATTCTGTTACTGCAGTTTTCACCGTCTGCATTGAGAAGATGCTTGACACTACTCTGATGCCTACTGTGTGGGGTGGGATGGTTGAAGAAGAGGCAGAAGGGTATTTGCAAGAAAAGGGATTGGAAAATGCCATGAGAAACTGTGTTTTCAGACAAAACATACAACTGTCGGGAATGAGAGTTTTCTGTTCTGGCAAAGTCAAACAGGTTTCAGAATTTCCCCCAAATTTCTGGTGTGAACAATGAAATTACCTCGAGGCTGTTTCAGCTAAATCATGTGATTGGTAGTCGTTTGATAAACCCTGTCTCCAAAGGCTTGGTAACCCAGAAGGCTGCTTTTTCATGGGATCATCAAGCAGTTCTCAGACAACTTCCCTAGTGTTTAACAAACTCTCTTCTCTAGGGCTGGCAGCTGCATTGGTACAGCCTCCTGCCTTGTTCTATTCTTGAGTTTATGCTATGGGGCAGATATAGCATGAAATGCCCAATTCTGTTTATGTCTGACTTGAACCGTGTTTATCAGACTCATCACTCCTTAATTATGAAACACTGAGATGGACCTTTGAAATGGAAGCCAAGTCTTGTTAAAGGCTTAGTCACAGGTCTTCAAGTTGTAAATTGTTCGTGATGCTTTCTCCCTCTCTACTTGTGCAAAGCAAGTGTGGCGTCTAAAATTCTGTAAGGTCATTGAGCTAGAAGAGCTTGGATCTAGTGTAAACTTATTGAAATTATAAAAAAAAGTGTGTGTAAGGAGAATAGATTCCTGTTACACACACTACCTGTTCATTTAATCTTTTTAGTTTCGTGTTCTCATTACTTAGGTCTAAATTTGGGTTTCTTTCCGGGGTAAGCCCTGGAAAAATGAGTCTTACAAACCCTACTTGTTCTACAGAACAATCACCTACTTCCATGGCCTGAAATCATTTAAGTGCTACCTGAGAGTTTGGTGTGGGAGTCTGTATCGGGATTTCTCTTTCAATAGGGTCTGGGACCTTCAAATCTCACTCCCATTCCCATGGGTCCATGAGACCCATTTCGCAAAGAAACCAAGGAAATTTTCCTGAGCTACATAATGTTCAGGTCTGCCTGAAGGCTTGTGAGGGAAGGAGAAAGACAGGAGAACTGTCATTATTAAACAAAGCTGTCCATCTGGAGTTCATCCAACCAAGGTTAAAATGAAAAGAGAAAAGAATGAAATGGGAGATTTTGTTTGGTTTTGGTTATTGCTGGTTTTTTGCCTGCTGTCGTCAATACCTTCCTTTGTCCACTGGCCAGCTAATACGCAAGTTACCCCCGTTATCCTTGTCTATACTTGGCAACCCTTGAAAAATCAAAATGCCCTTTATTTTGACTGTTTTTCATCAAATACAAATGCTTACAAATACACCAAGGCATAAGGTCAGAAATCAATTCCATCTTCCTAAAATTACTTGTATGCGGTAGACTGCTGCTCCAGGGAACCCAGTTCAATATCTCATATTTTACTCTTGGAGATTACTTGTTTAGATTCCTAATATCTGGAACATGCTACGGGATATTTTCTTATAAAACAAATAATTCAAAAGTGCTTAATGAAAGGAGACTAGAAGACCAGAGAAGGCCAGTGTTTAAATTGTGTGCAAATACAGCCTTTAGCCACACCAGATAAACAGCTGAATCCTGGGTGCCGCTGGCTCACTCATCTATGCCGTTGTGTGACTGAGGATTTTGTCATGGGATCTAGGAGTCCTTACCCCTCAAAAGGATGCTGGTGCAATGCATTATGGTATCACTTCCTTTCAAGGTGGGTAGTTTTTCTTTTCTTTTCTTTTTTTTTTGGAGACAGTCTCTCTCTGTCACCCAGGTTGGACTGCAGTGGTGTGATATCGGCACACTGCAACCTCCCGCTCCCTGGTTCAAGTGATTCTCCTGCCTCAGCCTCCCAAGTAGCTGGGACTACAGGCGTGTGCCACTATGCCCAGCTAATTTTATATATTTTTAATAGAGTTGGGGTTTCACCGTGTTAGCCAGGATGGTCTTGATCTCCTGACCTCATGATCCACCCACCTAAGCCTCCCAAAGTGCTGGGATTACAGGAGTGAGCCATTGTGCCCTGTCCAGTTTTTCTTAATAAACTAAAATATTTGTCACGAAGACGCTTTAGTCCCATCAACAGATGTCTCTGCTCATTGTGAGCTGTGTTGCAAGTGATTTGATCCTAATAGTCAAAGTATGAAAGCTATCCATTATATATTATTTTCAAAAGTAAATTAATAATTTCAAAGTCATTTCTACAATAGTATTCTTCGTGAACACCTGCTGTGTGCTAGGAGCCAGGGCCACAGTGGTGAACAAGGCAGACAGGCTTCCTAACTTCACAAACCTCACAGTTTACTGGGAGTAAGATAAAAGGTGAACATAATATTCATCATAATTTTTAAAAGGCAACAAAATAATTTCAGATAGTGGTCACTGGCATAAGAGAAGTAGAACAGTGTGGAAGAGGGAATGAGATGAGGGAGAGCCGCCGTAGATAAGATGATCAGAAGATTTTCCTGGGGGGTCAACACTGGAGCTAAGGCTTAAGCCATTAGAGAGACTGGGCCATGCGAAGGTCTGGGGAAGAACATTATAACGAGAGGAAACAGCAAGTGTAAAGGCCCCATGGTAGGAATCAACTTGGTGTGTGTGAAGAACAGTAAGGAGATTAGTAGAGAGGAATTATTGATAATGGAAAGAGAGGCAGCATGCAGTTGTTTCTAAGAGCATGGACTCAGGAGCTGGCCTGTCTGCACTGGAATTCTAGTTGCCTCACTTACTAGCTCTGTGGCCTTGGATAAGTTTGTTGGCCTCTCTGTGCTTTGTTTTCCTCATCTGTAAAGTGGGGGCAGGGATAGCCCTACATCATTGTGTTTGTGTGATAATTAAATGAGCTGACAGTTGTGAAGCTCTTGGAACAGTGTCAGGCACATAGCAAGCACCGTATAAATATTGGTTAAATATTTTTCAAGAAATTAGACTAAGGAGAATTGTATGGGATAAATTTTATGCCTAGGAATTACATTAATTCCATAGACATAAATCTTTCAATGCCATAGATATCACTATTAAAGGAAGAAATGGTTGAAATGCAGACCTAGTTCAATACCCTCACCTTAGAAAAGAAACTGATCTGTACTTGCTGGCTTCATTTAAATTATTTATTAAGTATAGTATCTATGGCTATGTTCTTGTTATAAGACATTCATATAATGCTGCCAAAGCTAAATTCTGCACTATTTCTATCCTCAATTCAAGTCCTCTCTGGAGGTCAATATCTGGCCTTGTTGACATTTATCTAAACATTCATATGTTTAAGCCATACATATGAGAAAATATAGCTTAGTTTTTTATAGATGATATTATAAAAATACCTTTTAAAATTATAAAACACTGAGATAAAATACTCATAACATAAAATTTACCGTCAACCATTTTTGAATATACACATAGTTCAATAGCATTAGGTACATTCACATTGTACCTTAAAATTGTTCTCATTCTTAAAATTGTCTTCTTCACTCATAATGTATATATTTTAAGTTAACAGCATGTCTTTAAGGTTTTTCTTCAGCATTGATGTACCTTTTCCTCATTCCTCTTAACTGCAGTCTGGCATTTCGTGGTATTGTAAATACCTCTTTGAATTATTTCCATATTAGTAGACAGTAAATTACTTCCATTTTTTTTTTTTTGCCGTTGCAGGGAAACTGAGTCTTTAAAATATTTTCTCCTTTTACTGCTAAATAACAAAATGCAATTCAGAACCATGTTGAGTCAGAACACAACTTTTCAACATTTTCTTGTCGCTTTTAAGGCAGAAGGCAGAGCACTTGATCTGCTGTTGCTCGGTAATAACCATCTCGGTTTCCAAGCTGGCCCAAACAGAGCTTTGGCTAATAGAGGCAAGATACCTTTTAAATAAAGCCCCGCCTGACAGAACTGCAATCTGCTTTGTCTCCCATTTGTTTGCCTGCCTTCATAATTTGAGGGGTGCTCAGATGTGGCCTGGTAAATAATGGCAGTGTGATTTGTAATCAGACACCTGTCCATCCCATCACAACTGTTGGGATTCACAAGGGTCCCTGCGCATCTGGGGCAGCGCTGGCAGCCACACGTAGAGGCCAGCAACCCTTTATTGGCTGAGAGGGCATGAGAGAGTTGGGCTCCTGGGGAGATATGCCACTCTCTGAATCCCAGGCGCTGGAGGCCCAGAGCTCCCCATGGATCGGGCATCGGTTCTTCAGCACTTCTCTACTGGCAGGGCTTCTGAGTAGACTGTGGCTGTGTGGTGCTGTTAGAGGCTGACTGTGGGCTGCCTTATACATGGCATGGACTGTTCCAAAGGGGAGTGCCTGTTACAGATGAATTAAAATACAAAACAGCAAGTGTTTGTAAAGAAGCTTTCATTTACATTTTATGCATGATTTATGAAGTCAGATGTCCATATCAAGTATTACTACTCTTGCTGTGGTGACTACCTTGACTATTGCTACCTGGAGTGCTTTAGGGAGACAGATTATTGGATAAGCCTCAAGACTTGCTTAAAATAATCCCTCCGTAGCGCTGCTCTTCCCTTCACCCTTGCTTATTTGTTTGCGAGAAATCTCTCTGCTACCCTTTTTTGATGAGGAGAATTCATGGACCAGCTTCCCACAAACCAGACCCTGCTTTCACCTCCCCAGGTGTGCTAATATGGCTCGATTTGAATTAGGATTTAATCTTGAAATGTGTACTTTTTAAAAAAACATGAATTTTCTGCCCAACACTCAAGTTTGGCCAGAACATTAAAGAATGGGTCTGCTTGAGCATCTAAAGACTCAGGGAGACTTGGCAGGCAATCAGGTTCCCATTATCCCGTAAGTACTATGGTAGGCCTGGCTTTGCTTTGATATTTTCAAAGGGAGAGAAAAAGAGAAAACAAAAACCAAAGCAATAACAGCCACTGCCACCAAAAACAGCCTGAAATGTTCCCACCTGAAGGAACAACCTGAACTAGATCTCGAGAAGACAGGAAAATGGTGTCTTGCTGCTTGGCTAGTTAGTATTTTGATATTTTGTCTGGAGCATGCAGAGTTTGGTGTTTTAGAAATTCCAAGTTGCTCCAAAGTGAGGAAGGGTATGCGTCCATTCTCAAGTGATTTCTGTCACCTGCAGACCATTCACATTCCCAGGGATTTAGTGCTGGGGACGTGCACTCTGTAGTTTGTAACTGATCAATTCCAGTCTGTCTAAAGGACAGCCTTCATGTAGCCTGAGAATCCCTTTTCATTTGGAAACATCAAATCATCAGTTGCCATCACTGCCTAGTCAATGCCAACAACATTGGAAATGCTGAAAACTTGGTCCTGGTCTTGTGAAGAGACTGGTGTTTTGGTGTTGCCACAGAGAAAGTGGCCGTGTAGCTCAGGTTAAACTTGGTTAAAGGTTTGTTCATAATGAGAGTTGACATTTATTGAGCACTTATTATGTGCCAGGCATCACGGTGACTTTTTCACATTAATTCAGTCAATTTTTATAGTAACTTTAGTGGGTGGGGGATATTACTATCCCGTTTGAGAACTAAGAAAACTGAGACTTGGAGTTAACTCACTCAAGGTCACATTATACATATCACTCTAGAACCTTCAGTCTTAATCAGGAGCAAACTATGCCCCACAGGCCAAATCCAGCCCCTGCCTGTTATATAGTGTGGCCCACTAGCTAAGAATAGATTTACATTTTTAAAAAGTCTTTAAAAAATTAAAAGAATGATATTTTGTGACAGGTGACAGCGATATAAAATTCAAATGTCAGTGTCCGTAAACAAAGTTCTATTGTAACAAAGCCTTCGTTATTTTTTTATGTTCTGTCTAGAACTACTTTCACTTTATAACAACGAAGCAGAGTAAAATTAATTACAACAGAAACTGCACGATCTGAAAAGCCTAAGATGTTTACTAAGTATTTGGCTATTTATAGAAAAATTCTGCCCACCCCTGCTTGATCATCACAAAATTGCCGACCTGTTAATCATCACTAATAGTAGTGAACATTTATATCACATTTGCCATATACCAGACACTGTTCTGGGCACTTATATTAATTCAACAGTGGCTTTGAATCACGTCATCATTAATCCCCTCTTTACATGTGAGGAAACTGAGACATTAAGAGACACAATTCTAGGCACTTTTACACCTGTGAATACAACCCTAGAGAATAGGTGCCCACCTTGCATTTGATAGATGAGGAAAATGTGGATGGAAGGGTCGGATGACTTTCCAAGGGTTCCACAGTAAGCAGGAAGTAGACTCCAGCCCCCGACCTCTCAATACCATGCCCTACCCTAAACAGGCAGTTTTTTGGTAGTGGGGGAATGGAGTCTTGCTCTGTCACTCAGACTGGAGTGCAGTGATGTGATCTCAGCTTACTGCAATCTCCGCCTCCCGCCTCCCGGGTTCAAGCAGTTGTCCTGCCTCAGCCTCCCTAGTAGCTGGGACTACAGGCATGTGCCACCATGCTCAGCTAATTTTTGTATTTTTAGTAGAGACAGGGATTCACCGTGTTGCCCAGGCTAGTATCGAACTCCTGACCTCAGGTGATCTGCGTGTCTTGGCCTCCCAGAGTGCTGGGATTATAGGTGTGAGCCACCACGCCGAGCCAGCAAGCACTTTTGAGAACACACCACGCTACAGCATTTTTAGAAAAGCACTGTCACCAACAGGTGAGGCTGTCACCTTCCATGGGTGAGTCTGACAGCCAAATCCAGGCTGGCCGCAACTGTCTTTGATCTTTGGAGAGCTGCCTCCCCACCTTCTTTCCTCAGTGCCTCCTACCTCCTGGCAGCCCATTCATTCATTCTGGGGAACCAAGTCTCAGTAATGACCTCATTTGCATCTGGGAGGGAGGAGAAGATTTACTTCAAAACTGAGTGGGCCAAGACGCATTCCAGTGGCGTGCCTCTTAAGCCGTGTGCTAATGCAGGTCTTGATAATACCTTCTCTCTCTGGAACCAGAGGATTCGAATCCCAGCAGACCATGCTTCTTTTAAGTCAGATAAATGGCGGCTCACGTGGCATCCGTGGGAATAGTTTTGATAGTTTCACAAGGTGAGCGTCCCTTGCTTTTCCTTTGAAGGCATTGCTTTTTAGGCGTTATGACTGAGTCCCTGTTAGAATAAATTTAGCTGGTATTTCTCGAAAGCCCTGGTGCTCACGCGATGGTGGCATAAGTAGGGCGTGTGTTTTGGAGGCATGAGAGGAGAAAGGTACTTCTTACATTCTTCCAGAATTTTTTTTTTTTCCATTTCATGCTGCTTTCCATTGCAGCACCCATCAATTCCAAGAAAATGCTCATTAAGCATCTCATGCAGAAAACATCCTTATTTAGGTTTCTTTTCTGATTAATTTTTATTCTTAGAAATATTTTTCTCCTTAAAAAATTAAATCAGAATTTCTGACATTTGAATCTACTGAGAGAAAACTGTGTGTAAGTCTTGGTCAACAGGCATGAGAGATATGTGCATTCGAAATAGAATATTTTAAATTCAAAGAAAAGGCAGAGCATGAAGTACTACGATTTATGTTGATTTACATTGACTTAGGATTGTGAGGGGAAAGACTAATTGAGAATAGGTGGCTGGGGGCAGTTCTGGGAGGCTCTCTGATGGAGGTGGGATTTGGAATCAGCTTTGAAATGAGAATCGGTTTTACAGAAGAGCATTGGGAATGGATTAGCAACAGGAAAATTGGTAACATCATTCAAGAAGTTAAAAAAAATGAAGAAACATGTTTAGATTCCTTAGCATGGCCAGTTAAAGCATAGATCCAGGATTGGTAATCCACAGTACATAGGCCAAATCTGGCACACGACCTGTTTTCGCAAATAAAGGTGAATGGAGCGCAACCACACTCATTTGTTTGTGTGTTATTTATGGTCGCTTTCACCATACGGTGGCAGAATCAGTAGTTACAGCAGGATCCAAATGGCCTTGCAAAACTTAAAATATTTGCCATCTGATCCCCTTACAGAGAAACTTTACCACCCCCTGGCATTAATAAGGATGTACTAGGTAAATAGGATGGAGGGAAAGGAGGAAAATGGGGAAAAAGAAGGAGGTTTAGAAGAAGAATGAGGAGAAAAAGTAAGTAGAAAGGCAGAAGGCAAGAGCTTCCTAAATTTTATTTGTGCAAATGTGAGCTCTTTTTTCAGTTCAGCCTGTTTCCCTCTTTCAACCAAATATGGAATGACTGCTATTCACAGGCCTTGACAGCTCCACTTTCTGTGGGACTATGGAGTTACAGTATAATCACTTTCAGCCCAAGGAGACCGATGATAACAACTTGCTCCAAAGAGTTCAGTGTAATATAAAATTCACAAGAAAAAATTCAAAACTCCAGAGGGCCACAGGACGCATGAAGATGTGCCACATAGGGCCCAGGGGCCAGTGCATTAGCATCCTGCGTTAGAAGCTCCACGCTAAATGCGGCAACTAGCAGAGCAGCTCACCAGCGTGAACTTAGCATTTCCCCAATTTCTGGATGATTCTCTGGCATTCCATGTCAGATAAGTTAGAGAAATGCTGGATTAAAGAAAATTAAACATATTTACTTGCTGCAGGACTTCTCAGAGCCTTTAATATGACTCACAGAGCTCTGGGAACAGAAGGTAAAGTGTTGCGTTTCTCAAATGTATTTCACGTGAGCTTCACCCACTGCCACCCTTTTAATTTTTTTAAATAAAGCATTTTGGGATGAAGTGGCCTAGGCATTATTTTGAGATCAATATATTCCATCTACATTTAGAGCTAGACAGAATCTTAAAGGTCATACAACCCCATGCCCTCATAATAATTGTTATGAATTATCTTTTCAGGAATTTTATAAGATCACATTTAGGACTGAGAATCTGTGCTATTGATATTAATGTTGCTCTTAGAAATGTGTTTATGGTGTTTGGGTTTAGAGGTTTTATAATTGCAGTTTCTTATCAAATTCTGGCCTCAAATTCTGTACTCTTCTTAGCCGTGAATCCTTTCCTTCCCAAGGGGGTAATGTCAAAAAGGGGGTAAAAATGATAAAACTTTATAATTGACACTTAAAGGCCAGCCACTGGAAAAAATGAACCAGCGCGTTGACTCAATGGTCGTGGATGATGAGTTTTGGTTAAAAAAAAAAAAAAAATCCTGTATTTCAAATACAGCACAGAATTAGCCCTAATTGCCTGAACCGTGAGCTTCCAAATGAGTGTTTGGGAATTGGCAGTCAGTACCAGTCCACATCTGCTGTGATAAACTCCTGACTCTACCACGTCCCCCATCACGTGAAGGAGCCTTACTCTTTTCCCCAGTAATACTGTCACTTCAATGCAGATTTTGCTTCCTTTGTGACAAGCTTTGTGGACAAGGGAAGGTTACCCTCAGGGTTACCCAAGGGGCAGTATGCCACGGTCTCCTCAGAGCTCCAGAATAAACCCAGAGTATTTTCCTGAAGAGTCATTTTAAAAATCACTTTTTATTGAAGTGTAACATACACACATACAGAAAAGCACACATGACGATTGCACAATCCAAGTTTTCCACCTATGCACGTGCCACATAACCACTCCTGGAGTATCAATTTTAATCACATATTCTACATTAAAGCAAGCACAGATATATTACAATAGTATATCTCATGTTTAAAAATCAAATATCAGACTTCAAAGCAGTCAGAGCTCTTCATGGGTCACTGTAGGTTCTGACCCCAGAAAAGCTGCTGTATATTTCTCCAGGAAAACAAGCACACTCTTCTTTGCCATTAAGTTGTTTAGTGAAAAAAGTTCGGGAAGAACTGCCTAGGCAGGGAAAAGAAGTAATCATCCCTCACACTGCGTACTTACCCTGGGTTAAGCATTGGGTATACAGTACCATAAATGTTCACAACGAGCCTGAGGGCAAGCACATGACACACTTGGGCAACTGAGGCTTCAGGGAGTGGTTAGCTGCCCATGGCACAGCCAGCTGAGTTAGAGTTAGGACCACAGATCTGAATGGCTTGAACGTCCATTTTCTTATTAATCACTCCGTTCAGCTGTCTCTGTGGCATTTCTGTTTTCTTTTGTTTGGGCAAGTAATCTTACAAAGATCTCTCTCTCTCAAGATATTTCAGTCTCTCTCTCACCCCATCCTGCTCTCTCTATGGATTGAATATCCTGGCTTCTTGTTGTAGCACTCCAAAAACAAGAAATTCGTTTTTAGGATGGAGACACACGCTGACGATCTCGTTGCATAGCCCTCTGTCAGTTTTAGAGCAAAAGCAATCCAAGTTGAATTTGGAATGAATTACCTTCAAATGGCCATGCTTTGCAATGTACTACTGTAATCTGGGATATTGCAAGGCAGCTTAATATGCTGGGTGATGACACGTATGGCCATTATGTGGCTCTCCCTCATTGAATGCGCTGGGCGCAGCCCAAATCATAAATCTGCCAGCAGACAAAACATAAAATTTACATGCAAGATCAAATCTCCCCTGTCCTGATTTTTACACAAGGGTCACCAGTGGGTAGTAAATTAAGATTCAGAATAAAAGTTACCTGCAGGTGCTAAATCACTAGACCATGTCAGGATCATAGAATTTTCTTTTGTTAATAATGCCAGTGTGTGTTATCAGCGCCTGTGCTTATATAAAGCAGGGGTCAGTGTTTGTATAAGGAAAGGTGCCCTTTGTCCCTCAGAGATTTTGGATTTCTTTTGTCAAACATAGTTATATTGTTTTCCCAAATAGCAGGATATCTGGTACCAAGACCTGGGTTTGAAAGCTAAACATAGGAGACCAGACATGCTTGGATGGTCTGTAGTACTAATAAATCTCTGGTTGCTAAGAAATTACACATATATTTTAATTTCATTAGCTTTCAGGAAATATTTATTGAGCACCTGCTGCCAGATACTGTGCTGGCCACTGAATGTGCAAATATGAGTAAGACAATTCCATTGAGAAATGATCAATCAGGGACCAGGGCAAGAGAAGAGAACTACTCCAGGTATTTTAAGCAGGCAGAGATTTTATATTGGAAATAAGAGGCTTATAAAATCCCAGGAAGCATTGAAGGAATGCTTCAAGTCCTGGCTTCCAGAAATGATCCCCTGAGCACCTCTGAGGCACTATCCAGTCACCTGGAAGGAGGTACCAAGAATCCACTGTCACCAATGCTTCCACTGCAAACTGTCTCCTGACGCTCAGAGTGGAGAACGCGTTCTTCCCAATTTCTACCTCACATGTCTCTGAATGAGCGGGTAAACATAAAAGGTGTATTTTATGTAAGATGTATTCAGGAAAAAAACATTTTCCTGACCAGACCTGGAAATTGCTTATGTTGCATAAAAATACTCTACTTAGGGCTACAGAGCGCCATGTAAAGATCTTTGAATCTTCCAGCTGGACTGTAACGTGCATAACTGATTTGTGCTGCCCTTTCTTTCAGCTACGTAGCATTTATTGAGGAACTGCTGTGTACTTATTAGCACTAAGTTAAATTCTAGAAGGAATACAGAAGACATGTATGATGTAACATCGTTCTGTAGGGGTTTATAATAGTACCTTGCAAAGACAGTATTTTAAAATTACAAAGTGCTCGGGAATACATTTTCTTTTTTTTTTTTTTTTTGAGACGGAGTTTTGCTCTCGTTACCCAGGCTGGAGTGCAATGGCACGATCTCGGCTCACCGCAGCCTCCGCCTCCTGGGTTCAGGCAATTCTCCTGCCTCAGCCTCCTGAGTAGCTGGGATTACAGGCATGTGCCACCATGCCCAGCTGATTTTTTGTATTTTTAGTAGAGACAGGGTTTCACCATGTTGACCAGGATGGTCTCGATCTCTTGACCTCGTGATCCACCCGCCTCGGCCTCCCAAAGTGCTGGGATTACAGGCGTGAGCCGCACATTTTCTTCTTATGCACCTAACAGCCAGACACCTGCCAGAATGGGTATAGGGGTGTGGGGACAGAGTAGCAACAGGAGGAAAGCCGCAGCAAGTGGCCCATGTATCTACTCTCCATCTGTAAAATTGCCTCTTTCTTGCTAGCAGAGTTTTATACCTGATAGAACAGGGACCATGGGATGGAACGTAGATGGGAAGCAGCATGCTCTCCCCTCCCACTGCACTGTGCCAGAACTTCCCTTAAAGAAATCCTCTGTGTGCACAGGATGACTGGTATGCTGGCGAAGGTGGCTTGGGTGGGTTTGGGTATGAAGAGAACCCAGAGGTTTGCATTTTATTGTCTCGTGCTTGTTAGCATCCCTATGTCTACCTTGCATAAATGGCAGACTCCTTCAGGTAGAGAGGAATAAAATGATGAACCAGCTTCCTTAGGTGATGCTGGGGAAGGGTAGAGGGAAGTTAGCAAAAGGATAGCATATAAGCAATGCAGGACATCCCATGATATCAGGGCTATTACTGAGGACACAGCAGGAATCTGAATGTCTGATAAACGCTCCCATGATGATGGTAATTATTATCATAACAAGCCACTAATAGTTGCTGAGAACTTATTTCATTGCAGGCATGGCACTAAGAGCTGTATTTCCTTACCTCTTTTTTGTTTCATTTTTAACTTTTATTTTTTTTTAAAACAGATAACACAGTCACAATTCAGAGAAGCATAAATGGATATTCCTGTTCCCTGGACAACTGTGTTATTATTTTTGTATATTCCTGCAGAGATGTCTTATGCATATATAAGCAAATATCTGTATTTATTCTTTATTTTTTGCTTCTAAAACACAGAGGCATTCTGTATACCTGTTCTAGACTCAGCATTTTCACTGAATGATATGTTGTGATATTATTGTTCTTCCCAGGGAAGAACATTAAAGAACCCATTCATTTTTATTTAGGGGAAGGCAGCACTATATCCTATTGTTTGGATTAACATAATTTGGTTAGTCTTCTGTTTATAAGTGTCGAAATTGTTTACAAATAAAAATAATGCTGCAGTGAAAAGCCTTGTGTGCTAACACATGTCTATTGCCAGTAGATCTGTAGGATACTCCTGGAAGTGGAATTGACAAGTCAAGAGGTATATGTCCCTTTTTCTCATTCCCTTTCCCTTTCCTTTTGAGTCAGAGTCTCGCTCTGTCACCAGGCCAGGCTGGAGTGCAGTGGTGCGATCTTGACTCACTGTAACCTCCACCTCCCGGGTTCAAGCGATTCTCCTGCCTCAGCCTCCCGAGTGGCTGGGATTACAGGTGGATCCCACCATGGCCCGGCTAATTTTTGTATTTTTAGTGGAGAGATGGGGTTTTATCACGTTGGCCAGGCTGACCTTGTGATCCACCTGCCTCAGCCTCCCAAAGTGCTTACAGGCGTGAGGCACTGCGCCTGGCCAGGTGTGTGTATTTCTTTGTATGTTTCTGGTGGTTATCCTAATACCATTTATTGAAAACCTATATTTTCTCTCTGATTTGAGATGTCACCTTTATCATATACCGTTATTTCGTTTAATTTTCATGAAATCCTTTGAGGTTGGCATCAGGTTCCCATTTATATAGATGAGGAAACTGAGGCTCAAAGAGGCCACATAAATCATGCCCCTAGAAGTGGGGCCACCACCTGGGTCTGCTCTAGTGACCATTGTGCTACACTGCATCTGTCAATGGCAATTCTACAAGGTGCTGAGTCAGGAGTTGTGCTTTCTGCTCCAACTCATGTTATTGTGGCTCAGCTCTTGTCTGTCTCTGTTGTTGCTGCTCCAGCATTGTCTACTAAAACCTCCTGTCTGCAGCTTTTGGGCTCAAATGCTTTAAAGGGGAGGCTGATTCAACAGCCTGCAGCCATCTATGGGAGCACTCCTGTTGGGCAGAGCTCTCAGGCAAGACTGCTTCCAATGCCATGACCTGTTTGTAGATCTGCTTCCTACCTTGCTGGCAGCCTCAGTCAAGGTAGCGAGGCCAACCTCTGTGATGCAGCCACCCATAGAAGAGGGGTCCTTCACTCTGAGACTCCCCAGAAGGAGGCAGTTTGCACAGCTGTCTTGGGGTCTGGGCAGTGTTCATCATTCTTGGCATAAATAAAACCTTATATCCTCTCTCTACAAATCAGGGCTTTTGGGTTGTAAGCAACAGAAACCCAACTTGAACTAACTGCAGCCAAGGGGAAGGTTATAAAGAGCAGAGGTCTAACTAGCCCGGGGATGCCAGGATTCAGGAACTTCAAAGCCAACAAATGTCTGTCTGTCTTCTCTCTTCTTCTTCTTCTCTTTCTACCACTTCATAAATCTGAAAGAGGCTATGTGAGCTGACAATTTGACAGTGTAGAAAATCCAAGAGAAAGATTCTGACAGGCCAGACTTGGATAATAGATTTTTACTGAAATAATCTCTATGGGCAGGGAAGGGAGGCATGAGATGTGTGAATGGCCCTGAGGTGAGGGTCAATGGGAATTGTCATTGGAAGTTGTACCAAAATCATGTGGTTGGAAGAGGGAGGGGGAGAGAGGGTGACTTTTACCAAAGAAGAGGAGGAAAGATACAGGTGTAGAGAGCAAAACTACGGATTGGTCCTATTTTATTCTGTCCTTTGGCTTACAGCTAAATCGAAGTCCTTTGTCTGATATTTTCTAATTTTGGCACCAAATAATGTCTCCTTCTTTCCTTCTTATTTCTAGGCAGTCTCATTCTGCCTAGAAATTCCTGCGAATTTTAAAGCAACTGCCTTCTTGGATTTGTGGCTACTGATCAGTTTGTCTCAGATAAATGTATTTGCATACTTACGGATTCTCTCATCCAATAAAATGTGATTGAATTCTACGTGCTAGGGGCCTGCTCTTTTACTGTTATTGTGGATTGGAGATTCAAGATCTATAAATGTCAGTCCCCTGAGGTATCAGTTAGGAGAAACAGAAATCCTCTAGCACTAGCTCAAGCAGAATGTGGGATTTGAAGAGGATGCCTTGGAAACAAGACCTCAGAAAGGAACCAGAAAGAGGCTTAGGAAGGATTCAGGATTCCTCGTGCACTTCTTTATGCTTCCTTTTGCCTGTGGGTTTTCTTCGGTCTCCGGCTCAGTGGCCACATGTACCCTATTGCTCCATCTCTGGAGCTTATATATTATAGTTCTGCACACCTACAGAGACCAATTGTATTCATTTGCTAGGGTGGCCATAATAAAGTATCACAGACTGGGTGCCTTAAAGTACAACAGATGTTTGTTGTCTCAGTTCTGGAGGTGTGAAGCTCAAGAACATGGTGTCCACAGGGTTGGTTTTCTGAGAGCTGTGGGAATCTGTTCCATGCCCCTCTCTCCAGTGGTTTTCTGGCAACTTTTGCATTCCTTGGCCTTTAGAAGTATTGCCTCCATCTTTGCCCTCACACTCACATGATGTTCTCCCTGCATATACGTGTCTGTGTTCAAATTTCTCCTTGTGTAAGGACATCAGTCATTGGATTAGGGCCCATCCTAATGACCTCATCCAGACTAGTTATATCTGCAACAACCCTATTTCCAAATAAGGTCACATTCTGAGGTATTAGAGGTTAGGATTCCAACATACGGATTTTCAAGAGACACAATTCAACCCCTGACACCAGTTCTCTCTCTGTTTAAATTTCAAGCCTCCAGAAGACAGAAGCGGACTTGCCTATTTTGAGTCAAGTGGCAGGCATCTACCTCCAATCAAATCAACATGGTAGATTGGGATAGGGAGAAAGAATACCTCTCCCTGTGTACTGGGGAGATTTACGAGAACCACAAAAAGTCTGCCTTGCTAGCTTTGCACATTGACTTCCCCCACCCACTTCTAAACTGCCACTGCCCCTAAGTGGCCAGTCATTATCACCAGACACCTTGGCAAGGACTTAGCAGAGCTGGCAAGACATGGTGTCTTTCAATCTGGTAACCAAAACTCAGGCTCACCCTGACCAAACGGAACCTGGTCACATTCCCCAGACTTCATGTTTGGAAAAATGTTACACTTACACAAATCCTTGTACTCCTTCCTTATTTTCTCTAAGAAAGGAACAAACTTTGTTTCAGGTTATAAATGTTATTGTTATTATTTTTTTTTTGCGGAAAATTGGATAATGCAAAATATGAAGCAAATATAAAGCACCCCTAATCCCACCTGCCTGAAACAGACACTGTTCACACCTTGATATACTTTCTTCCAGGCTTATTTGTTATTTAAAAACAAATGTATGTACATGCAAATGCATGTGAACATGTTAACCTAAATGGGCAGTGTTAGATGGAATATTTTGTTTTTAATTTAAATGTTATTGATATAATTCCATGTTAATATATATAGATCTACATCCAATTTAAAAAATAGCTACAGGGCATTTCATATTATATTTACTCCTTCTGTGCATAAATGTTATAGGTTATTTTCAAATTTTTGTTATTAGCAATAAATTAATGACTGTTCTTATCCACGTATCTTTATGAATTTTTGGAAGTAGAATTGCAAGGTCAAAGGGTATGCTTGGTCTTAGATAGGAAGATAGGAGAATAGGTTAGTAGTGGCCTGGTAACTACAGTCTCTCCCCAAACATACACAGACAATTAGGGAAAGTCTGTTTATGAGTAACATGAAGTAGCCGAGAGAATCAGTTTCCCGGGCCCCCAATAGGTGCTGCCTCTCAGCAGGAGTTTGCATCAGGTTGCTCATGTTATTAGGCATGATTTCTTTTGCTCTCATATATCAGTTTATAGCCTAGAGCCCTGTTCTTCTGAAGCGGCAGGCACAGATCCAGTGATGAGGCTGCTACTCTCATCCCTAAGGGTTGATGAGTTTCTCTGTCTGGTTTACAGTTTAGCTGTAGATTTCTGCTCTTCATACATCTGGGTTGAAATCTTGCTTGTGAGATGGTCTGATCTCCTGTGGCCTCCAACTAGGTGCTAACTGGAGCAGGTGGTGGGCCTGCTGTGGCCCAGGAGGCTCCGGGGAGAGGGTGAATTTTTTGTTGAACGGAGTGGGCAGCGGTTTTCCTCTCTTAAAGCGAAGCATAAACCAAACAAAACAGACAAGTCAAGTGGCTCTTTACTCTCCAGGAAAATGTCCTTGCGTTCCTGCTTTAAAGGCCTTCCTGCATTAAATTGAGGCGTTGACGCTATTTTGACGCTATTATGGCATTTTATTCAAGCTGGAATTATTCTTTATGTCACCAAAGACTGCTTTCAAATCACCTGCACATGACAGATTATAAAACTCAGGCAGTTCTGACATCTGGGTTGACAGTTCCCCAGTAGATCTTTGTCTCCTGGGTGTCGGTAGATCTGTAATTCTTGGCTTGTTTGTCTTTTGGTTTCTGGAGCCCGTGGGGCTATTCTGTAGGAAGGGGACAGGAAGGCTATGTGTGTGCGTGTGTGCACTCACCCATATACACATATCAGACACAGTTCCTGTTTCATCAAAGGAGTTTAACCTGGGTCCAGTTGCACAGCTTCTTATAAAGCCTTACACAGAAATATATCTATTTTAAAGTGTCCCCATACTCACTCCTTGTGATTCATCCTGAGATTATTGCAATGGCTGGCAGACTTTTTGCAATTACAGACAACTAGTCCTCAACTTGTACACCACAGTGACTGAATCAATGGAGCAATAGAGAGGTCAGAGAACAGTGGATCCCAGTAGGCACAGATATGATGGTTTGAAGGAAACAGGAGGTGCTAGCTAGTTTTTGTTTTTTTTTTTTAAATGAGTGTTATAGGATATGAAGGAGGGGAAACAGGCTAAGGGAATCCAGAAAGACCCTTGAAAATGCACATCCAAGGTGCATTTGGAGATGAATTGAACTACCTTAATTTTATAATTTAGAAAGTATATCATGTGTATCCAGAGTTTACTATGCAATGGGAACTATACTAAATGCTTTACATACATCATTTCATTAACTGCTCATAAAACCCATCTGTGGCATCATTATTAGCCCATTTTACAGATGGGAAAACCAAGCCTGGGAGAAAGAAGCTACATAACTTGCCAAGGATCACACAGCTAAAGCACAGTGAGCTGTAATTTAAACCCAGTCTTCTCAGACTCCAGAGCCCTCCTGTGCTCTTACTCATGGTCCTAAATCCCTCTCCACGTCCCCAACTGCAACCACAGGTCACATGTGGCTTTTGGTTTTGAAGATAATGCTTACCTTGAGACAGCAAATAAATGCTGGGTGGACATAATTTTGCCAGCAGTATGATGCTTTTTTTTTTTTTTTTTTTTTTGAGATGGCATTTCGCTCTTGTTGCTCAGGCTAGGGTGCAGTGGCACGATCTCGGCTCACCAGAACCTCTCAGGTTCAAGCGGTTCTCCTGCCTCAGCCTCCCAAGTAGCTGGGATTGCAGGCATGTGCCACCATGACTGGCTAATTGTTTTTTTTTATTTATTTTTTTGAATTTTTAGAAAAGATGGGGTTTCTCCATCTTGGTCAGGCTAGTCTTGAAGTCCCGACCTCAGGTGATTCACCCACCTCAACCTCCCAAAGTGCTGGGATTACAGGCACAAGCCACAGCACCTGGCCACTATGCTGCTTTTTAATGCTGGAAAGATGATTCTTCCGGTGGTGAGGTTATAGCAAAACTTATAATACTTGGAGTTAATTGAGCATGAACTGGGGACCAGTTTTTGCACTAAGGCCTTGACATGTGGATCTCATTTAATCCTCACAGTAACTCAGTGAAAGAGGTGGTGTTATAGTCCCTACTAGTTGTAATGGTTTTGTCTGTTAAGTTTTGTTTTGATCCCCTTACCTCCATTAGAATCTGAACTTCATGAAGGTAGGGATCATTTCTTCTGTTTCACCAGTATGTTGCTAGTATCTAACATACCTAACTCAGTGTCTAGCAAATGAGGATTCAAAAAATTACTGTTGAATCCACAAATGAATCAGTATCCACAAATGAATGCATAAGTGAAGTCTGGAGAGATTAGATAACTTGCTCAAGGTGGCAGGGGACCCAGGAGCTCTTGAATCATTTGTCTACTCCAAGTAGGAGTTAACAGTTATAATGCGGGAAAATCAGGCCTTTAGACAATTTTTTAGAAATAAAATTGTGGCCCGCTCTACCTTGGGTCAGCAATATGCACCAGCCATGAAATTGCTTTAGCCAGCTGTGCTTCTAGAGAGCAAGGCTGCGCAGCTGTGGTCAAATTTGCCTCATTGATGTCTCTGGACCATCTATGGTGGGTGTGCTGAGGCTCCTATAACAACATACCCCAGACTGGGTTAAACAACAGACATTGATTTTTTTAGAGTTCTGGAGGCTGAAAGTCCAATATCAAGGTGTTGGTAAGACTGGTTTCTTCTGAGCCTTCCCTCCTGGGCGGGAGATGGCCACCATCTTGCTATGTCCTCTTGTGGTCTTTCCTTTGTGCTTGCACATCTCTGATGTCACTCTGTATGTCCTAATCTTTTCATAAAGACACCAGTGAGATTGGATTAGAACACACCCATAAGGCTTCATTACCTTAATTATCTGTTTGAAGACACTGTCTCCAAATACAATCACATTCCTAAGTTACTGAGTGTTAAGACTTCAACATAGGAATTTTGGGGACACCACTGTTCAGCCCATAGGAATTACAGGAATTTGGATGTCACTATTCCAGCTTAGGAGTTGGAACAAGATATTCTTTATAATTTATTTGTATCTATGTTTGAACACTTCAAAGTTCCTACAAGAAAACTGCACTTTTTTGCCAGAAGGGTTCTAGTTTCCTTGGCACTTCTTGCTATGTACCTCGCTTCTTATAAATCTGTTTAAAACCTTGCCTTGTAGTTCTGCAAGCAAGAGCACTGTCCCAGGCACATCTTTCTCCAAAATCGGCAGGGAAACTTGGAAGAAGGCATTTATAAACAGAAGCTACAGGGATACTGCAACATGGAGCCAGATGCTAGTCCATTTAGACTGCTGGGATGTGACTAGCTACTTTCCTTAGCGATAGGGGTTGTTGAGATTAGGCCAGGATGGACCGAGAAGACACTAATCTAGACTTCAGGAGAAAAATCAATTTACAAACAGCACCTTGACTTTTTTTTCCTTGCTTATTTTAGTCACTCCTTACTTAAATATATTAAGCACCCGCTGAGTCCCTTCTCTGAGTAAGACACACCACGAAGGGTTTTGCAACCTGGGCATTAACAACATATTTATTGGATGGATAATTCTGTTAAGTAGCATCCTTGTTCTCTATCCACTGGCTGTTCTCTATCCACCCTACTCCCAGTTCTGAGAACTAAAAATACCTTAAGATATTACCAAATATCCCCTGGGAGGCAGAATGGCCCCAGTTGAAAGTCACTGTGCTTCCTGAGTGATTTATATACATTAAAGCATTTAATAGCTGCCTACCAGCAATTATTTCCTACTCTGTAGAGTTGGGGCCTGAGCCACAGGGAAGTTAGATGTTATACCAATTGTCCTTACCCTAGACGGCAAGGGTGCAACATATCCCCAGAGCTGAGGTTTTAAATTGCAATGCCTCTTGTCACCCTGAGAAGTGCCATAAGGTCTGACTAGAAACCCAGGTTGCATACCTGAACTGGGCAATTTCTACTGAGGAGAAGGCTTCTGATTTGTTCCTTTGTTTGTGCAGCAAATATTTTTGGAACTCTTATGATACGCCATGCACTGTTCTGCATGTTGGATGGGAGGCTGAAGTGAATCAAATAATACAGATCCCTGTCCTATGGGGTTGGGAATGTACAAATAGGTGACATAACATTCCCTGAGTCCTCAGGATATGTGAGAGGGCAGTGAGACCACATTATCACACAGGTGATAGGCTATGTTGACATTTTGATTTTCTTCCTATTATAATTATTGTTGTTGTTGTTGTATCAGTACTGATATCAGCTTAAGAGCTTTACTCCAGCCAAACTTTGAACTCCAGGGCATTGCATTTCAGCTACTAAAAAAACCTCTACGCTGCTTTAGTTGAATTGAAATAGGCTCAGAAGCAGAAAGCCTATGTATTTTTAACGCAGTATTGCAAAATAGCTGCTCAGCGTTTTTTCAAACCCAATCAGTTAAATTTTGTCTCATTTCTCCCCTTACCTGGATAAATGATGGAGTTTTGATGCTCTTGCAAGTCATTTAATAATAAAGGCTTAAAGCTAGCCCATTTAAACTCCCTCCTAATGGGTAGAGTTGATGCTGTTTTTTTTTGTTTTTCCAAAAAAGAAAAAGGATTTTGTTTCATTTTAAGGTCCATGCGAATTCTTCCCATAAGAGCACACACATAAGTTTCTAACACTTATGGAGGTATTTTGATAAATGGCACCATAAACGTAGGCAATTTTCTACATCTTGTTCATAGGCTTTTGAAATTTACAAGGTTTCCTTTAATACAATCGTCTATGCCAGCTAACAGGCAGTTTTATGGTCTATCTGTATTTATCATTAGGATAAAAAAAATACCCTCATCTTAGGTTCTTTCTTCTCACAGGCACATAAATAATTCCAAATAACCAGCAATATCTTGGCCACTATTTGATTTGGTAGCTTTGGGGGAAATAGGTCCTATTTTGCTTACCATTAAACCACTTTCTACCGTGCACATTTTCTTGAGTTTTGAAAGGCAAGGGCAAATTCTAAACTGTGTGATGTGAGTCTGACTAATGTATCCAGGAGTGTCAAAATGCAGTTTTGAAACAATCATGACATGATTGAAATTCCTTGGAACCCTTTGCATACCTTTATCTTAGAAGCTCGGGGAGGAGGGCCCAGGGAAACGCTTTCAGAACGGTCGGTGCGCTTTCAGGTTCTATTTAAGACTGCCATAGCTCACAAATTTATAGAATTGTTAAAAATTGAGTTACATTTCCATTATACCAGAGCAATCAGTTGAATAGTTTGTCATCCTCCTAAGACACTAAGATCAACCCAGTTTGTTCTCCAAAAGACTGGAATTAACCTGTTTTGACAGTTTTTAATAGTTATTTTAAAAATAAATTTTGGCCCCTACTGTAGTTACATCTACTTCCAATGTGGTACAAAGCATAAAAAGATATATTTGTTGTTGCAGGAGAAATATTACATTATATATTAGGTATCCAAAAATTATATTTTCTTATGTACTGTTACTGATCTCATATAGCTCATATGTCATTGTGTTAAGACTGTTTCAGCTGTATATTGTAGTAACAGAAAAATGACAGGAAAAAATAAGATTAACTTCTCTTTTATGTTTAAAAAACTAAGTCTAGAGATGGAAGTTCAGGGCTAATATAGATGATGGTATCACGAAGGCACTGAGACCCTGGCTGCTTCTAGCCATTTGTTCTCCATCCTTACAGCGATCATTGGCTCTTGGCCCACAGTGGTTGGTGGAGTGCCATGTATCACAGCCAGTTTCCAGGCAGCAGGAGGGAGGAAGAAGAGAAGTCTCTGCCCACAATCTTTTAAGGAGACTGTGGGAGTCTCACACAATATTTCTAACATCTTTTTAAAAAATCACTTAACTTTTATTTTATATTCAGGGATACATGTACAGGTTTGTTATATAGGTAAACTTGTGTCATGGGGGTTTGTTGTACAAAGTATTTTGTCTCAGGTATTAAGCCTAGTACCCATTAGTTATATTTCATGATCTTCTCTCTCCTCCCACCCTCCACCCTTTGATAGGCCAGTGTATTTTGTTCCCAACTATGTCCGTGTGTTCTCATCATTTAGCTTCCATGGATAAATGAGAACATGTGGTACTTGGGTTTCTGTTCCTGTGTTAGTTTGCTAAGGATGGTGGCCTGCAGCTCCATTCATGTTCTTGTAAAGGATGTGATCTCATTCTTTTTATGGCTGCATAGTATTCCATGATATATATATACCACATTTTCTTTATTCAGTCTATCATCGATGGGCATTTAGGTTGATTCCTTGTCTTTACTATTGTGAATAGTGCTACAATGAACATACACGTGTATGTGTCTTTATAACAGAATAATTTATATTCCTCTGGGTATATGCCCCGTAATGAGATTACTGGGTCAAATGGTAGTTCTGTTTTAGATCTTTGAGGAATCTCCACACTATCTTCCACAATGGTTGAACCAACTTACACTCTCACCAAGTGCGCTGTGTTCCCTTTTATCTGCACCCTCACCAGCAACTGTTATTTTTTTGACCCTTTAATAGTAACCATTCAGACTGGTGTGAGATGATGTCTCATTGTGGTTGTGATTTGCATTTGTGTAATGATCAGTGATTTTGAGCTTTTTTTCATATGCTAATTGACTGCATGTACATCTTCTCTTGAAAAGTGTGTCTTCATGTCCTTTGCCCACTTTTAATGGGATTGTTTTTTTTCTTGGAAATTTAAGTGCCTTATAGATGCTAGATATGAAACCTTTGTCGGATGCACAGTTTGCAAAAACTTTCTCCTATTCTGTAGGTTGTTTACTGTTAATGTATATATTGCTGTGAAGAAGCATTTTAGTTGGATTAGATCCCATTTGTCAATTTTTGCCCGTGTTGCAATTGCTTTTGGCATCTTCGTCATGAAATCTTCACCCATTCCTATGTTTAGAATGGCATTGCCTAGATTGTCTTCCAGGGTTTTTATAGTTTTGGGTTTTACATTTAAGTCTTTAATTCATCTTGAGTTTCTTTTTGTATATGGTGCAAGGAAGGGGTCCAGTTTCGATCTTCTGCACATGGCCAGCCAGTCCCAGTAGCATTTATTGAATAGGGGATTCTTTCCTCATTGCTTGTTTTTGTTAGCTTTGTCGAAGATCAGGTGGTTGTAGGTGTGTGACCTTATTTGTGGGTTCTGTATCTGTTCCATTTGTCTATGTGTCTGTTTTTGTACCAGTACCTTGCTGATTTGATTACTGTAGCCCTGTAGGAAATATCTAGAAAACTCTATAATCTCAGTCCAAAAGCTCCTTAAGCTGATAAACAACTTCAGCAAAGTCTCGGGATACAAAACCAGTGTGCAAAAAATCACTAACATTTCTGTACACCAACAACAGTCAAGCAGAGAGCCAAATCAGGAATGCAATCCCATTCACAATTGCCAGAAAGACAACAACAACAACAACAAAAATTACCCAGGAATACAGCTAACCAGGGAGGTAAAATATTTCTATAAGGAGAACTACAAAACACTGCTCAAAGAAATCAGAGATGACACAAGCAAATGGAAACACATTCCATGCTCATGGATATGAAGAATCAATATTGTTTAAATGGCCATACTTCCCAAAGCAATTTACAGATTAAATGCTATTTCTATTAAACTACTATTGACAGCCTTCACAGAACTAGAAAAATAATTTTAAAATTTATATGGAACCAAAAAAGAACCTGAGTAGCCAGTGCAATCCTAAGCAAAAAGAACAAAGCTGGTGGGATTTATTTACATTTTATTGGTCAAAACTGAATTACCTGGTCATATCTAGTAACGGGGGAGGTTGGGAAGTCCAGTCTTTTGGTTTGGAGGCAGTGTACCCAGTTGAAAACCAGGATTCTGTTACTGAGAAACTTGAACAAATAGTAGTGTTTGTCACCTGCCTATTCCACCAGGCCAAAGAAACAGACTTGCCAAGGAAGTGTAGCTGGGCCTCTTCTGGTTTCGAACAGCTACCCTCAGCGTAACTGTATCTTCTTTGAATAAGTGTTGATTCTCTCCTCTCTTCCCCGTTCTATTTTCCCTGAGTGGCATCTGGTTGAGGAGCAGGCTAACCACCACCTCATGGGACAGCTGGGTGGTGGGAAACCCTCTGTGTTTGGACTGCTGCCTGCTGTGGTGTGGCTGAGATGGGCTGGGCTGTCGTTCTCGTGAATGCTTGGTCTCTGAGGTTTGCATCTGTCCCCTTCTACTGCTGACTGCAGACTTGGCCACCCCTCTGTTCATGAGGTCTCTCCAGTCCTCTGAGAACTTCCACCACTGCCTTCTGGGTTCCCTAGGAACTTCTCATCTAAGCACATGTAGGTAGAGGGAATCGGAGGCCAGATCTGAGGCCAAGACCTTTACCTGGGGCTGTCTCCTCCCCATACTTCTCTAGAAGGGATGAAGAGTCCCCCCAGGTGATCTCGGGGGAATTAGGGTGCCAACCCCAAAGTTTCTGCCATTTCCTTCTTTCAAGGTTCAACCTTGAGGGTGGAGGAAGGAGTGAATCAAGGGCTCTGGGCTATTAAGTCTCTGTCTTGCTTTCTCTCTTGTAGCTGCTGCTTCTGGCTTCTTGATGTCTCCCTGCTCTTTGGACTTCATTTTTGTGGGGGGAAACTGCCTTTTCCTTTCCCAGTAAGCATCATGGCTTAGCCTTAGTGGTGAAAGTGCTTAAGGGAAAATAAAAAGGAAAAAAATTTTAATTTTTTAAAATTTACAAAGGAAAAATAGTTAAATATCCTTTTGACACATGCAAAAACTGCTTATTTCCTGCAATATAGGAGAAACGTTTGTGTGTGTGTGTGTGTGTGTGTGTGTGTGTGTGTGTGTGTGTATTTTACTGGAGATGCAGTAAAAATCAGCTTTTATTCTACCTAGTTCAGTTATCAAAAACATCAAATTAACAAGAATCCTTGTTAAAAGTTGTTGTTGTTGTTGTTTTAACAATACTATTAACACATGGCAAGATTAGAATGTGTACCATTTTTAAAAACACTAAATTATTTGGATTTTAAAAGTGTTGTATTTTGCTATTATTAGTGTTTCCAATTCCTGGCGTGTGTTTATTGAATGAATAAATGAATGAACTACATACATACTTGAAATCAAGAATGCAGAAGGCAAAAAGAAAAGAACTCACATATCTGAAGATGAGTCCCCTTTTTTATTTTTAACTTCAGATATTCTTCCCCCCTTTGGCATTTTGATGATCTTAATTCAAACTCAGACGCCCCTCGGCACATTTTTTATCCGGCTCAGAGGCGATATGAAATTTACACTGTCTGTCATTGGCAGTAATTGCTTTAGGAGGTGTCATCGATACCCTCCTCCCTCCGGCCTGCTGCTCTGGACCTTGTGCTTCCAGCCACGTCTCAGCTTCTGTCTGTGGAAATGCATGGCGTCCACATTATGAACGTGTTTTATTCTGTCTCCATTACTCAGTGACACTGAGAAAGGAGGGTGGTTACAAAGCTGAGAGGGGAGCACCACTTTTTCTAAAGCAATAAACATTTTCTTTATCTTTTTCTTCTTTCACGTTTGTGGCTATTAATTGTAAACTTTTGTGATATTGGGAGCAGTTAAAAGAGCAATGAAATTGTTCCTGTGAATTGTGGGACTTTGGGCCTGTGGCATTTATTTGTTTAGATATTTATTATTCTAAAAGTGTATATACTTTAAAGATCTAATAAGTTTTCTTGACAGACCCAGGGTAGCTGCTTTTTTTTTTAATTAAGGTGGCCAAATATTAATCTAAAGATTAATGAAGTTCTGCTGGTTTCCTGGGGCTATACAAGGTGCTATGACTTTTGGTCATACTTACCTCATTTTTTTTTTTCCAGAAAGGAAAATGCCTTATGATTTCATGAGGGCTTTACTGAACTGTGACTGGAAGTTTGGGTCTTTGTAATTCATCTATCTAAGAGAAATGGCCATCTTTGCATTACTGGTGTAATATTTGCTGGGTGTTTATTTGCGGGAAACATTTGCTTTGGATATATAAACGATTGGATGGTTCTTTTGGATGGATTAACATGGCTCCTTTGAGGAATTTAAACCTGTCCAATCTCCTAAGTCTTAAACTGCATTATAAAGCAAAACTTGAGAAGAAATGAGTGGCTGGCACCCGTATGGTAGACAGGAGGCTGTTTGCCTTACTCATACTTGGAGACAGAAGCTACCATCAACCCCATCACTGGTGCCCTGCGAATTGAGCTAAATGTTTACGTCTATTTTTTTCTTACGGCCAAACTATATATTTCTGAAAAACCAAATAGTACAGAAATGTAAAAAAGTAGACAGTGAAAATCTGTATAAATTACCTTTAGAAATAAGTTATTACTTGGTGTGTATCACATTACATGGATTTTAAAAGACTTGGAAAACTCAATGTCTGGAAACCATATGGTTTATGAAATAGGGCAAAGCAGAGGATGTCTGGTCACTCCATAGATCAGCAATCCCAAATCCTGACTGTCCATCCAAGGGATAGATTTCACCAGTTTCTGGTAAGATGAGAAAATAAGAATAATGCATTCTCTCCTTCCTGCTTTTGTGGTGTTAAAATATCATTTTTGAAATGATAATAGATGTTAGTGTTGTTAAGTCCCTCCTTAGAGTTGGAGATTAGGTCATCATTCAGAGTATTTGTTACCCATCTGCAGAGAACCACATATCCTTTCCTACTACACCCCCTAAGATACAAGGCTTGGTCATGGGACTTGCTTTGGCTATTTCATTGGCCAAATGTACCCTTTCCTAGCAGAATCTGAAGAGATAGCATGTTTCTCTAGTATCTCTCTTCCTCCTTCCACAGGGTATTGCCTGTTCCATCTGCCTGGGTCTCAGACTAAGGTGACAAGGAGCAGAGTGACAGCCAACTCATATTGGGTGTGCTGCATAGTGGGGAAATAAAATTTTGTTGTTGCAAGCTATTGAGATTTGGGGTTGTTAGTGCAGCATAACTTAGGCTAAGCAAACCAATATTCTTGGAAAAATTAAATACGATCAACTCTGTAAGACCTCATCAGGTAGTTACAATTTTTTTTTTTTGGAGACAGAGTCTCACTCTGTCACCCAGGCTGGAGTGCAGTGGTGCAATCTTGGCTCACTGCAACCTCTGCCTCCTGGGTTTAAGCGATTCTCCTGCCTCAGCCTCCCGAGTAGCTGGGATTACAGGCATGTACCACAATGCCTGGCTAATTTTTTGTATTTTTAGTAGAGATGGGGTTTCACCACATTAGCCAGGTTGGTCTCAAACTCCTGACCTCAGCAATCCGCCAGCCTTGGCCTCCCAAAGTGCTAGGATTACAGGTGTGAGCCACCGTGCCCAGCCAGGTATTTACAATTTTACATGTCTACAAATTCAAGCATTTGGGGCTCATCACTGAATGTAAAAATGAAATGGTAGGTAGCAATGCTGAGTGCTAGCCTAGGCCTATGCTCTGATACAGTCGCCACTAGCTACACATGTCTATCGAGCACTTGAAATGTGGCTAAACAGAAGGAAGATGTGGTATAAATGTCAAATACACCCCAGTTTTTGAAGACTTAATACAAAGGAATATGTGAAATATCTCAATTTTTATATTGATTACATGTTGAAATGATAATGTTTTGAATCTATTGGGTCAAAATCAGAACGGTTGCTTTAATTTGACTTGTTTCTTTTTTTAATGTGGCTACTAAAACGTTTAAATTACATAAGTGGAACATATTAGATGTTTACTGCATAGCTCTCTTCTAGGCTATTACATCCAACAGGCTTTGGTTTCTTTCTTCATTCTGCCAGTGTCTCCCTGTGACCTTGCAGAAGTCTCTTCACATCTCATACTCCTCAGCTGCAAGACAGAACAGTACTTGCCTCCTGCTTTATTATAAGGACTAAGTAAGATTGTGAGCATAAGTTGTACCACCCATAGTAAATGCCCTTCTTTTCTCAAATCACACAGTGATGTATTTTTTGGAGGCTTCCTTTTGAATTAAAACTGGCTCATGATTTCTGTCAGGAAGGGCCAGTTCATTTAATAAATTCCAAATGCCTCTAGATTTTGGGACCTCAGAGTTATGTGTGAGATGAACTGGTTGGGCCAGAGTCTTGCTCTGAATAACATGAGAGGGAGCTTCTCATTCCACTTGTAGACTTTGGCTTCTCTGGAAGGTAGAAAACTCTTTTGGATGACTCTTCATCCTGATTTCATTATTCACATCTTTAGAAAATGCAAATGGCTGATGCACTGTAATGGATTATATTAGGATGTTCATCTCGAAATGGTTCATCTTTATTGATTCTTTTGACACAACACAATTGGGTGCATGAGAAGCAACTTTCTTGTGGACTGCAAGCTAATTTCCTTTATGAGTCCACACAAAGATGCCAGGTTAGTTTATTTTTCCTGATGACTGATCCATGAGACAAATTGAGCCATTGGAAAAATGTCTTACTGAGTTAAAACATATCCATGTAAATACTTCACCTTACTTTATTTAAATAATTCAGTGAATCTATATATTTGTTTTATAAATATTTGGGATCCTTTTGAGAGGGCTTGGCGTATGTGTATAGCAGTTTGCAAAGTTTGAAAGGATCATTAATATCACAAACTGGTTGATCAAAGAACTTCAACTTGTGGTGAGTTGCTTGATGCTGTGAGTAGCAAATTGTAAAGCTGTGGGCCCTATAAGTTCTACAACCCAAGCGTCAGATGTGATATGGTTTAGCTATGTCCCTACCCAAATATCACCTTGAATTGTAATCCCCATAATCCCCACGTGTCAAGGGCAGGTCCAGGTGGAGGTAATTGGATCATGGGGACAGGTTCCCCCATGCTGTTCTCATGATAGTGTCACAAGATCTGATGGTTTTATAAGCAACTGGCATATGCTTGCACTTCTCCTTCCTGCTGCCTTGCAAAGAAGGTGCCTTGTGTCCCCTTAGCCTTCCATCATGATTGTAAGTTTCCTGAGGCCCCTCTAGCCTCAGATTTAACTTACGATTACTCTCTTTTCTTTATAAATTACCCAGTCTCAGGAGGTTCTTTACAACATATGAAAATGTACTAATAAAGTTTGTTTCTCTTCTGTCTAAACAAAGTTCTGAGATAGGCAATACAGGCTGCTAGTGTGGCCTCCCAAATCCCCAAGGACTCAGCTTTTTTTCCTATCCTGCTGCTCTGGAATTCTCGATCTCATGGTCCCAAATGGCTGCTTGAATTTCTGTCATCATGACCTCATGCCTGTAAACAGAAAAGAAGGTAGCAGAGGGTCTGCCCACAGCCTTTCAAGCAGACTTTCTAGAAGTTGCACATAACATTTCTGCTTACAATATGACTGGCCAGCACTTAATTCATATGGCTGCATCAAGCTGCCAGGAAGACTGGGTCACATCATTTTTATCCTGAGCAGCCATGTCTCTGCTAAAAATTGGAGGCTATATTAATAAGGAAGATAGGGAGAGCAGATAATGAAGTAATGAGCTAGTAGTTTCTTGTCATCTTTTATCTAATAATTTTTAAGGAGTTTTGTGGGCCTTATTTTATAATACTCGATTAGTTCTTAACCCCAACCAAATGAGGAAGTTGTATTATCTCGATTTTTCAGATAAGAAACTGAAGGTCAGGAAGCTTGCCTTTCTAGCAAATCAAGGTCATAATAATAATTATCACTCTGAACATTTTATGTGCATTACCACCATTAATTTTGGTCCTTGTCCCTCCAAAACCCAGTGAATTTGCTCTGTTATACCCCAGTTTTATATCCAAGGAAATGTTGGATAATTTGCCCAAGGTCACAGGCTACTAAACACAAGGAAGAACTAGTAAATAGAATTCAGGCATCTGATTCTAAACGCCTGCATCAGAAACTGTCAAAATTTTTCAAGGCTTTTTTAGTTTTCTACTGCTGCAATAACAAATTGCCACATATTTGGAGGATTGAAACTATGCCTGTTTATTATCTAAAAATTCTGTAGGCCAAAAGTCCTGTGGGCCAGGTTGTTTTCCTGGTTTGAGGTCCCACCAGTCTGAAATTACTAGGTCCACAATCCAGGAAAATTCCTGTATTTCTAGATTAGCTAATCTGCAAAGTCCCTTTTGCCATGTAATGTAACATATTCACAGGTTCAGGGGATTAGGGTGTGAAAGTCTTTGGTGATGGCTCTGGGGACTGTCACTCAACCTATCACAGACTGCAACCCATAGTAAGACATACCTTCTATGCTGCAACCCAGGACACACACATATATAAGAGCTGAAATGAGTTTCACCAAACAATACTTATTCTATTCTATTTTATTATTTCAGTTTTAAGAAGTGGTGGTCATGACCCAGCAAATTGATTTCATGACCCACAGCTTGAAAAAGCACTGCAAACCCTTCTCCCCATTTCTACTGCCATTACCTCAATTTGGCCATCTTCCTCTCTTGTCTAGATTATTATGAGGTGGTAGCCTCCCAAGTGCTATTCATGCTTCTCGGCTCTCCCCTTTCCAGGCTCCCTTTAATATAACCTGCCAGCCCTCCTTACTGTGCATATGCTGCCTCTTACCAGATATCTGCATTCACCATGGCTTCTGAGCTAAGATCCCTGATGGGTATTTCAAAGAGTATCCCTGAGTGAGGTGATCCCCTGTTTTCATAAACAAGGCCTTTAAAAAGACTGTAACTTCAAAGATGGCACATGGGTTTAACGTTGATATATTGGTAGTGTCTGATGCTCTGGAGTGCTATGAAAGCACTGTGAAATCTCAGAAAGGATAGGCAGAGGACACTGGTATCAATTAGAGATGTCTGCTGTGGACACAAGAGGAGAGAGAGAGATGGAAGAGTGGCCAGACATTTGCCATCTTGGGGTTAGTGGATGTCTATCACAATTGCCATTCCAATTAGCAGGGGGACATCCCTGAAAGGACAAAACCAAAATAAAAGGGGAAGAAAATTAAGCATGAATGAATTTGAATTTTAAGAAGAAAAGAGTTTCCTCCATTTGTGTGGAGTACAACATAAATAAGATAGAGCAACTTGTAGGATGCAGGGAAAAATAATGATTTTTGTCATTTGGGAGTATAGCACTGGGAAAGATACAAATCACTTTTCTGGGCTAAAAGAATTCTTAGCTCATTAAAACCTATTGCTGCTTTTACAGCCATCTTCAGCATCATAAAGCTGTGCTTTATCATTTCAAGACCTCTTTGTATTTTCCTTGCTCATTTTTCTGTTTTCCCAAACCAGGGGCCAAAAGCCCAAATATCTACAGGGAAGGCATTTGGTGGCAATGTGGTGACCTGGTTCAGAGCTCTGCTTTGGAGTCAGGCTGTGTTTAAATTCCAGCTCTGCCATTTACAATGAACTTGGTTTTTGAGCAAGTTGTTCAAAAAATGGAGGGACAAAAATGGACCTCTTGGAGCCTCCATTTGTCATTGTATGCTGTTGACAATGTGGGTGCTGAGAAACTAGGGGGCATTTGCCATTTGATGGCCTGTGGCTAATGCCTGCTCCCTTGTGGAGTGTTTTGGAGGAATGAGCCAGATAAAGTGTAAGGAAGGTGAGGCACGTGGTCAGTGAGTGAGAAGTGGCGTCATTATCGCTGAGTCAGAATTGATGGCTCTTATTCACGCCATGGCTTAGCCATGTTTGAGTTATTTGTTTACTTGTTTCTTTCCTCCATCAAAGAAGACCAAATGCTGTCTACATCTTCTGTCCCTCTCAGTATCCAACAGAGGGGGTCTGGATTTTGTCACATTCTATATGTCCACACTTGCTCCCATAGTCTCCTCCACCCAAATGGCCAGGTCAGTCTTTATAACACCTTCACACCAGATCATGTTGTCCCCTGGTCAAAGCTCCAGCGGAGTGGACTTCAGCACCCTGCCTGATTTGCTATCCCCACATGTACCCCTCTGACCTTGCCACCTACCATTCCTACTCCACTCTAGCATGTCAGCCTCCTTGCAGGTCCTTGGACATGGCAAATATTCTCCTCACTTAGCCTTTGAACCAGCTATTCCCACCTTCTAGAATACTCTGCCTGTGGATATTTTCATGGCTTGTGTTTTCACTTTATTTAGGGCCTTGTTCAAATATCACCATCTTGGGGAGGCCTCTTCTAACCACATTTTCTAAATTAGAACCACCCCATCACTCTGTCTTCTTGCTTTATTCTTTGAAGATTTGTTTTGTATCCTGATATGTTGGATTTTTGTTATTAGGTTTTGAAAAATTTTCCAACTTCTGTTTTCAGTTCCAGGGTACATGTACAGGATGTGCAGGTTCGTTACATAGGTAAATGTGTGCCATGGTGGTTTGCTGCACAGATTATCTATCACCCAGGTATTAAGACTAGCACCCATTAGCTATTCTTCCTGATGCTCTCCCTCCCCCAACACTCAATCCTGCAACAGGTCCCATTATGTATCATTCCCCCTTTATTAGGTTTTTTTTTTTTTTTTTTTTTTTTTGGTAATCTGCCTTCACCCAACTAGGACTTGTTCGGTTTTGGTCACAACTGTATCTGCTGTGCATGGAATTCTATGCAGCATTCAGTAGGCCCTCAATAATATTTATTGAATAAATGGATATATACAAATTTATGCAACAGATTTTGAGAACCTACTCTGTGCCGGTCCTATATCAGGTTCCAGTATATACAAATTGTGCAAGACTGGACATGGTCCCTGCCATCTTGAATTTTGTGGTTGATTGAAAGATACACAGACACAAGCACATAATTTCCTGAATGTGTGAAGACTATTATGATAAAGGAACTTGAAAGGGCTCTGGGAGATATTATGACAGTCCTATCTAACTTAGGGCCTCCCAGAGAAAGTGGATATTTAACCTGTAGCTAGAAGGATTACAGGACTTGAGTTGGATGAAAAGGTGTATTGAGAGTGGGGAAGTGTTTCAGGCTGAACTGAAGACGTAATCACTGAAAACGTTTATGGCTATCTGGATTTATGACACTCTAGGAGCTGTTTTACAAGTTGGAGTAAACACATGTTGGGGACTCCAATATTTCTATATAGTAGAGATTTGGGGGCAACAATTTGGTTGAAGGAGAGAATTGCTTTGAAGCAGTATTTGCAGAAGAAGAAAAATTTGTAATTGGATCTAATTTTTGGTTTTAGCAGGGGCTTAGGGTCTGAAGAGGTTAAGAACCAAAGCTTACCCCTCTGGCCACCTATTAGTGCCACAACCATGGGTGCTCCTCAGATAGGCTCTCTGGTGCATGATTTCTGGGGCCAGGCCACTTTAGGCACCATGACTTTCTGCATGTCCTCTCTCAGTCAGCCAAGCATGATGCCATGAAGATAATTAGTCCATGAAGAGTCCACAAGGGAAGGAACCGAGGCCTTCTAACATTCTGCACTGTGGGAATGAACTATTTTAGAAAGGATTCTCCTGCCCCAGTTGAGCCTTCAGATGACTGCAGCCCCAGCCAACTTCTTGAATTAACTTTCATGAGAGAACCTGAGATAGAACCTACACCTCTGAGATGGTCTTGAGTTCCTGACCCACAGACACGACAAGATAATAAATGTTTGTTTTAAGCCACTAAGTTTTAGGGTAATTGACACACAGGAAAAGATAACTAATCCACGGTCACACTCTTATTGCTGTTATTTCTCTCCCTTAGTAACTGATACTTTTCTCTGCTCTTATCCCAACTTCCAAACATCTTTGTTTTATGGATCCCATCGAATAAAGAAATGGATAAGGAATTTCTTAACAGTTTTGTGAAAACTGAAATTTTTCCTGTCTGTGCTATCTGTGCCTTTTTATCACTCCTGATTTCAACCATTGATTGGGCATTAGCTGTGTACCACACATCTCCCTGTGACCTTTTGAATACATCATTTTACTTCATCTTTTCACCAACCCCTTATGATTGTTGTTGTTGTTTCCCTTTATTTTTAAATGAGAAAATGGAGGCTTAAAGAGGCTAAGTAAGATTACAAAAATCCAGACCACATGTCCCGTCAGTGACAAAGCTGCCATCTCACTGGTTTCACTCTGGGAGCCATCTGGCACTTGGGGATAAAGGCAGGAATGGGAGACATGAGGGAACTGAGGGTGTAACCCAGGGTTTCCCAAACCTAAGCAAGCATACACTGTAGCCCCTGATTGAGGTCTGGGCTGGGGCCTGGGATGCTGCATTTCTAACTAGCATCCAGGTCATATCATTGCAGCTGACCCAAGACAACACTTTGGTAGCACAGATGGAGGAGACTTGAAATGTGAGATAAAACTACCAGGGAGAGGCTCTGGCCCCAACCTTACTCCTTGTCGCAAAGCTCTGGAGATCAGATTTCCCTGAGCAGGAAGTGCTGACAAAGCTGTAAAAGGATTGGCACTTGGGAGTTTTGCCTCATTTTGGAAGCAGTTAGCCAGCTAATTTGGTTTAATCATCACAGGAAAATGCAAACAGAGAGAAGGCACACAGCCTTCATCCACCACATTGTATTTCAGGCTGCCAGACCTCTGGACTCTTAGCTTTCACTGATACTACACAATGGATTTATATGTGGAATAAATATTCTTAAATCTTTATAAGGTGCCTAAAATATTTATGGCTGTTTTAGTTTGGTTTGCATGCCATATTGCACTCTTACATTAAGCGGTTTTTACACCATCAAGCTTTCCTATTAGTCATTTTGGCATGTTCCCAGTTATCTAACTGAGGGGAGATCTATTACATTCAGCAACCAGGGCCAAAGGATCTAATTTCTCCTTTGGCTGTTTCATCGAATGGTTCATAAAACCATGGTTATTATTGTATTAGGAAGACACATTGTGGTTCTCTAGTGTCGTGTTGACATGTTTATGTTTCTTTTTCTTAAGAGAAATTATGATTAAAATGGAATATTCTTTCACAGAGGACATTTTATAACAATTTTGGCCTGATGAAATTTAAAAAAGGAACAGCCAGTCTCCAACAAATGCTGAATTGCTTGAATCACTGTCACTAAAAGATCAAAACCATCTTGCTCCTTTCTTCTTTGGTCATGAAATGATTTCAAGAAGCTTTAAAAGAAGATATTTGCTTAGTGAGAATATTATTAGGGGAAGACACCAAGTTATGGTTTTATTTTAGGAGGGGATTTGAGGGCTTAGCATGGGAGCATTTGATGGCATTATTTCACTGCCCACTGAGTGTACATGTTTTTGAAAAATAATTCTCTTGGTGTTTCAGAGTCCAATTTGACCCTTGTAACTTTAATATCATTCTGAATTACTGTTGAAGAATTGAAAAGAGGAAAATTACCTCAAATAAATGGTTGGTTTTGATTGATTTCTTTGGGGTTTTTTGTGTGGTTCCTTAATAGCAGAAGGAGAAAGGGACATGATCACCCTTGCACCTGAGCCATATTTAGACTTTTTTATAATGCAGACTGACATTAAACAACCATCACCATAAAATAAACTGTCAGCTTAACCCCTTTAAACATGCAATAGTTTAGCTGTTATGAGAAAGCAAACTCTTGGTCTATTTAGGTTGTAAAATTACCTTAACTTTAAAAACCTAACCTTTGATTCTATACATGTTCACAGCTATATTGCCTCTGGAAGGAAATATGGCACTCTTGGCCTCACAGCATGTGTGGAGAAAATCTAAGTAAGTTCAGAAGTTATTTTTGGTAAGCAATTGCCTTCATTCACTAAGTCATTATTACTAGCAGAAAATATGCACACATGCCATATTCCTTAAAACCACACATCTGAACAGCAGTTTTCACAAGGCTCTGTCTTTGCTTTTGGCTGTCATTTTGCATTATTATGGACAGATATGAGCCACCCGTGCAGCTACCTGCCCATGTAAACCTGATTAATTTGCCACAGTATCCAAAAATACACATTGGCAATCAGGGAAGGAAATTCACACGTAATCAAAATGAGTCCAAATCAGGTCAAATGGGCTGAGTCACCAACCCCAGAGACCTCTCACATCCATCCATTGTCAGGACCCCTTTTGTGAATGCGAGATGCAAGATTCTGCATTTTCTTCTTATGTTTCTTACAACTTCAATTTTGTTAACAATTCTTGCTGGAGAAGTATGTTGGTAAGTAGGACTAACCAAGAGCTAGAATTCAGTATTGTTGACCAGGATTCAAAACCTAACCTAAGTTTTGTTTGCACGTTGGCAGCCCCAAAATGACCCATTAAAAATACATGAATGCAGATGGCAATATCCACAAAAGTCACAGCTGTTCAACCCGGTACGATTCACAGGCACATGTCCTCAGCTGAGGTATCTGAAGATTTAAGCAAAAAAGCACAATAGGGGGTGCTGTTATTTTGATATAATCATCCCTTACCTCTGCCCTCCTTTCTCCCCGCCTCCATTGCCCTCCCCAGCATTATGAGGCATGAAACGCAGCCAGGCTGAGCCCCACAGGGCCATGATTATTTCATGATAACAACACTCCCAGGAGTGGTCTTATTGGTATTATAAAAAGTGTTTATTGTGGAGAGAGCCTATATTTTTGGTGATAGCAGTGAAGGCTACTGCAAGGCAAGCACAGCTGAGGTTATGATTCGCATTGATTAACCTCATCTCATTAGCCAAAGAGTAATCCTAAAATAAGGAAATTTGTAGAAAGAACTGGAGCACATTCAGACTGAGGCTATGACTTGCTGACTGCAGCACACTGTAGTGAAGTTTCTCCCGAGTCTGAGTCCCGCTTGCTCCCGTTGCAGGAGAAATGGATTTGTTACAAACCATCCTCTGGCACAATCAGTTTTGGGTATCTGGTTGGCCCTTGCCATGTTTTCTGAGCCATGACATCATCTATTGCTTGTTATTGTCCTCTGAGAGGAGACTCAGAGCTAAATAATGAAAGCAGCCAGAAATCGAGAGGAGACTACCATGAATATGGAGAAATTTGCAACCTGATGGCTGTGGGGCAGCAGTGATTCCCATGCCTTCTGGAGGGCACTGAATATATCCACCTGTCCAGTCAGCACCCTCAGAATCTCACTTCAGCTCCTGGGTGGAGCCCTCATGTAGGTTGTGGAAAGGGGTCCAATTGCCCATCTCTAACACAGACATCAAACATAAAATTGGGTCTTGCTCTTAGCGGCAGAGCAGATACTTCCACACTGAAATGGGTACATGTGGGCACAGATTAGTAAGGAAGAGTGAGAGGCAATAGAAATGGTCAGTTCTCTCCAGGACTGAAATGGCTAAGAAAACCCAGTTAGATCTGCCTGTCTCTAAAATGCAGCTTTCTGTACTTACTTCAGTGGCACAAACCTCACTGTAACCTGCTAGCAGAGATGCAACGAGCAGCCTATCGGGGACTGTTTATTGAGCATCTATTATGTGCCAGGCACTGTGCTGGGTGCCAGCAGTTCAAAGACTTTGTCCTCAAGTCATAGAGCTCACTCTCTGGGTTATTGGGGGAGGAGCAGCGTGGCTTTTAACCAATTGTATGCCATGGATCCCATTAGCCATCTGATAAAGACTTGGGTTCCCTTCTCGGACACTGTTTTAAAAATTATTAAGTAATGATAGGCATGCTGCTGTTCATTAGGTGTCTAGAACTTACTTGTCTTATAATTGAAAGCTTATACCCGTTGACCAACATCATCTCATTTCCCCAAACCTCAACTGCTGGCAGCTGCCCTCCTCTCAATTTCTATGAGTTTGACTTTTTTAGATTCCACCCATTAGTGAGATCTGTAGTTAACAATAATGTGTGCTTGAGATTTGCAAAGAGTAGATGTCACCACAAAGAGGAAACCACGTGAGGTGATGAATGCATTAATTAGCTTGATTGTGGTAATCGTTGCATAACGTGTATGTGTATCAAAACATCACATTTTACATTGTAAATATATACAATTTTTGTCTATTAGTGCATTCTTGCATTCCCATAAATAAAGCTCCCTCATCTTCTTCCCACCCTTTCGCCTTGAGTCCCCAAAGTCCACTGTGTCATTCTTATGCCTTCGCATCCTCATAGCTTAACTTCCACTTATGAGAACACATAATGTTTGGTTTTCCATTCCTGAGTTACTTTATTTAGAATAATAGTCTCCAATCCCATTCAGGTTGCTGTGAATGCCATTAATTCATTCATTTTTATGGCTGACCAGTATTCCATCGTATACATTCACCATATTTTCTTCATCTACTTGTTAATTGATGGGTATTTGGGTTGGTTCCACATTTTTGCAATTGTGAATTGTGCCGCTATAAACATGCATGAGCAAGTATCTTTTTCATAAAAAGTGTATTTAAATTTTAAAAAGTTTTTAAACAGAAAAACTGAGGATGTGTTCTACATTAAATGAGAGTAAGGAAATATGACATGTAAATGAGGCATTTGATCCTGGGTTAGATCATGTACAGAAAAAGGACACTAATGGGACAATTGGTGAGGTTAGAATCAGGCTTTTAAACTAGAATATAGTATTTTATGAGTGTAAATTTCCTGATTTTGTTAAAAGTACTAGGGATATGTAAGAAGTTATATTTGGGGAATCTGAATATAATGTATATAAGAATTCTTTATGCTATTTTTCAACTCTTATAAGTTCAAAATTATTTTAAAACACAAACTATAACAAGGTTAAAAATTATATATACTGTTCTTGGCAAAACAGGTTATTTTTATTTTCATTTTAACTAGTGTTTTTATTAGGAATATTTTGTAAATTTAACAATGTTAAATACATTATCGATTTGATCATATGATATTTTCTTATAACTTAATGATTTCTTTATATTGAACTACCCTCATATCTCTGGAATGATTCCTACATGGCCATTTAAAAAAACAATAGATAGCAGGGCTAGGCATGGTGGCTCATGCCTGTAATCCCAGCACTTTGGGAGGCCGAGGTGGGCAAATCACGAGGTCAGGAGATCAAGACGATCCTGGCTAACACAATGAAACCCTTTCTCTACTAAAAATACAAAAAATTAGCTGGGTGTGGTGGCGTGTGCCTGTAGTCCCAGCTACTTGGGAGGCTGAGGCAGGAGAATCACCTGAACCTGGGAGGCAGAGGTTGCAGTGAGTCGAGACTGTGCCACTGCCCTTCAGCCTAAGCCACAGAGCGAGACTCCATCTCCCCCCCCACCAAAAAATAGCAGTAACAATAAAAAAATTATGCTATGGAAACTAAATATTGATGTTTAGTTCAAACTGATGTTTAAATAGTGTTGTCTGAGGACTCTGAGCCACAGGTTCAAGCCTCTGTTAGAAAAAGAAATGGCAAATATTACTGAAGTTTTTAAGGATCCATTTGCACGAATCTGAGGCTATTCAAAAGAATTGAAAAAGAATTAACTCAGGAAACAGCTTTCTGTCTGGTTTTGAATCCAGCATTATTTGATGTGCCATCCAGAGAGACCAGATGCCTTAATGCAGCCTACCTTGTCCTACAAGGCAGATCAGGGTCTGTTTCCTTAGGGTCTCATTTCACAAAATGTTGGGAAGTGGTTTATATCAGACAATTTATCCCTGACTAAATGTGGATTAGCACTTTCCAGATTTCATCACCTCAAGCCAATAATTATTTCTCAATCCTGATTTGAGTGGGTCTTAAAGAGGCAGCTGGCAAGATAGGGGTGGGGTGCTCATTACCAGTCAGTCCTTTGCCTTCTTCTGGTCCCCATGCATATCTGTGGGATCAGGCTGAGCCCAGCCTCACAAGCGACCCCATCAGCACAATATATCAGTTCCCAGGTCCCCCAAGGGCAGGTCATTTGCTGAGAAAAAAGCATGACATGTAGTTTTGGTCACTTAGGAGACATGGTCCCATGGCTTTGTCACCACAGTGTCCTAGGCTGCGTTCTCACTGCCTTCTTGAGCAGGGATTCTTTTGGGCTTACAGCAGAGTTTCTGAGGCTCGGGCTGACTGACATTTAGGGCAGGAGAATTCTTTGTTGTGGGAGGCTGTCCTGTGCATTGTAGGATGTTTGGTAACATCCCTGGCTTCTACTCAGTAGTGCCAGAAGGATCTCCTGCTCACCCTCCAGCCCCTGCCTATGTGACACCAAAATGTCTCCAGATGTTGCCAAATGTTCCATGGGGGAAAATTTCTACCACCTATCCCTGTTAAACATTACTGGTCTAAAAGCATGACATTTCTTGGTGTACCTTGGGAATGAAACAGAACCAAGCCCCCAGGCTCAGCATCTCCTTGGTCTTCTCCCTCTTCAGACACTTCCTGTCCCCCCGTGACACCAGCTAGTCCCTGGATGGGCACAGCTAGTGAGTGGGTAATGGCTGGTGAGGTGACAATGTCATCTTGCTTACTCCTGAAACCCCAGTGCCAACACATGACACAGCCCATGGCTGATGCCAGCACCGAGTGTATGGTATGAATGAATCTGACAGGCAATAGGAGCTGTTTTCGGGACATCTCTTGGGTCTAGAGTGGCATTTAAGGAAGGAGTTTTGGAATGGATTGTGGGGTGGACTGATGGAATGAGAAGCAGCTCATCCAATAAGTAAAATATGAAGATTTAGGCAGTGCTATTGTCCTCAGTTGCTCCAGGCCAGGCAACGTGATAGGGTTTTGCATCTCTTCTTCCATTTGGTATTTAAGACATCCTTATCAGTCAGGTGTTATCTCAATTTTCTAGATGAGAACTCTGAGGTAAGTCAGTTAAACAACTCACTCAAAGTCAAGTGGGGTCCATTAACCATCACCAAGAAGCTATGCGACTTTCAGACAGCACCCTGTTCCCCATTTTCATTATTTCTAAAATTAGGAAACTATCAGTTGTTTGGAGCTCTAAAACTCTCCCATAAACTGGGTTGCTTAAAGCAACAGAAATGTATTCTCTCACAGTTCTGAAGGCTAGAAGTCCAACATCAGGACATCAACAGGGGCACACTTCCTGCAAAGGCTGGAGAAGAGAATCCATCCTTGCTTCTTCTAGCTTTTGGGGTCTCCAGGTGATTGAGGCCACATCACTCCAATTTCTGCTTCCATCTTCACATGGCCTTCTCCTATTTCTCTTCTTCTCCTCATCTGTCTCTTATAAGAACACTTATTGGATTTAATTTTTTTTCGCCAAGACAGAGCCTTGCTTTGTTGCCCAGGCTGGAGTGCAGTGGCACGATCTTGGCTCACTGCAGCCTCCATCTCTTGGGTTCAAGTGATTCTCCTGCCTCAGTGCTCTGAGTAGCTGGGATTACAGGTGTGCACCACCACACCCAGCTAATTTTTGTATTTTTAGTAGAGACAGGGTTTCTCCATCTTGGCCAGGCTGGTCTTGAACTCCTGATCTCGTGATCAGCCTCCCAAAGTGCTGGGATTACTGGGATGAGCCACATGCCTGGGCACTTATTGGATTTAGAGCCCACCCAGATAATCCATGACGATGTCATCCCCAGATTGTTAATTATATGTAAAGACTTTCTCTAGTAAGGTCATATTCACAGATTCTGGGGGCTAAAAATGGTCATACCTTTTGGGGGCCTGTCATTTAACCCACTGCACTGGGTCTCTGCTCCCCATTTGGGAATGGAAGAAACTCAGTGACACTGACAATTCTAGCCAGCCCTAAAATGTTGAAACCCTCTGCTTTGTATCAGGATGATGGCACTGAGAGAAGACAGAGACAAAAAGTCAAGAGACACTGAGATCCAAGAAAGGATGTATCTCAGTGGTGGCTTTTATAGTAAAGGTTTCACTGACTGCATTCTAGTGCCAGACCCAAAGCCGAGATGCTTGACTCCCTGCCTGCCTTCCAAGTTCGGAGCAAAAGGGTTTCTTTTTTTTCCTTCCTTTCTTTCTTTCTCTCTCTCTCTTTTTTTTTTTTTTTTTTTTTTTATTTTTTTTTTTTTTTTTTATTGAGACAGAGTCTTGCACTGTTGCCTGGGCTGGGTTGCAGTGGCGCAATCTCGGCTCACTGCAACTTCTGCAACATGTCTCCCGACTTCAAGCGATTCCCCTGCCTGAGCCTCCCAAGTAGCTGGGATTACAGGCATCTGCCATCATGCCCAGTTGATTTTTTGTGTTTTTAGTAGAAACAGGGATCACTGTATTGGCCAGGCTGCTTTTAAACTCGTGACCTCATGATCCGCCCACTGTGGGCTCCCAAAGTTCTAGGATTACAGGTATGAGCCACCTCGCCCAGCCAGCACAAGGGTTTCTTAGAAAAGCTGCCCTGGAACCGCTCTGACACATAGCTCACCTCAAAGCCTTAGAATTCTCCCCAGGTTTTCAGCTCTGTTTCCCAATGAGCTGCCATCAAAAATAAACCAAGTTATCATTCAGAAAATGCCTGCTGATATCCTCAAATTTGCATACCCCAGATGAGGCTGCAAAGCCATTTATCTCTCGAGAGCAGCCTGCTGTGGTCCCTTTTATATTTTTATGGGATTGTCCTTAAATGGCTGATTAGTTTGGGGGTGATTTATAAATGCTTCCAGCTTGGCAATTTCCCCCATAGTGACTGGACAGATTTGTGTCTGGCTTTAAGCAGACTGGGCTTTTTGTTTCTTCAGTGTCTCATCTCACCATCCACCACCCCTAATTCACAGCGGCCTCACTTTTCCCAGTCTAAGTCAGCTTAGTCTTTCACCAAGTTCTTCCAAAGCTTTAAAATTGAAAGCCTTTGGTTGTTTATTTTTTGGAAAGGCAGAACACCAGGTACAGTTTCTTCTTTCCATTCCGTTCTTATTCAGGGATGAGAGGCAATTGTGCAGACCTTGGATCAGTTATTTATCCTTTTTGGGTCTTGGTTTACTCATTTGAAAATGGTGAAATGATAGAATTTTGTTCTGACTAAGCAGTGGAGAAAGGAATTAGCTTCTGTTAGGAAATTGCTTGGCATTATTCTGTGTTCACAGTACACCCCGATGTTAGCTGTTATTTTTACTGTTAGGATGATTTGGCAAGAGGTGAGTGGGAAAGGCGAGGACACTTTCATCTTCATGAACTTGGACTCCATATGAGCTCCTTACAGTTATTCATGCTTGGCCTCTTTAAAGTGAAGCTTATCTATGGTAGGTCCAGCTTTCTATCTGTCTGTGATGATATATCCTCATTTATTAATTGACTTTATGTTTTGTTTTGTTCTATTTTTAATTTAAATGTTAGTCTCACTAAAGTAATAAATGTACACCGGAAGTCACATTCCCATTCTCACATCTTCCTCTGCAGAGGCAAACTACTTTTATCATTTTCCCTGTTTCTTATGTGATGTTTATTTCCATATTTTTGAGAAATACAGATACCTGGTTATTTCTTGGGTTACTCATTTTGGACTACTTATTGATTTCTTAAAATGGAAGATGATAGATGTACTTCTTATATGTCCCCCACCACATGCAGACACAGGCCACGTGCAAGCTTCCCCTTTCCACATCTTCCATTATTGTTATGTCATAATTTTTGATCAATTACTATTATGTATTAATATTGTTTTTATTATGTAAATATTGTTTACTGCCAAACCATGGAATATGTTATAGCTAACTTTTCCTTTCTTGTACAGCCTTTTGTTTTTCCTGGAGTTAATAATTGCTTTGATTAATTTATTTTAATTTGCTTAATTTTCCATGTTCTTGTCATTAATTTTTTCTCAAACACTGATAAACCTGTAAGACTCTTCTCAACATGGGCTAACACATCAGGCAAACTATCAGTTTTATTTCTGGAAAGGCATTCTTTCCGCATCAACCTGAGCTAGTTGTCCTGTAGGTCAGCTGTACAGTTATCTTTCAGAGATTTCCTTTCACCATCAAATGGAGGGCTTCCTTTTCCTCTTGTGATTTATACTCTTTCTCTTGGATTTCTTGGAAGTTATTCTTGGTTTACTCACTCATTTTAGTGGCACACATCTCCTAATAAGTTGCTAAGAAAGGATACATTGAATACCAAAACTATTAAGACTTTATATGTCTGAAAATACAGACTCTCCTTTTTTTTTTTTTTTTTTAGATGGAGTCTCACTCTGTTGCCAGGCTGGAGTGCAGTGGCGCAATCTTGGTTCACTGCAACCTTTGCCTCCCGGGTTCAGGTGGTTCTACTGCCTCAGCCTCCCGAGGAGCTGGGACTACAGGGGTGTGTTACCACACCCAGCTAATTTTTTTATTTTTATTAGAGTTGGGGTGTCACCATGTTGGTCTCAATCTCTTGACCTAGTGATCTGCCTGCCTTGGCCTCCCAAAGTGCTGGGATTACAGGCGTGAGCCACCGTGCCTGGCCATAAAGACATTTTATTATGACATTTGACTAATAGTTTATTAGGATATGTAATTTTGGGTTGGAAGTAATTATTTCTCAGAATATTCAAGGCCTTACTCCATTGCTTTCTGCTTTTCAGGTTTGTTGTTGAGAAGTCTAATGCTAATTTCTGTTTGCAGGTGATATGTTGTATATATTTGTCCCTCAGGAAGTCTTTAGCTCGAAATCTTCTCTCTATTGCTAGTGTTCTGAAATGTCCTAATGATATACCTTAAAGTAGACTTTGCCAATTCCTTTTGCTCCACGTCCAGAGGCCATTTCATTCTAGAGATTCAGGTTTTACAGTTCTAGCACGTTGGATTCATTTTTATCATTGATGATTTTCTTTTCATTACTGTCTCTGTTTGCTTCTCTGAGCCTCTGATTTTGGATTCTCTGGATTGAACCTCTGATTTGATTGATTCTCTTCTGCTTGCCATGTATTTTGTCTTTTTGTGATACTTTGAGAGATTTTTCTCAGCTGTTTATACCACTTCTTGTATTGATTATTTATGATTGTATTTTAAATTTCTAGACACTGTTATTCTCAAAGTGTTTCCTTTTACAGAATCCTGTTCTTGTTTAATGGATGTGATATATATATATTTTAAATCTAAGTATTGTCATTATAGTATTTGAAATTCCTCCTTTTCTTCCTCCCCCACTCATCATTATCTTTTTTTTTTTTTTTTTGTTGTTTTTTTTTTTTTTTTTTTTTGGGTTAATTTATTTTTTTTTTTTTTTTTTTTCTTTTTTAATTATCAGCTGCCTGCAACAGAGAGTGTGTGTGTTTGGGGTGTTTGTAGTATGTTTCCATGTCTGGAATATGTGGTATTTGGTGTGTGTGTGTGTGTGTGTGTGTGTGTGTGAGAGAGATATGTATTTGGGGTGTGTGTTTGGGATGTGTACATATATAGTCACACATTACTTAATGTTGGGGACACATTTGGAGAAATGTACCATTAGGTAATTTTGTCATCGTGAGAACATCATAGATTGTACTTTCACAAACCTAGGTGGTGTAGCGTACAACACACCTAGGCTCTCTACAACACAGCGTATGTCTCCTAAATTACAAGCCTCTATGGCTTGTTAGTGTTCTGAATACTGTAGCCAATTATAACACAGAGGTAAGTATTTGTGCATCTAAACATATCTCAACATAGAAAAGGTACAGTAAAAATACTGTATTATAATCTTATGGGACCACTGTCATATATATGGTTTGTCATTGACTGAAATGTCATTATGCATTGTACAACTGTATATGTCTTTGGATGTGTATGCATTTGGGGTATATGTGGATTTGGGTGTGAGTGTGTTTGGAGTGTGTTTAGCAGGGAAAGATTGGTGGCTTCACTGTAAGGTAAGCAGGCCCACTCTATCCATTTTGCCATGATAATCTTCAAATATGAGTGTCTGGATGCTTTCTCTCTTGAATCAGTTTCTCAACCTAGGAATCTTTCATCTCCTGCCTCACGAACAATAAGCTAGCTCCTAGGATGATTCCAGGGGCCACGATGGGCAGAAGGGACAAGGGCACTCATTATTTGGTGTGCAGACTTTTGCTGCATCCCCATTTTCTGTTCAATGCTTCATCCATAGTTTTGCTGTGCTTCAAGGGTTTTCAGTTTGGAAAACATGTCTGGTTTGACATCTACAGATATAAAAACCCCATTAACTCTTGGGGTTAGAATGGGTTCCAAACTGGCTGTGAGGTGTTGCAAAAAGTGCCCATGAGGTCTAACTGCTCCTTTCATGAACTTTGAGCTAATCTCTTTTTAGTCTTACCCTTGCCTTCCTTTTAGAGATACCTGGTGCTCCAATTCCTTCATCTTTCTGGAGTCCAGCACACATTGCCATCCCCCACCACCCAAACACATTAGGCCTTAGCATTCGGTGTTCAGAAATTTTCTGATGTCTTTCAGCTGTTGGCATCTTATCTCCTGTCCCCTTTCTCCTTGTGAATTTCTGTCTTTTTGTACCTTTCCTGATATTTAAATGGGATTTTGGAAGGAAGCAGAAATAAATGCATGTTTTCAATCAGTGCTTTCCAGAAGTCTCAGTTACTCTTATGTTAATGTTTCTTAAAGTCTACACACTGCTGAGGAGTGTGACAGAAAGCTGGGGCAACTGATGTTTTCTGTTCTTGCTGGGCTGTATGCATTATGGTAGGGCTGTACAAATTAGATTTTTTTCAACATATATTTATTGAGCACCTCCCATATGCTAGACATAATTTTAGATGGAGAGGGGCAGAGGCAGAGGCTAACAGAATATCTTTTGCTTGGGGGAACCTGTATTCTAGGTGGTGGTGGGAACACAGGCTGTAAACAAATAAGTAATGTCAACAGCATCAGGTGTTTGTAAGTGCTATACAATGTGGAAACTAAAATAGACAAATACTGGAAAGTTATGAGGGAACATATTTTGATTGAGTAGTCAGGGCAGGCCACCCTGGAAAGGGTACTTTAAGTTGACCTCTGAGTAATCAAGAGGAGCCAGCTATGGCAAAGCCTGGGGGAAGGGCAATATGAGTACAGGGAACATCTATAGCAGAAGCTCCGAGGTGGAAACAGAGAGATGGCTGGGGTGCAGGGGATTAGGGGAGAGAGTAGTTTTAGAAGAGGTTAAATATTCAGCAGGATGAGGCTGTGTGGGTTTCTAGGTGAGGTGAGGCATTTGAATCTCATCCTAAGTGCTGTGGGAAGCTTTGATAAGCTAAATTTTTGCTGTGGAGAAAGTAGAAGAAGTAGCATGATCTGATTACAAATTTCTAAGTCCATTCTGGATGATGTTCTGAGCAGAATGGATGATAGGAGGTGTATTAGCTGGCTCAAGCTGCTACAACAGAATGCCACAGACTGTGTGGCTTAAACAACAGAAATTTATTTTCTCACAGTTCTGGAGGCTCGAAGTCTAAGATCAAGGTGTTGGTAGGGTTGGTTTCTGGTGAGGGCTCTCTCCTTGGCTTGCAGACAGCCACCTTCTTGCTGTGTGCTCACATGGCCTTTCCTCTGTGTATGTGCACTCCAGGTGTCTCTTCCCTTTTTTTTTTTTTTTTTTGAGACAGAGTCTCGCTCTGTTGCCCAGGCTGGAGTGCAGTGGTGCCATCTTGGCTCACTGCAACCTGCACCTCCTGGGTCAAGCAATTCTACCACCTCGCCCTCCTGAGTAGCTGGGATTACAGGCACCTGTCACCGCTCCTGGCTTTTTTGTTTTTTTTTTGAGATCGAATCTCGCACTATTGCCCTGGCTGGAGTGCAGTGGCATGGTCTCTGCTCCCTGCAGTCTCTGCCTCCTGGGTTCAAGTAATTCTCCTACCTCAGCCTTGAGAGTAGCTGGAATTATAGGTGCCCACCACCACACCCGGCTAATTTTTTTGTATTTTAGTAGAGACAGGGTTTCACTATGTTGGCCAGGTTGGTCTTGAACTCCTGATCTTGTGATCCACCCACTTTGGCCTCTCAAAGTGCTAGGATTACAGGAATGAGCCACCATGCCCTGCCCTATTTTTTGTATTTTTAGTAGAGACAGGGTTTCACCACGTTGGTCTTGAACTCCTGACCTCAGGTGATCTGCCTGCCTCGACCTCCCAAAATGCTGGGATTACAGGCATAAGCCACCATGCCCCTCCTCTTCCCATTTTTCATAAGGACACTAGTCCTATTGGATTATGGCCATATATTTATAACCTAATTTAACCTTAATTATCTCTTTAAAAGCCCTGTATTCAAATACAGTCGCATTGGGGTTAGTGCTTCAACCTGTGAATTCTGGGAAGACATAATTCAGTCCATAACGAGGCTGGAATGGAACCCGCAAGGTCAGTAGAAAACTGTTTCAGTAACTCAGGTAGAGGAGTTGATGGCTCAGCCAGATGGTGAGCAGGCAGCTGAAGTGGGTGGGATTTGATTGGCAGTAAAGAAGGCAGGACTTACAGTTGGAGTAGATATGAAATGAGAAGCATCAAAAATAATGTTGGGAATGATTTGCTGCCCCTCAGAAGAATGTTGACACTCCCGATCACCCCTTTTGCCATGAAAAAAGTTGATTTTCACTGAACCTTCAGAGGGTGAAGAGGAAGCTTTTCCTTGACTTCTACATGGGCTGGAAATAAATAACTTCTACTTAGGACACCCTGACAGGGACTTTCCAAACCAATCCCAGCCCAGGAAAGAAAGATAGTGATGTGCCCAAACAAGTAAGTGACAGTAAGAAATTACTGAGTGCGGTAGATGTTGAAGAAAGCTATGCAGCCTATTGCTCCTGCTCTTTGGGATTTTAAGTCTCAGCTGTGGTCACTGGCAGTGTGCTGTGAAAGAGGTGGGTTGCCAGTGCTAAGGGAATAGCCAAACAAGATTACCCAAGGACACTGTAAGCAGCGGCGAGTCCGCACAGGTCTTCAGCCACCTCACTTCTGTCCTCATCAGGAAAAAGAATTCGACCGAGGGGCACAAGCAGGAGTGAGAGACTGAGGACATGTGTCCATATGCACCACGTGAATGCTTTGCAGCACAGCCGGGACCTGGCTCAGTTCTCTTGACACGTACATCAGCTCGCAAGCGCTGAAGCAGCGAGGCCGTTTGTATCTTCTCTTCCATGAGAGGACATTTTAGACAGAAATAGACTGTGTCTTAAAAACTTCCGCCAAGATGGCTGGAAGGGAGCTTCTCCGGAGCGCAGCTCCCAGCGAGTGAGACACAGAACGAGAGTGATCTCTGCGTTTCTGAACTAGGTACTGGGTTCATTTCAAAGGGACTGGTTGAACAGCGGGATTAACCGAAAAAAAGATAGTGAGAGTAGCCCAAAGTGGGCGAGCCAAGGCAAGGTGGGGCATCTGGCATGGAGGATTGGGGGCTTCACCCCCTGGGTACTCTGATTCAGATACTGTGCTTCACTCTGTGACTTCTGTCCAGGAAAATGCTGCCTGGCTGAGAACAGCCCCAATTTGTCAACACAGACCTCTCCAACAGCCCCAGTCAACAGCCCCAGCCAGCCCAGTGCCACTTGTTGGTGCAGACCTGGGCGGACGCTTTGACTAACAAGGAGAAGGCTTGAGGGACGGAACTGGCCGTCCCACAGAAGGAGGGAGAGTTGAAAGCGGTGAGTTGGACTATAAGGCCAGATAGGTCTCACATCCACAAGATCAGCAAGCAGAAGCCCTCTCACGGGAGAGTTTTGCAGTTAACACATCAGATTGAGCCCCATTCACGATAAGTGGGCTTAGCAGAGGGAAAGATGCCCACCATTGAGAAGATGGGTCTAATCTCACCTATATAAGCAGAAACCAGGGGAAGAATAAACAGCAGCCTGGCTGAGACCGAGGCAGCCTAGCAGCCCCTCCTTAAGTGGCATACTGACCCTGTGTGAAAAAAAGCCTCATACAGGAGGAAAAAAACTCAACTTTAACAGAAAGGACGTCCATTCAGAGATCACATCTGAAATCACTGGCTGCAAAGATCAAAGATAGATCAATCCATGATGATGGGAAAAAACCAGCGCAGAAAGGATGAATTCATCCAACTCCCGAACACCTCTCCTCCCCCAAGAGATTACAGCTCCTTATCAGCAAGGGGACAAAACAGGTCAGATAATGAATTTGACAACTGACAGAAGAAGGCTTCACATGGTGGTTAATAACAAACTTCTCTGAGCTAATAGATCATGTTCTAACCCAATGCAAAGAAACTAAGAACCTTGAGAAAAGGTTAGATGAAATGTTAACTAGAATAACAGGCCTAGAGAAGAATATAAATGACTTGGTGGAGCTGAAAAACACAGCACGAGAACTTCACGAAGCATACACAAGTTTCAATAGCCAAATCAATCAAGCAGAAGAAAGGATATCAGAGATTGAAGATCAACTCAACGAAATAAAAAGAGAAGGCAAGAAAAGAGAAAAAAGAGTGAAAAGAAATGAGCAAAGCCTCCAACAAAGACGGGATTATGTGAGAAGACCTAATCTATGCTTGATCATTGTACTTGAAGAGGATGGGGAGAATGAATCCAAGCTCGAAAACACTCTTCAGGGTATTATCCAGGAGAACTTCCCCAACCTAGCAAAGCAGGGCAACATTCAAATACAGGAAATACAAAGAATACCACAAAGATATTTCTCAAGAAGAGCAACCCCAAGGCACAAAATCATCAGATTCACCAGGGTTGAAATGAAGGAAAAAATACTAACGGCAGCCGGAGAGAAAGGTTGGGTCACCCACAAAGGGAAGCCCATCAGACTCACAGCTGATCTCTTGGCAGAAACCCTACAAGCCAGAAGAGAGTAGGGCCAATATTCAACATCCTTAAAGAAAAGAACTTTCAACCCAGATTTTCATATACAGTCAAACTAAGCTTCATAAGTGAAGAACAAGTAAAATTCTTTACAGACAAGCAATTTCTGAGAGATTTCGTCACAACCAGAGCTGCCTTATAAGAGCTGCTGAAGGTAGCACTAAACACGGAAAGGAACAACCAGTACCAGCCACTGCAAAAATGAACCAAATGGTAAAGAAAAATGCCGTAATGAAGAAACTGCATCAACCAATGGGCAAAACAAGCAACCAGTAACAAAATGGCAGGATCAAATTCACACATAACAATATTAACATTAAATGCAAATGGCCTAAATGCCCCAAGTAAAAGACACAGACTGGCAAACTGTGTAAAAAGTCAAGACCCATCAGTGTGCTGTATTTAGGAAACCCATCTCACATGCAAATACACATAGCCTCAAACTAAAGGGATGGAAGAAGATTTACCAAGCAAAAAAGAAAAAAAAAAAAAAAAAAAAAAGCAGGGGTTGCTATCCTAGTCTCTGATAAAATGGATTTTAAGCCAACAAAGATCAAAGGAGACAAGGGCATTACATAATGGTAAAAGGACCAATACAAGAAGAGCTAATTGTCCTAAATATATATGCACCCAATACAGGAGCACCCAGATACCAAAAGCAAGTTCTTAACCTACAAAGAGACTTAGACTCCTGCACAATAATAATGGGAGACTTTAACACTCCACTGTCAATATTAGACAGATCGACGAGACAGAAAACCAACAAGATTATCCAGGACTTGAACACAGACCTGGAACAAGCAGACCTAATAGACATCCACAGAACTCTCCACCCCAAAACCACAGTATATACATTCTTTTCAGCACCACATTGCACTTACTCTAAAATTGACCACATAATTGGAAGTAAATCACTCCTCAACAAATGCAAAAGCATGGAAATCATAACAAACAGTCTCTCTGACCACAGTGCAATCTAATTCGAACTCAGGATTAAGAAACTTAACTCAAAACTGCACAACTTCATGGAAGCTAAACAACTGGCTCCTGAATGTTGACTGGATAAACAAAGAAATGAAGGCAGAAATAAAGATGTTCTTTGAAACCAATGAGAATGAGGACACAATGTACCAGAATCTCTGGGACACATACAAAGCAGTGTCTAGAGGGAAATTTACAGCAATAAATGCCCACATGAGAAGTGAGGAAAGAACTAAAGTCTACACCCTATCCTCAAAATTGAAAGAGCTAGAGGAACAAGATCAAAAATGCTCAAAAGCTAGCAGAAGACAAGAAATAACTAAGATCAGAGCAGAACTGAAGAAGATAGAGACACAAAAACCCTTTTAAAAATCTGTAAATCCAGGAGCGGGTTTTTTGAGAAGATCAACAAAATAGATCACTAGCCAGATTAATAAAAAAGAAAGAGAAGAATCAAATAGATGCAATAAAAAATGATAAAAAGGATATCATTACCAATTCCACAGAAATACAAACTACCATCAGAGATTACTACAAACAACTCTATTCATATAAACCAGTAAATCTAGAAGAAATGGATAATTCCTGGATACTTGCAGCCTCCTAAGACTAAACCAGGAAGAAGCTGAAACCCTGAATAGACCAATAACAAGGGCTGAAGTTGAGGCAGTGATTAATAGTTCACCAACCAAAAAAAGTCCAGGTCCAGATGGGTTCACAGCTGAATTGTACCAGACATATAAAGAGGAACTGGTACCATTTCTTTTGAAATGATTCCAAACAATACAAAAAGAGAGAATCCTCCCTAACTCATTTTATGAGACGAACATCATCCTGATACCAAAACCAGGCAGAGACTCAACAAAAAAGAAAACTTCAGGCCAATATCCATGACGAACATAGATGTAAAAATCTGCAATAAAATACTGACAAACAAATTGTAACAGCACATCAAAAAGTTTATCCATCACAATCAAGTGGGCTTTATCCTGGGGATGCAAGGCTGGTTCAACATACTCAAGTCTATAAACATAATCCATTACATAAATAGGACCAAAGACAAAAACCACATGATCATCTCAATAGATGCAGAGAAGGCCTTTGAAAAAATTCAACAGTACTTTATGCTGAAAGCTCTCAAAAAAACTGGGTATTGATGGAATGTGTCACAAAATAAAGCTATTTACGACAAACTGACAGCCAACATCATACGGAATGGGCAAAAACTGGAAGCATTTCCTTTGAAATCTGACACTAGACAAGGATGCCCTCTCTCACCACTCCTATTCAGTATAGTATTGGAAGTTCTAGCCAGAGCAGTCAGGCAAGAAAAAGAAATAAAGGGTATTCAATTAGGAAAGGAGGAAGTCAAATTGTCTCTATTTGCAGATGACATGATTGTATATTTAGAAGACCCCATCATCTCAGCCCAAAATCTCTTGAAACTGATCAGCAACTTCAGTAAAATCTTAGGATACAAAATCAATGTACAGAAATCACAAGCATTCCTATACACCAATATCAGACTAACAGAAATGAAGAGCGAACTCCCATTCACAATTGCTACGAAGAGAATAAAATACCTAGGAACTAACAAAGGATGTAAAGGACCTCTTCAAGGAAAACTACAAACCACCGCTCAAGGAAATAAGAGAGGACACAAACAGATGGGAGAACATTCCATGCTCATAGTTAGGAAGAATCAATATTGTGAAAATGGCCATACTGCCCAAAGTAATTTATAGATTCAATGCTATCCTTATTAAGCTACCAATGACCTTCTTCACAGAACTGGAAAAAACCACTTTAAACTTCATATGGAACCAAAGGAGAGCCCACATAGCCAAGAAAATCCTAAACAAAAAGAACAAAGCTGGAGGCACCATGCTGCCTGACTTCAAACTATACTACAAGGCTACAGTAATCAAAACAGCACAGTACTGGTACCAAAACAGAGTCATAGACCAATGGAACAGAACAGAGGCCTTGGAAGCAACAACACATCTACAACCATCTGATCTTTGACAAATCTGACAAAAACAAGCAATGGGGAAAGGATCCCCTGTTTAATAAATGGTGTTGGGAAAATTGGCTAGCCATGTGCAGAAAGCAGAAACTGGACCACTTCCTGACAACTTACACTACAATTAACTCCAGATGATTTAAAGATTTAAACATAAGACCTAATACCATAAAAACCCTAGAAGAAAACCTAGGCAAAACCATTTAGGACATAGACATAGGCAAGGACTTCATGACTAAAACACCAAAAGCATTGGCAACAAAAGCCAAAATAGACAAATGGGATCTAATTAAACTTAAGAGCTTCTGTACAGCAAAAGAAACAATCATTAGAGTGAACTGGCAACCAACGGAATGGGAAAAAACTTTTCGCAATCTACCCATCTGATAAAGGGCTAATATCCAGAATTGACAAAGAACTAAAACAGATTTACAAGAAAAAAACAAACCCATCCAAAAGTGGGCTAAGGATATGAACACTTTTCAAACGAAGATATATATGAGGCCAAAAAACATATGAAAAAATGCTCATCATTACTGGTCATTAGAGAAATGCAAATCAAAACTACATTGAGATACCATCCCGCGCCAGTCAGAATGACAATCATTAAAAAATTTGGAGACAGCAGATGCTGGAGAGGTTGTGGAGATATAGGAACACTTTTATACTGTTGGTGGGAGTTTAAATTAGTTCAACCATTGTGGAAGACAGTGTGTCAGTTCCTCAAGGATCTAGAATTAGAAATTCCATTTGAACCAGCAATCCCATTACTGGGTATATATCCAAAGGATTATAAATCATTCTGTTATAAAGACACATGCACATGTATGTTCATGGCAGCACTGTTCGCAATAGCAAAGACCTGGAGCCAACCCAAATGCCCATCAATGATAGACTGGACCAAGAAAATGTGGCACATATACAACATGAAATACTATTCAGCCATAAAAAAATGATGAGTTCGTGTCCTTTGTAGGGACATGGATGAATCTGGAAACCATCATTCTCAGCAAACTGACACAAGAACAGAAAATCAAACACCACATGTTCTCACTCATAGGCGGGTGTTGAACAATGAGAACATGTGGATACAGGAAGGGGAGCATCACACACTGGGGTTTTTGAGGGGGCCTAGAGGAGGGACAGCAGGGGTTGGGATGGTGGGGAGGGATAACGTGGGGAGAAATGCCAGGTATACGTGATGTGGAATGGAGGCAGCAAACCACATTGCCATGTATGTACCTATGCAACAATCCGACATGATCTACATGTGTACTCTAGAACCTAAAGTATAATTTAGAAAAATAAATAAAATAGTGAAGAAAAAAAATAATGTTGGATACGAAGACATAAGAATGATACAATAGATTCTGGGGACTCGGAGGAAAGGATAGGTTGGAGGTGAGGCATAAAAGACTACAAACTGGGTTCGGTGTATACTGGTCAAGTGACGGGTGCACCAGAATCTCACAAATCACCGGTAAAGAACTTACTCATGTAACTCAATACCTCCTATTCCCCAAAACTTATGGAAATAGTTTTTTTTTTTTAAATAATGTTGGGATTTTGGGTTTCTTTGGGGGGAGCAAGTTTTAAGAAAAAGCAATTGGCAACACTGTTCTGGAATGTTAATATTTAAAAGTAAGCCTTTTACTTAAAAGTACAAACTATATACAGAAAAGCAACAACCATCATCAGTGCTGAATTTTTACTGAGTGAACACTTCTACAAAAGCACGTCACAGATCAAGACACTAAACCTTAATGGCACCCAAAATGTTTAGTTTGAGAAGTCTCCTAGATATCCGAGTAGGGATATTAAGTAAGTGTCTGGAAGACAAGCTGCAGGGAAAACTTTGGGAGCCATTTGGCATATACACGATATTTAAAGCCATGGAACTAGATTAAATTAACAACAAAGAGATGATGGCTAGAACCTGGAAGGTATTCCTTACTGCCATGGCCTGGAGAGTACAGACTGTCAGATTTGGAGCAGAATCAGAAGATTCACACTAGAAAACTCAGCAGGGCCATCATCAGGTAGGAGAGGCGGTGGCTCCCTGGTAGGCAAGATTGTGTTTTGAGGAGAGAATGATCAAATATGCTAAAAAACTGAGTAAAAGGAGACCAGAAATGTGTTCTCTACCCTGAGTGACATGAGGGTCCCTGGTGACTCTGAGAAGCACTTTCACTTCTTGGCGGGGGAGATGTCCAGCTGGTGTCAGTGAAGAAGGAAGTAGGATGTGAGGAAGTGGAAACATCAAGAGAACACAAAATTGGATAACTGTTGTTAAGGGGAGCAGAGACATGCTATGGTGTTTGAAGGGGGTGGTGGGATTAACCAGGAGGATTTTCTAAGGATGGGAGATAAGCCTACAGATTTGTGAGCTGCTGGAAATGATCCAATGGAAGTGATAACTGGGGAAAGAGTTGAGTCTGTGTCCTCGGGAAGCAGAGGGGTCCAGAGCACAAATGTCTTTTAAGGAATAAAAATATTTCTCTGATGATAGCAAACTGTAGGTAGATAGAAGGTGGTGAATCTGCATCCCCCTGCTTTTGTTTTTTTCCTGACGTATCAGGCAAGGGCATTGTCTAGGAAGTGGGTAGAGAGGAGAGAGATACAGGGGTTCTGAGGATGGAGAAGAAGGTGCAAAAGAATCATTGAGAAACTAGGGAAGTAAACATACCAGAGATGTGTAGTTGGCCAGGAAGTTCTCAGTGTCTGCTTGAGGTTTGCACGTGTGACTTTCAAATGAAACCAGTCAGCATGGTTGTGACTTTGTTTCTCCAGCCATGTTCAAATGCTTGGGTGCCAGTGACGCACAGGTGAACATACACCACAAATGACATCCTTAGTTCCAGCAACAAACCTAGGAGGGATTAGGTCAGCTGCCCAGAGATACAGAGGTTGCCCGTGGTGGGGCTGAAGCAAGGCCACTTGACTACAAGGTGATGCATGCTCTGCTCCCCAGAGCCACCGTCACGGTACCGAGACAGAATGCAAGCACAGAGAACAGGTGACTACCTTAAATTTGGTGCTTTTTGGCTTTTAAGCTGATAAGGGCTCTTTCTGATTTCCATCAGGAAGCAGAACTGATTTCTGGCTTCCTCTAGGTCTGATTGTCAAAGGAGATCTTCATCAGTTTGCCACACACATTCTTGCACATGATTTGGGGATTATGTGACACGCTGTGTTATCTACCTGTGTTATCTTCTTGATTGATGCAAAGAGTAAGGAATTCAATCTATCAGGGTAGAAGGTAACGTTGGTACCTGAGTTGCATCCCATTAGCCTGCCTCTGGCTTCAGCTAAAGCCACAGGAGGCCATTCCATGCAAGTTCAAAAGCACTTTGAACCTTCTGTGATCCACCTGAAGTCTACCCATCTCTCTGAATGCTGCCCCAGGGCATTGTCATGGAAGCTCACTTATCTGGCATATGCACCACTCAGAAGTAGGTGTGTGTGTGTGAGAGAGAGAGAAGGAGGGAGGGAGAAAGAGGGAGAGAGAGTGAGGAGGAGGACAGGCACCCCTGGATCCAGCCTTCAACCAAAGGGGTCTGGCAGCTGGAATGTTGCAGTCCCCCCACTTTTCTGGGTGACTCTGGGAGGCAGGTCCATCTGTTCAGGTGGTCCCAGGGGGACGCTGCCCCAATGTTCACGGCTGTCCCTGTGACCTTTACGTTGACCTTTTCTTACTCCCTCTTTTGTTCTTTCTGCTGTCTTGTGCCTGCTATCTGGGACTGCCTCCCAAATAAACCCCATGTTCCCAAGTTCCTGTTTCAGACTCTTCTTTCAGGTAAACTTAAGACAGTCACTTACTTGAGCAAGGACTCCCTTGGGGCAGCTCCCACAAAACTGACTCCCCAAAATTTCTAGCTGGGGGAGCTGAATTTGACAAGGGACAGATTGAGCAGAAATAAGCTCCCAGATGCAGTATGGCACAGGAGTTAAGAGCTTGAGCTTTGGAGTGAGACAGACTTGGGGTCCTGTGGATTCTGCTCATGTCTAGATAGGACATTGAACACATCACTTGAATTTTCTCAGACTCCTATTTCCGCCTTTTTGAAACAGGTGTGATATGTTAAGTGTTCTCCAGTTTAGATGCACATAAGAAAGCTGGGGTGCTTGTTAAAGATCAGATTCCCAGGCTCCACACTCATAGAGCCTGAGTAACTTGAGCTGTCTTGTCCAGTGTTTGCAAGAGATTCTGGCACAGGTCATTGTACACTGCACTTTGAGAAACGCTATCCTGGAAGATTATGAAATGATATAGCTTATGTAGGATACTGTGCATGGAGGAGAAGGGGAGAACCTGCTTTGCTGCCTACTAAGCCCTCAATAAACGGTGATGGTGAGGATGATAATGACAGTTTGTAGTAATTGTTCCTAAGGCGCCACTTGCAATTACTGTGCTAAGCCTGTTGTCTCCAACTGTCCTTCTCCAGAAAAGGAAAGGGAATTGGGGGAGTAGATAGTGTCTGGGAAACCACACAATGAGACCACAGATACCTGGAGGACCCTGGGCAAGCATTTCCCAGATGTCAGTGCCTGCAGGCCAAAACAAGGCTATCGGGGTTTAGACAAGGCAAAGAAGCCACTACCTCATGCCCTTGGCTCTGGGGCATCCAGGGAAGGGAGTGCTGTCTCTCTTACCAGCTGGAGTGGGGGCAACAACACCTCCCTGAGGTGTGCTGGGAGCTGCTCTTAGCACAATATTTATCTCACCACGTAAACCAATCTAGCTGGTTAAAAAAGCAAGTTTTATTGCATTCTTAGACAGTGCACTGAGCTGGCTGGTCTCCTATAAAGCCATCTGTGTCTGATGGTAGAAATAACTTATCAGCATAAAGGCTGGGAAAATTAGATTAAGAAATCACTGTGTGCTGAGAAAGTGGACAGAATAAATTTAGAAAGGGAAGAAAGGAGACAAAAAAATAAATAAAAAACCAGGGAGGAGGAAGGCAGCAGTGTCTGAGCCACACTGCAGAGCCAGCCTGCCTGGGTTTGAATCCCAGCTTACTTGCCATACTAGCTGTGTGACCTGGGGCAAGTTACTTGACTTTTCTGTGCCTCAATTTACAAGAAGGGGAATTCAATGAATGAATATAAGTGTTAACAAAGTTCTTAGAACAGTGTCGGGAAACAGTAAGAACTCAGTAATATGAAGTTATAATGTAAGAGACCTATGGGAAGATTGGGATGTGGTCTTTGTAGGACTAGGTGGGTGATGAGTATGGGGTACTTACGGGACGTGTAGGAGAGAAGGGGGTACCACAGAACTCAGTAATCAAGATAAGTAGTACTTTCTTGTAATTTTTTTTTTTTTTTTGATATAGAATTTCGCTCTTGTTGTCCAGGCTGGAGGGGCATGGTCTTGAGGTCACTGCAACCTCCGCTTCCCGGGTTCAAGTGATTCTCCCGCCTCAGCCTCCCAAATAGCTGAGATTACAGGCATGTGCCATCATGCCCAGTTAATTTTGTATTTTTAGTAGAGGAGGGTTTTTTTCATGTTGGTCAGGCTGGTCTTGAACTCCTGACCTCAACTGATCTGCCCGACTTGTCCTCCCAAAGTGCTGGGATTACAGGTGTGAGCCACTGCGCCTGGCTCTCTTGCAATATTTTTAAAACGTCAAACTCCATGATGAACAAAATTTTAAATAATGACATGATCTAACCCCGCAAGTGTGCCCCCTGCCTCACTTGCCTTACCCTAATTCTGGCCTTGAACTTCCAACAGAATGATATTAACAAAAACAGGTGGCTGACACAAGAGCCATAGTTTAATGACTTGATTTTAAAAATATTATTGCCTTAAAATAATATTCTTATTTTTGGGTTTTGGCCCCACCACCCCTTAAGTTTTATAGCTCAGGTGAATGCCTCCCTTGTCTCATGCTATTTTCAGACCTGGATATTTTCTTTCTCTAAGAAGCTCAGAAAATCTAAATCATATACTCACCCCAGAGCTCTAGGGGCTAAGAGTTTTCCAATTAGTGGGAGGATGTAGAATAGGAGTCGATTGTGCGTGTGGCACTTTGGGATGGTGCCAGGCTTCAGGAACTGCTCCAGGGTCGCCTTAAGGCTAAATTCCCAAGCCCAGAAAAACAATCTGGTTTCACATACTCGCCTTCCAACCACAAAGTGTATTTGTGAAATTAAACTAAGTGAAGGGGGAAAGGAAGGGCAAAGGGCAGGAGACGGCTGGATGGAAAAGCTCAGGTCCCAGAGTTGCTGCCTTTTTCTTTGTTGTTTTAACCTTCTCAGTGCTCTTCAAAAGAAGGCATTTGTCAGTTACACTATCAACTTTAGTGCCCTCCATGTTTATGGCTTTGGATTTAGTAGCAAAGACATAAACATATACTTTTCATCCATTTTCACTGTTACTCGCTTAGCTGAGACAACAGCTAGGATTATCACAACTCTTTGGAAGGAGCTATTATGGGGCCTGTGGTTTATCCTTGCCCTAGCAGAGCTATAAAGGACAGCGCCTGGGTGTGCAGAGACACACCATTAACACATCCTTGTCATTGTCAAAGGCCCCCACCCCATTTGTTAGAATTAATCCTCTGTTTTCAAGGCTTAAAGTCAACCCGTTTTACCTCTCCCCTGACAGTTGCTTATAAGTTACAGTAGATGCATGTAAAATTCAGGCTATGAACTGACCTTTCTCGAGGGCAAATATGTTAGAGCTTGCCTTGGAATTTGTGTTCCTCTGGCTCTTTGGCAGCAGCACTGGCATTTCAGCCTTTGTCTGGGGCCAGAGAGCCACTACTGTAACCACTCGCTCCAGAGAGCCAGGGAGGAAATGTCCATTCTCTTTGATTTATCTGCCAGCAGCTCGTGTGATCTGAGCCAGGCCGCTTAACCAGCCTGGGCCTTGGGCCTCCTGCCTGAATGTAGTGGGTGCGATGTCAAAGCCACTTCCAACCTAGGAAGGCTGTAAGACTGGGAGTAAGGGCCAGGCTGGAGGGAGGGAGAGATCTTAACGCTGTGTCCCGTATCAGTCGCCTGAAGGTTGTGCTTACAGATTCTGTGGCTTTGCAGAGTCTCCAGGAACTCAAAGAATCCTTTAGCTATTTAAAGTGACGTGAAGTAAAGTATGAAAATGACTCAAAAAGGAAAATCAAACAAACACACACACACACACACATGCACGCACGCACGCACACACACAGACACCCCCAAGCAACCATCCTATCATAGAGGAAATTCTGACGCAGCAAAACAAGGGTTAATTTTCAATTCTTTCTATGCCAGTCTTTGGCGTGGGAATTTGCTTTTTCCTATTAATGTGAATTTTGTGATATCTTGGAGAGTATAGAAATTACTCAGTAGTTATTTCTAAAGTATTCAAGTTATTAAAGTTGTAGTCTAATTTTTCCTCAAACTTTTAATTCTAATTTATAAATCTCATTATCCTGTTTATATAAATCTCACATTTTAACAATCTCATTAAAGGAGACTTTACCATTGGAGCTTATTTAACTGAGTTAATTCTTTCTAAACATTTTAAATTGCTCTTATTAGCAGACTATATTTAATTTCCTTTTTAAGAACTTTGGTTTACTTTAGTTGTGTGAGCGTTTAGAACTTTGCATGTGCTTAGTAATTCTTATAACTCTAATAAATTGAACTATGTCAATATGGTGAGTATTAAGGTCACTTAAATGTTGCAATATTGTTTTTAAAATAGATGCAACTTAAGTATTGCAAGCCTAAATCAGTTGTTCAAGTACATATTTCAAACTGGAATTTATAAGGGTGATTGATTAACTCAATCAGGCTAAATTCTCCATATAAGAAAATAAATGAGCATAGATTCTCTAAAGAAAAAATATTAAATGGCTTTGTTGCTCATAAATATTCCTTTACTTAATTCTAAATATTTATTTAAAAGATAACCAGGAAACAGATGCCATTTCACAAATGTGGGGGCTACCTTTTTAAATGTGTTTGAGCTCATTTCTCAGATTCCTAAAGTTTCTGAAAGAGCAGAGATACCAGCTAGAATGCAGATTAGATTTATATCATGGCCCTGACAGACACAACTCTGCAAAATTTTTAGTTTATACCAGCGTCTCCGTAACTCAGCCCACTGGTCATACAGATCCACATAGGCTGTACTGGATTTTGTAATTCTCTGACCTTTAAAGTATTTGAACTTTGCAGACCTCTGTCCTTAAAATCCTATATATTTTTCTGTTTGCAGAGTTAAATTCTTACTAATATTACAGTTATATCTGATTGGCTTCTGTATCTCACAAGGCTATATTGGATGCATGAATGCTCTTATGGATTGAATTATATCTCCCAGAAAAGATATGTTGAAGTCATAACCCCCAGTACCCTAGAATGTGATCTTATTTGGAGATAGGTCTTTACAGAGGTGATAAACTTGGAATAAGGTCCTTAGGATGACTGTAATCCTCTGTGACTGGAGTTATTGTAAAAAGGGGGAAATTTGGACACAGAGACAGACATGCACGGTGTTGACCATGTGGAGGTGGCCAGGTGATGTGGGAGTTGGGATTGGAACATTGCATCTTCACACCAAGGAACATCTGAGGCTGCCAGGCAGTGGGAGAGAGGCTTGTAATGGATTCTTCCCTAACACCTTCAGAGGGAGCGTGGACCTGCCAGCACCTTGACTTTGAACTTCTGGCTTCTAGAACAATGAAACAATAAGTTTCTGTTGTTTTAAGCCACTCAGGTTCGTGGCACATTGTTATAGTAACCCTCGGAAGTGAATCCAAGTACTGAAGAGTCATTTCTGTGATAGTCTGTTTCTGCCAGTTGGAAGGTTTTTTGTTTGTTTGTTTTTGAGACAGAGTCTCACTTTGTTGTGGAGTGCAGAGGCACAATCCTGGCTCACTGCACCCTCCGCTTCACAGGTTCAAGTGATTCTCCTGCCTCAACCTCCTGAGTAGCTGGGATTACAGGTGTGTGCCACCATACCCGGCTATTTTTTGTGGTTTTAGTAGAAATTGGGTTTCACTATTTTGGCCAGGCTGGTCTAAAACTTTTGACCTCAGGTGATTCGCCCCCCTTGGCCTCCCAAAGTGCTGGGATTACAGGTGTGTGCCATCGTGCCCAGCCCAATTGGAAAGTTTTTAAACCTCAGCTTTAGACTGTGTTGACTTCATCTTCTTTTAAAAAATGCCCTTCAGTATCATTGGTTAGGTGATTTCTCACCTCAAGGTGTTTGTCCTTGGTGTCCTTCAGCCATTGAGCACCCTGCCCCAGTTCTTATTGTGGCCATCTCCTCTGATGTCACCTCCTCTGAGAGGCCTTCCCTGACCATCCCTCTGTCCCCTCTGGAACAGTAGTGCCCACTATTAGGTTGGTGGAAAAGTAATTGCAGGTTTTACCATTAAAAGTAATGGCAATTACTTTTGTGTCAACCTAATATCACACTTGTTGGATTTCTTAACACCCTGCACTGTCTGAGACTGTCTTGTCCAGATATTCATTGATTGTCCATTTGTTCTCTTGTCCCCTAACCAACTAGGACACATGCCTCAGGAGGCTAAAGACCTTGTCTGAGCTATTTCCTGCCATATCCCTGGTGTCTAGAACAGTGCCTGGCACATAATAAGCTCCTGATAAATACGTATTTAATGGCTAAGTCTAGAGCAAGTTCTAGATCTTCCTGCTCCTTTCCCATTTCCCAGGAAGATCTCTGTGGAAATTTTTCCTCTCTCCCTTCTTTCCTTTTCTTTCTCCTTTTATTCCCACTTCCTTGGAAGATCTCCATGGAAAACATTTTCCTTCCTCTGATCCTCCCTCCTTTTTCTTTCTTCATCCCTTCTTCCCATTTCTTTGGAAAACCTCCATGGAAAATCTACCTCTCTCCCTCCCTCTCATTCTCCCTCTCTTCCTTCTTCTTGCCTTCCATTTCTTCCTCCTCCCTTTTTCCCACTCTCCCTCTCCTTATCCCTCCATCCATCACATCTTTATGAAGTATCTACTGTGTCATAGGCACTGTGTACGTATCTAGTGTGCAGTACTTAGCAAGATAGCTGTGTGCCCTGTTCTCATGGAACTTCCAATCTATTAGGGGTGACAGACATTAAACGCATTGTTACCACTTCTGTGAATATTAGGAAATAAAACTCCAAGGTGCTTTGCGTGTTTACAGTGGAGGACCTCCTTTAGTCTGGACGGTAAGTGTGAATGTCAAAACTTCTCTAAGTATATAGTCATGTCGTCTACAAATAGAGACAATTTGACTTCCTCCTTTCCTAATTGAATCCTTTCCTAATTATTTCTTTTTCTTGCCTGATTGCTCTGGCTAGAACTTTCAATCCCATATTGAATAGGAGTGGTGAGAGAGGGCATCCTTGTCTAGTGCCAGATTTCAAAGGGAATGCTTCCAGATTTTGCCCATTCAGTATGATATGGGTTTGTCATAAATAGCTTTAATTATTTTGAGATACGTTCCATCAATACTTAGTTTATTGAGAATTTTTAGCATAAAAAGCTGTTGAATTTTGTCGAAGGCCTTCTCTGCATCTATTGAGATAATCGTGGTTTTTGTCTTTGGCTCTGTTTATGTGGTGAATTACGTTTATAGACTTGGGTATGTCAAACCAGCCTTGCATCCCGCATCCCGGGGATGAAGCCTACTTGATTATGGTGGATAAGCTTTTTGATGTGCTGTTACAATGGTTTGCCAGTATTTTATTGAAGATTTTTGCATCTATGTTCATCATGGATATTGGCCTGAAGTTTTCTTTTCTTGCTGAGTTTCTGCCGGGTTTTGGTATCAGGATGATGTTGGTCTCATAAAATGATTTGGGAAGGATTCCCTCTTTTTGAATTATTTGGAATAGTTTCAGAAGGAATGGTTCCAGCTCCTCTTTGTATGTCTGGTAGAATTTGGCTGTGAACCCATCTGGATTTGGGCTTTTTTTGGTTGGTAGGCTATTAATTGCTGCCTCAACTTCAGCCTTTGTTATTGGTCTATTCAGGATTTCAACTTCTTCCTGGTTTAGGCTTGGAAGGATGCAAGTGTTCAGGAATTTATCCATTTCTTCCAGGTTTGCTGATTTATTTGCATAGAGTTGTTTGTAATAATCTCTGATGATGGTTTGTATTTCTGTGGAATCTGTGGTGATATCCCCTTTATTGTTTTTTATTGCATCTATTTGATTATTCTCTCTTTTCTTTTTTATTAATCTGGCTAGTGGTCTGTCTATTTTATTGATCTAAATCCCATTGATGATAGACTGGACAGGGAAAACGTGGCACATATACACCATGGAATACCATGCAGCCATAACAAATGATGAGTTCGTGTCCTTTGTAGGGACATGGATGAACCTGGAAACCATCATTCTCAGCAAACTGACACAAGAACAGAAAATCAAACGCTGCATGTTCTCACTCACAGGCGGGTGTTGAACATTGAGAACACATGGACACAGGGAGGGGAGCATCACACACTGGGGGCTGGGGGGTCGGAACTAGGGGAGGGACAGCAGGGGGTGGGGAGTTGGGGAGGGATAACATGGGGAGAAATGCCAGATATAGGTGATGGGGAGGAAGGCAGCAAATCACACTGCCATGTGTGTACCTATGCAACAATCTTACATATTCTTCACAAGTACCCCAAAACCTAAACTGCAATTAAAAAAACAGAACTTCTCTAAGGAGATAACATCTTATCTATAACCTAAAAGAAGGGAAGTTACTAGGGAAAGAGGGGGCTGGGGGCAGGGGATTCTAGAAAATGAAATAGCATATTCAAAGACCCTGAGTGGGAAAGAATACTCTGGAAAAAACAAGACATTTGTGTGATTGGGTGTTTTTATAGTTGTCAAATAAAGGTCATCTCCTAACACACAGTTAGAGAGCTGGGCAGGATATCAGTTGGCATAGCCTCCCTGGAGGCAGTATCTCTCAAATTGCGAAATGATGCTGTACTTCCACTTGTGGGATTGTAAGATAATGAAATAATTGACCAAATCTGCAAATATGCTTCTATTAGGAAGTTTGCTTCAGTGCTGGTTATAATAGTCAGACATTGGCAACAAATTAAATAGCCTTTCTCATGGTCTAATTGAGTATATGGTGTACTATTCATTTGTGAAAAATGATAAAACACACAGTTTTTCATCAACCTAGAAAAATATCCCTCAACAAACCAAATCTGTAGCACTCCAAGAAGCGAATTCACCATGATCAAGTAGGCTTCATTCCTGGGTTGCAAGGGTGGTTCAACATACATTAATCAATGTGTGATTCACCACATAAACAGAATTAAAAACAAAAACTATGTGATCATCTCAATAGACAGAAAAAGCCTTTAATAAAATCCAATATCCTTTTATGATAAAACCCTCAAGGAATAAGGCATTAAAGGAACATACTAAATAATAAGAGCCGTCTATGACAAACCCACAGTCAACATCATACTGAATGGGCAACAACTGGAACAAGACAAGGATGCCCATTCTCACCAGTCCTACTGAACATAGTGTTGGAAGTCCTTGCTAGAAAAATCAGGCAAGGCAAAGAAATAAAAGGCATCCAAACAGAAAAGGGAGAAGTCAAACTATCTTCTTTTGCTGATGATATGACTCTATACCTAGAAAACCTTCAAGACTCCACCAAAATGCTCTTGTAACTGATAAATGATTTCAGTAAAGTTTCAGCACACAAAACCAGTATACGAAAATCAGCAGCGTTTCTTTCCCTTTTTTTTTTTTTTTTTGATATGGAGGGAGTGTTGCTTTGTTGCCCAGACTGGAGTAAAGTGGCACAATCATAGCTCACTGCAACCTCTGCTCTTGGGTTCAAGTGATTCTCCAGCCTCAGCCTTCTGAGTAGCTGGGACTACAGGTATGTGCTGCTATGTCTGGCTAATTTTTGTATTTTTACTAGGGATGGGGTTTCACCATGTTGGCCAGGCTGATCTTGAACTCCTGATCTCAGGTGATTCACCTGCCTCAGCCTCCAAAAGTGCTGGGATTACAGGCATGAGCCACCATGCTCAGCCATCAATAGCATTTCTATATACCAATAACCTTCAAACTGAGAGCCAAATCAAGAATGCAGTTTTATATACAGTAGCTGAAACCAAACCAAAGCTAGGATTGTATTTAACCAAGGAGGTGAAAGATCTCTACAAGGAGAACCACAAAACACTGCTGAAAGAAATCATAGATGACACAAACAAATGGAAAAACATTTCATGCTCATGAATTGGAAGAATTAATACCCCTAAAATGACTACATTGCCCAAAACAATCTACAGATTCAATGTTATTCCTACCAAGCTACTAATGTCATTTTTTTTTACAGACCTAGGAAAAAACTATTCTAAAATTAATATGGAACCAAAAGAGATCAAATAGCCAAAGCAACCCTAAGTAAAAAGAACACAGCCCGTGGCATCACACCACCTGACTTCAGATCATACTGTAAAGCTATGGTAAGCAAACAGCATGGTACTGGTATGAAAACAGACACATAGACCAATGGAATAGAATAGAAAACCCAGAAATAAAGCTGAACATCTACAGTCATCTGATCTTTGACACAGTTGACAAACATAAGTGGGGAAAGGAATCCCTATTTTTAAAATGGTACTAGGACAGCTGGCCATAAGCAGAAGAATGAAACTGGACTCTTATGTTTCACCATATAAAAAATTAACTCAAGATGAAGTAAAGTTTTAAATATAAGACCTCAAGGTATAAGAATCCTAGAAGAAAACCTAGGAAACACTATGCTAGACATTGGCCTTGAGAAAGAATTTATGACTAAGTCCTCAAAACCATTTGCAACAAAAAGAAAAGCTTAAAGAGATTTTGCCCAGCAAAAGAAACTATCAACAGAGTAAAGAGACAGCCTACAGTATGGGAGAAAATCTTTGTAAACTATGCATCTACAAAAGTCTAATATCTAGAGTTTATGAGGAACTTAAGCAATTGAAGAAACAAAAACCAAATCCCATTAAAAATGGGCAAGACATGAATGGACACTTCTCAAAAGAAGATATTCAAGTGGTCGTCAAACATATGAAAAGATGCTATATATCACTAATCATCAGAGAAATGCAAATCAAAATCATGATGAGATACCATCTCATACCAGTCAGATGGCTATTATCAAAAAGTCAGAAAACAACAGATATTGGCAAGGCTGTGGAGAAAAGGAAACACACACCATTGGCAAGAATGTAAATTAGTTCAGCCACTGTGAAAAGCTGGAGATTTCTCAAAGCACTTAGAGCTACCATTCAACCCAGCGATCCCATTATTGGATATATATCCAAGAGAAAGGAAATTGTTCTGCCAAAAAGACACATGTACTCATGTGTTTGTTGCAGCACTATACACAATAGCAAAGACAGGGAATTGGTGGGTTGGATAAAGAAAATATGGTACATATACACCATGGTATACTAGACAGCCATAAGAAAGAATGAGATCATGTCCTTGATAGCAACATGGATGCAGCTGGAGGTTATTATCCTAAGCAAATTCATGTAGAAAACCAAATACTGCGTGTTTTTACTTGTAAGTGGGAGCTAAACATTGGGTACTCATGGACATAAAGATGGTAACAACAGACAGTAGGGACTACTAGAGGCATAAGAGTTGGGGAGGGGTTGAAAAACTATTGGGTACTATGTTCAGTACCTGGGTAATGGGACCAATCACACACCAAACTTTAGCATCATGCAGTAGACTCATGTAACCTGCACATCGAGCCCCTGAATCTAAAATAAAAGTTGAAATTATTTTTGAAAATGTCCACAGGGCCGCTTTTAGGGGAAAAAGAATGTTACAGAAATTATGATCCTATTTTTTGGTAATAAACAGAAAAGGGTAGGCCACCTTCCAAGAAAATATGTAAATGCTTTTTACGGTATTTTCTTGTACAAGAAACTTCATAGCTTGCTTTCACTAAGGCATGAGGAAAAAACAAAAACTACTTTTGCAAGGATTTAGGTGGTCACTTGCCGTGACGTAAGGACCAAGTCAGAGTGACCTCACGAGGCCACTCTCTCTCAAGCCATTGGTTTTAGGACTGTCTTTGTACTTCTAAAAGAAAATCCAAAAATGTTTACTTATTTATTTAGAATGGTGCCCTCCACAGTGACTACTCAGCAGGCCACATAGATTTTGGTTGAGAGCACTGGCCTTGGAATGCTGAGTGTGTATACAACTCTGTTGCTTGCTATGCATGAGACTCTGAACAAGTCACTCAGCCTCGCAGAAGCTTGGCCTCCTCACGTTTGCAAAGGCACACAATCTCAGAGGGCTTCCTAAGAGCCAGGGGACATTCAAGAGCTTGGCTCAATGTTTGGCACATATTAGAGTGCTCGATAAATCTGGACAGATTGTTAGTACCTGCTTCCAGGCACCTGACAGATTCCCCTCAACTTTATTTGGCTTTTACAGCCTTTGAGGACCTTGCTGAAAGGAAGATCGTGTATTGAGAAAAGCAGTGGACTGTAAGCAAAGAATTGGGTTTTTCTACCCTTGTTTTTCAGTAAATCCTCCGTATGACCTTCAGTACCACTCAGTCCTACTGTTTCTTTAACTTTAAGGAAAGTTAAGTTAGACTGGGAAAGCTTCTGTGTCTCTAATTCTGTGACTCAGTCTAAGGACCAGATAAAACCTATTTGACTATCTAGTTCCACCTTCCAGGTAGAGGTCTGTTATCTGTGTGCCCTAGGCTAGAAGGGATCACTAGGGGACTAATAACGAAGAATTCTGTTTCTATTTACTTCCTGATCCTGTTGCACTGGCTGATAGGCCTGCATAAGGCTGTTATCAACAATTTATGGTCACCTCAATGCCATGCTTTTATCAGCAGAGCTAATCACATTTTAAGCTCTTGGAGTTGTTCTGCTTCAAATAATTGCTTGCTTTTACTGCCTAACAAATCTTTAAGTTTGATTCTTTGGTGTGGGAGAACTCTGGTAGATGGTTCTGGAAAACTCCAGCTATTTCTGTCCCAGGGAGAAACCTATCGGGAAAAAATGGCAGCAACACACTTTTCCTTTCTTTGCAGGATGCTATGGGCCTTGGCTCTGGCTGAGGCTGGCTACATGTTGGTGACTGCTTTCTCTTGTGTGTCTCTCTTTAAAAAGTTATCCCAGTTCATTACCAGCATTTCCCAACTATGTTTTTTAATAACTTGTTCTCAGAGATGTGATTGGGTGTTGTGAAAAGAAATATAAAACCAAAGAAGTTTATAATAAAATTGGTGTTTATTTTTTGATATTTGTTAAGTATCTTGTCATATTAAACGCTAAGGCTTCCCATGTAGTTTAATCCAATGTGTCCATAATCTTTTCAGAATATGGAACTATTTTGTAAATAATAACACTCCTCGGCATATTGGTGAACTAGTATTTTGAAAAGAGTCTAGATTGTGCTGTTGGCCCCTTGAGCAGAGTTAAGCCCTAACTGTAGCTTCTATTTAGAAGAATCCTTGTAGAGGGTTCTGGATTTGACCACCAACCCCTCAGCTAAGATGCAACTGTGTGAGATCCCTTTGTTGAAGCTCGTGCATTCTCCTGTCTTCCCTACCAGATTGTGTGTGCCTTTTGGGGCACTGTTAGAGATCTCTCTTCTCTGCCTCTTGTGCCTTTTTATAGCTGGGCTAGGCTTCCGGAATCAGATGTGAGGGATGTAGAACCTCCTCTTGGACAGCCCTCTCTCTTCCTGTCCTGCTGAACTAGGGCAGGCCAGTCGTCAAGCAGATGTTCTGGCCCCTAAAATCTTCTAACAGTGGAAACCTAAGTCCTCTGCTTCCTATCAGGAGACTTGATACTCCCTATCTCTACCGCAGCAGGCCCCAGCCTCTCCCCCACATATTGACCCAAGGGTGCGACCTGTGCCTGGCACACTGAAACTGGCTCTGATTTTATTTCATTTTTTAAGTAGGCACTCATAAAAACAGGTAACAACCCTATTGAGAGAAGCCGAGAAGAATGATAAGTAACTTTAGAATAGGCTGGGTGCAGCAGCTCACGCCTAAAATCCCAGCACTTTTGGAGGCCAACGCAGGCCAATCACTTGAGGCCAGGTGTTCGAGGCCAGCCTGGGCAAGATGGCAAAACCCTGTCTCCACCAAAAAATTTACAGTAAATTATCTGGGTGAGGAGGCACATGCCTGTAGTCCCAGCTACAATCAACTGAGCCTGGGAGGCCAAGGCTGTAGTGAGCCATGATTGCATCACTGCACTCCAGCGTAGGCAACAGATTGAGACCCTGTCTCAAAAAACCAAAAAACACTTCAGAATAAACAGGCCAAGGCAGCGTTTTGCTTGTCCTCTGTTTAAGTATTAGTTGGCGAGGGCTGCCATAACAAAGTACCGCAAACTGGGTTGCCTAAACAAGAAAAATTTATTCTGCTGCAGTTCTGAAGGCCAGCAGGCTTAGATCAAGGTGTTGGCAGGGTTGGTTTCTTCTGAGGCTTGGGGGAAGAATCTGTTCCATGCCTCCCTCCTCACTCCTGGTGGTGTGCTGGCAAGATCAGTGCTCCTTGGCTTGTAGACACCTCCCTTCAGTTTCTGCCTTCATCTTCACGGGTTGTCCTGTATGTGTGTGTCTGTCTCCAAATTTCCCCTTTTTACAAGAATATCAGTCATATTGGGTTAGAGCCCCTCCTGATGACTACATTGTAACTTGTTTACCACTGCAAAGACCCTATTTCCAAATAAGGTCACATTCTGAGGCATGGGGGTTAGGATTCCAACATACGAATTTGGAAAGGGGGCACAATTCACTTAATAACATTGAGCATTGGTGATCATCAGAAAGGTGATGCTACCATGGCATCTCCCACTCCTCATGGAAAGCTGGAGGTAGGGGGCTGTAGACATTGCCTTGATGTGCCCTGTATTAGGCCCAGGTCATGTCTACACAGCACCAGGTGCTTTGCATGTGTTGTATAACATTTGAGAACTGTTTTGGGTACCCATCTACTCTGCAAAACACTGTTATTTTAACAGAGCGAACACAATTAGTTGAAGGCCTGAATAGATCAAAATTGCTGACTATCACTCAAGAAGAGTTTTTTCTGCCCTGATTGCCTTTGGACAGGGACATCAGCTTTTTTCTTGCCTTCATACTGAAACTTGAAACATAGCTTTTCCTGGGTCTTGAGCATGCCAGCTTTGGGACTGGAATTACACTGGAGAGGACCCAGACCTCTCCTGGGTCTCCCGCTTGCTGACTCATTCTGAAGCTGTTGGTACTTGATTGCCTCTATAGCTATGCAAGCCAATTTCATGTAATATACTATTTCCAGTAAATATTTTATAAATATTTATATGTATTACATGTATGTGTATATGTGTTTGTGTGTGTATATGTGTGTGTGTGTGTGTATATGTGTCTTGATATGTGACACCCGTGATTAGAGTCCTTAGCACTCACTCTCAAAATATATATATTTGTGTGTGTGTGTATATACATGTGTGTCTTGATATGTGAGTATGTGTATATATACACACACATTCTATTTGTTCTGTTTCTCTGAAGAAACCTGACCAATACATGGTGTTTTCCCCCCACCTTGCAACACACAACTTTGCTCAGACAATACATGGTCTAAGCCAGGAGTTAGCAAACTATGGCCCACGGCCAAACCCAGCCTGATGCCTTATTTTTAATTTTTTGTCCATAAGCTAAAAATGATTTTTACCAATTAATATTTGTAATCAATTTGATGACAGAGAACACTAATTCGAACCTCAAGCAAAAAAAAAAAAAAAGTTATGCTTCTCAAATTCCATTCTTCTCATTAGAACTATATTTCAATTGTATTTATGTACTTCGCAATTCATTAATTTAAAAATTGTGAAAATTTTTTTTCTCTCTTCTTGTCTAAGCGCCTATATAGCAGCTTTGAGTTTGTCTTTTGGCTCATGTATCCTATGTATGATATTTACTAGTTGACCCTCTACAGAAAAAGTTTGTCAATCCCTTGTCCAAGTTGTGGGTATCTTTTTTTTTTTTTTTTGAAACAGAATCTTGCTGTGTCACTCAGGCTGGAGTTCAGTGGTGCAATCTTGGCTCACTGCAGCCTTTGTCCCCTGGGCTCAAGAGATTCTCCTGCCTCGGCCTCCTGAGTATCTGGGATTACAAGTGCCTGCCCCAACGCCTGGCTAATTTTTGAATTAGCAGTAGAGATGGGGTTTCACCGTGTCAGCCAGGCTGGTCTCAAACTCTTGACCTCAAATGATCCACCGGCCTTGGCCTCCCAAAGTGCTGAGATTATAGGCATGAGCCACCATGCCCAGTCTATTACGGGTGTCTTAAGAATATCATCAGCACGATTATTTTTTGCCCTTAAAAAAAAATCTCTCAATATTTGGCAGGTATTTTTTCATGTTGAAAAATGAAATCAAGAAAATTTTCCCAGTGGATACAATTAGAACAAAGCCCGAATCTTCTTCTTGCCCCCTTATCCACGTTTCTTTGGCTGACTGGCTTTGTGCATAGCCTGGCCTGGCCTGGGTCTGAATGATGTCATCCGCATCAGGCTGGACTTGGCTTCAGCTCCCTTGCTCTGGCTCCAGGAGGCTTGAATCACTACAGTGGATTTTCTCACTGCTGTCTCTTCTGTGCTGCCTTTCATCTGCTCTTTGTGATGCCATCTTGAATTTGTCTTGGAGCAGTCTTTGTTTACTGTCTTGAAATCATGAGGACTGGGCTAGCTTCAAAATAAATTGTCAAAAGTCAGAGCCTCTGCATGCTATGCCAGGTTTCATTCCTTGCTCACTGGGAGACACCTGGGAACCCCTTTTGTCCAAGGTCACTGAGAGTTCATCCTGACGGGAGAACAAGCCAGGCTTTGTAAATGATGCCTGTGTCTGCAGCGTGGCCCTGGTTGGTGGCTTTATATATGTACAGCCAAACAGGAAAGGCAATTGTGCTTGGAGAAAAGGCAAATTTTTAACCAGATAGTTGAGATAAGAGGATTCCCACTCTATTCCTTGGATAGGTAAGACTCTGGGTCCCAGGGTCAGAAATGGGACTCTTCATCTGCAAAGCGTGGCTTGTCAGGGAGTCTGCTCCCTTCTGAAGAAAGTTCTTTCCTACCCCAAGGCCTTTGCATTTGCTGCTTTAGTCAGCCTAGAATATTATTCCCCAGACTCACTGTGATGATTTCTCCAACTTTTGGTCTAATCTTAAATATTCAGAGAGTTCTCAGATAACCCAACTTAAAGTACCCACGTTGGTACTTTAGGTTCCACTCAATTGCTTGTTCATCTCTTTAACATATTTTACAAAGTACCTATTATGTCTAGGAACCATTCTAAGGACTGACAGGCGGTTCAGTGATGGGGAGGGGGACCAGTCAAAATCCCCGCTTAGTTTGAGTATTTCTCAAACTGTAGCCTGTATCCATTTGCATCATCTGGAGGCATGGGAAAACAGATTGCTCGTCTCCCTCCCCTGAGTGTCTGAATCAGCAGGTCTGGGGCAGGACCTGATGATTTGCCTTCCCAGAAATATCCCTGGTTATTCTGGTGCTTGGGCCCAGGAACCCGACTTTGAGAATAGTTGGTCTTTGTGGGTCATGTTCCTGTTGGTCCTATGCTTGTTCCTTCTCATGGTTTGCAATTTCATCTTTTCTTTGTTTCCTTGTGTTGCTTTTTCTGTCTCCCTCACCAGGAGAGGCAATCTCTGAAGGGGAGACCATCTCCACCTTGTTCTCATTGCATCTGGGTGCCCGGCACACAGTAGGTGCTTTGTAAATACTTGAAGGGGTGAAAAGGTGCCTTCAAGTGACTGCCAGTAGAAAGGCTGGCAGCAAGCAAAACTTCTCCCTATTTCTCCACATGTGCCTTTCTTCATTCAGCTGCTTCCATTTCCCATGGGAAATCCTGGCAGCAGGAACAGGCAGAACTTGGGTTAGCTTCTTATGCCCCACAAAGTCTCATGAGTTCTGTTAACTGTAGAGAAAACAAGGCTTAATGCCACAAAGGGTAAGGTTATAAAGCAGTTGAGTAAGTAAATGAAAGTGAGAGCTAAGGACTGTAATCGTGGATGTCCACAGCTATGGGATAGGTAGTGAGAGGGAAGGTTTTGTAGCCAGAGGCCCTATGGGATTTAAACATCCAGGCAAATTATAAGAGTTCCCAGAATTTGGGCAGTTAAGTGACTTGTTGAGAGCCCCCTTCATGCCTAGGCTTTTGAAAGGCTAGAATTGACCTAGAAAACTCTGTGCCATGAAATCTCCCTATGAGTACAACAAGAGGCAAGTCAATCAGCTGTACTCCTTTCTTGAGGCAGACCCCTTTGGCCCTACCAGTTATACCAGAGCACAGAGTGTCTTTGGAACTTACATCTGGGCATCTGAAGGAATTTTCTAAAAAGAAATTGTTTTGGTATTATTTGGCACCATTGATAAACGATAATTCCTCCAAGAAGTCTCAAAGAAGCCTAAGTCCATGCCCTGAACAGTCTTCAGACCTTGGAGACATGGACGTAATTCATTTCCTGGGCATGAAAGTTAATAAAAGCTCTCTCAGTGAAGGCAAAGGAACACCAGACTCATTTTGCCTCAGATCCATTTTACTTCAGATCAGAGCAACCTGGCATCTAGGAGGGCTTTTGTAAAAACTAGGAAACTCCTGGGATTGCAAATAAAATGTGGCATATATGTTCATTTGTTGGGGGACTCTCCATAACTTTCAACAATGCTTGAGGCAATCTATGCTCCTAAAAAACAAAGGGAATTTGGTTTGAGTTAGAAGGCATGATTTTTTGTAAATTGTCATTAGGTACATATACTTAAAATACAGTTTTCTTTGTATATAAAATATAGACTGGATGCAGTGGCTCACGCCTGTAATCCCAGCATGTTGGGAGGCCAAGGCGGGCAGATCATGAGGTCAAGAGATGGAGACCCTCCTGATCAATGTGGTGAATCCCCATCTCTCCTAAAAATACAAAAATTACCTGGCCGTGGTGGTGTGTGCCTGTAGTCCCAGCTACTCGGGAGGCTGAGGCAGGAGAATTATTTGAACCTGGGAGGTGAAGTTTGCAGTGAGCTGAGATCACTCCACTTCACTCCAGCCTGGCAAAAGAGCGAGAGTAAATAAGGACTCTGAGTCCCTATTTTCAATTCTTTTCGTTATATACCTAGGAATTGAATTGCTTGATCATATGATAGTGCTATGTTTAGCTTTTTTAGTAACTTCCAAACTCTTTTCTAGAGCACTAGTAATGTACAAGGGTTCCAATTTCTCCATATCATTGCCCACACTTATTATTTTCTGTTTTTTTTAGTAGTAGACATCCTGGTGGGTTTGAGGTAATATCTCATTGTAATTTTGTATTTCACTGATGATTAGTGATATTGAACATCTTTTCAATACCACTACTGGCCGTCTGTGTATCATCTTTGGAGAAATGTTACTGAAGTTCTTTACCCATTTTTTAAATTGGGTTATTGTTTTGTTGAGATGGTCTCCTAATGTAAACTGGCTGGAGTTCTGTATGTATTCTAGGTACCAGACCCTTATCAGATATATGATTTTCATGTTTTCCCTTCTTTAGGTTGCTTTTTTCATTTTCCTAACAGAGTCCTTTGGGGCATTAAAGTTTTTAATTTTGATAAAATCCAATGTATCCATTTTTTCTTTCACTTCTCATGCTTTTAGTGTCTTATTTAAGAACCCATTGCAAAATCCAAGGCTATGAAGATGAATGATGCCTTTTGGCTTAGGAGATCAAGTCAACATTTATCATGTCTTTGCTTAAGATGGCCCATTGGTTCTTTAAATCCCTCCCCATTATCTGAAAAATTGTGGGTGTTCTTTGTAGCTTTCTCTGGAGCTTTAAAAGAGTCTCTGTGTCAAAAAGAAATAACAAGGCAGCTTTTTGGTATATTATGAATTACTGGTTGATTTGGGGTTCTGACTACTGACATTTCTTAAAGCATTAGTTGAAAGATATGTTCACTGTATGGTAAGATTTTGAACATGTTGATTGGGTTTGGTGGCGGATCCATCATTCTTGCAGGGCTTTTCATATAGGCTGAGGTATTCACTAAGCTCTTGTGTGTTTTAAAAGACACAGTAAATATTTGACTTTGTTTCTAAATGCAAAACTATGTACCAATGTACATACTTCTTTTCGAATTATGCTTGATGCTGAATGAAGGAGTGCACTCCAAGCCTGTTTTATAGATTGTACCTGTTGTTCATAAGGGAAACATCATGATATCTTAGTCTTACACTAAGGAGGAGGAAAAAACAGGAGAGCTGATGGACTAGACATATAGACATAGAAACGGGTCTCATTCCCGTAAAGACTGGGTCAAAAAGAGCCAGAAGTTTAGCAGCCAGTTTAAAAATTTGGTATATATTGGGGCGTGTGTGTGTGTGTGTGTGTGTGTGTGTGTGTGTGTGTGTATGTGCCCATATATATTGGTTTATATTTGCTATGCCTTCCCAGAAAAGTGCCACTTAAACTATCAGTGGCTTGGAATCCAGAATGGGTGTGCCTGTGTTCTTAAGGTAACAAAGTCTTTAAATGTTTGTGACAAGGCCCAGTTTAAAATGGCAATTTTTAAAGACACAGGTCATACTGAAAGTGTTACTTAGATTCCCATTTTTTGGTCAAAACTCAATCTCCTTTATCCATAAGACTCTCCTTTAAGACCCAACAGGCAGATTTTGTTTGCTTCTCAGAAAATGACAAAGCTTAAATTGTAATTAATAAGGAATTCATTTAGCCCCTCTGTGCTGTCTGTGCTTCCAGTTCATGGGTACTGAGAAACTTGTTTATAAAGGTGGCTGTTTAGTGCCTGTGAAACCTTGTGGCATGTGCTTATAATGCTTTGGAGATCATTTATGGAAGGAAGATCTGATTGGGTGGCAGCAGGGCTTGGAAAACGTTGCCCTTCATTGTGGAATCACCCACATTAATTTACAAAGCAAGGTACAATTCAGGAGAGGTATTTCAGGGGCATGGATAATCAGAGAAGCTGTGGTCCTCAAACCACTTAAATTGCCTTCTTCATTATCCATTCAATGGGACCATCTCATCAGGTCAGTTACTTCTCAGGGGTGGTGGTGAGAACTGGTGGCACAGACTGTAGCTGGTAAGCAAGGGCAAAGAATCTCTCTTCCTATGCCTCTGTGTGTTTCCTGTTGGATGATGGAAAATGGAACCCTGGATTGTGAAATATGTTCTATCTAGTAGTCAGTGTGGTTGACTTTGCAGAAGTGGATTGACAAAACCTGTTATCATCTGCTGTAGCATAAAAATGGGAAGCAACAGGATTATAAACAGATTTAGTCCTGAGTAGAAAAAGGCAGGTACAAAATAGCCACCAAAGGTCTCCAAATACTAGGTATCTGCTGAAATATATAAGCCTCTTCCATGGTAAAAACCTGTAAGCTGCCTGTCATGGATGCTACTTCCAACCCAGTGATTCAGTGGGGTCAGAGAGAGCTGGTTTCACTTTTCCCTTCAGCCATGCACCAGTTGGTTGCTTTTCTAAGTGCTCTTTATTTCCTTATTCACAAAATAAGAGCAATCTCACCCATCAGGTAGGCTATTTATGGTTAAGGGAGTTGGTATATGTAAAAGACTTAGCACAGTTTCTGGCACATGTTAGATGCTCAATAAAGGTTGGCCATAATGAATAGGTATTTATGGTCAGGTAGACAGTGTGGTTCCTTCCTAGCTCTCTTTTTGCACTCAGTTCTCTCTCTTCTCTTTTCCATTGTTTTTGAGCTCAAGTCACATCTGACTGTCTTGTTTCAAATAGATCACATCTCTCTCACCTCAGGACCTTTGCACATGCTGTTTTCTCTATTTAACTACCTTTCTAGTTAACTCACATTCATCTATTGGCTCTCAGGTCAACCATAACTTTTTAAGGGAGAACCTCTCTGAAATCTGTGGCACTGACTTTCATATCTGACCCTTATTCCAGTCTTGTTGATACTTCATAAGTATTTGTGTGATGACTGGATTACTGTTTTCCTTCTTACTGGACTGTAAGCTCCAGAGAACTCCCCATGGCCCTAGACTGCGTATGCACATAGTAACTAGTAGATGAAGGAGTCTGTGCTGGTTTCTGACATGGTTCCTGGATGCATAAGGTTGTCATAATTCCACAGAGCTGTTGCTAAGTCAAACCTACAATGTTTGGGAGACATGTAGTTCTCACAAGGGAACTGAAAACACAATTTAATTACTTCGTAGCATATTTTTGAGAGACTCTGATGAGGTTTAGGGAGTTTCCTTTGGCTTTTGAGGATTTTGGTGAGACTTAATAATTGGTGAGCAAGTTTAAATTTGCAATAGCCCCAATGAAGGAGGGATCATTAATTTCCCATTTTTCATTTTTCAAAGATGCTGAGTGCACGGAGGTCAGCATTCTGCCATTGAAAAGCAAAACCACATTATAGGCAAATTGCATGTCCCTGTGGACTGTGCCCTTTCAGGTTTAGTTGCAACTGGAAGCTAAATAAAATGAACCATTTAAGCAGAAAAACCCCATCTGAATGAAACCCAAAGAACCACACTTTATTTTATAACTGCTTTAGGGAATTCACATTTAATCAAAATTGAAGACTACAGCATTTGCCAGGAGAATTCTTGCATCTTATCTCCGTTTTAGTGATTTTCTTTTTAATTAGTTGATGCTCCACAGAAATCCTAAAATACTTAAAACCGACAAACAGAAATAAAAGTAGGAGTCTCAATTGTTTGTGGCAGAGTTGTGTTTGCTTCCTTGATTTTGGGCAGTGTTGCTAACAAGTAACCTGTAACCTACTTCTGAAGGCAACCAGTAGGTAATTACTTGGTTAATTTTCATATTTCAGTTTATAATCTTAATTAGTTCTTCAACTAGTATTCCTTGGGCGATGTATAATCCTACCTCATCATATTTGTGATTTTTGCTATTTGGGATTTCCTGTTTCCATTTAAAAGATGAAAAACTTAGCTGGTGCTCCCACATTCCTAGATTTTTATGCATTGTCATATGTTCTTGCCAGGAGAGTTAGAATATTCTGCAATTTAGAAATGCCTGCTCCTTGGAAGTAATTTCTTTTATTGTGATCATGAATATGTTAGAAATATTCACCTAACCTGAACATACTTTGAATTGCTTCTTGAGGAGGAGATGGAAGCACAGGCAAAGGGTTTGATATTAGGCAGGTGTGAATTCAGATTACATTTTTATACTTGTCTGGGCAAAGTTTTTAATCTGAGTCTAAACTATTGATAAAGCATCTGCCTCATAGAACTGCCCCAAGGATTTAGTAAGATCACGAGGGCAAGCATTTAGTATATACTTGCCTGATATGTTCTGTATCTGCGCTGCCCAATAGAAGTATAATGCAAGCCACATATGTAATTTAAAATCTTCTAGCACTCACATTAAACAGTTTAAACATGTTAGTGATAACTATGTATTTTATTCAATGCAACATATGCAAAATATGATTTCCACATAAAAATTATCAAAATATTTTTCATTTTTAAATACAAAGTCATTGAAATCCATTTTTTTCAGAACATTTCAATTTGAACTAACCACATTTTAACTGCTTAATAGCCAGATGTAGCTAGTGTCTACTGTATTGGGCAGTGCAGCTCTAGATGGTCAATACATTCTCATTTTCTTCTCTTTGTATTCTAGAAGTAGTTTAAATCTGATTTATCCAGACAGTGGGGTGGCTGCTGTGGAAAATCAGAACTCTGTATTCATCATTCCTCAGTTTATGTAGCTGTTAGAAAAACCATTAGCACAATGACTAGAAGAGTATAGATACTAGTGATTTGCTAAATTTTAATCACATTAAAAATAATACAGTTATAATAGGAAGAAAAGTCATCCTTGATATTAAAAGTGGGCATTTAAATCAAACTGTGTGCTATAAGATGCAGCTGAAATAAAAGTCTGAGAGATAAACCTGTAAGGTTACCAAATTCAGTTATTATAAACTTGGGGTTCTTGCATGGTTAGAGGGGATCTGTGAATGGACTTTGGGGCATGTGAAGTCTCCAGTTACATGCACTTTTTAATGTATTATTCGTTGTAAGTACATTTTCTGAAGAGAGAGTCTATAGTTTCCATCAGATCCTTCAATGGGCCCAAGAAGTACAGTACATGTAGCCAGGGTGGTAGAAAGGCCTATTGGTTATTTCTGTTTACACAGAAGCTAGGGCTTCACATCAATGAGAACAGAAGCTAGAAATTGTCTCATCACTATTACCCAGGAAAATCTTCAACCCGACCACCAACTCAGAAATGCACTGTGAGGCACTTGGAGCTCATACTCATTGACGAAATGGAGATTCATGATTCCTTTTAGGTTCACTCTGGAGCATCCCCTGGTGAAGTGCATTTGTTTTTTGGTTGAAGGCACAGGATTTCATGCATCTGAGTTAACCATGCACATGAGGGCTCCTCTACAGAGTACGGGGTGCTAAGAATTGTGGAACCAGGTGTTGGGTTCTGAGTTCAAATCCCAGTTTGGTTATGAATGAGCTGCACTGGATTTCTTAGCCTCTCTTGAGTGCCCTGTTCATTGTAAAGTGATGATTTTTAAGATCCCTTCCAATTTCCTTTAGAATTTAATTGACTAAATTAGATTTGGGAAAGCTCATATTACATTACGTTAGACTAGGTGTATCTAGATGATAAACAGCGATTTTAAAATAAGTAAAAATCAAAGGATCTAGAATTGGATTTGAATATATGTTATTATTTCCCTCTATTATTTCATAAGTGCAGGAGCTGACCCACAAATCAAGAGACATGTGGGGAGCCCTGATTAGAAACCCCTGTGCTTGACTGTTGAGGCTAAAGCTATTCTTGTGGTCATGTAGCCCCTCTGGCCTTCAATGAGAACACACAAGGAGAGGAAAGCTATTTCCCCATATATACTCATATGCTTATATATGCCTTTCAGAAATTTATAATTCATCTGACTGATGCTATGAAACATTAACTAGGAAGACAGGGTATGAGGTGAGAGGGCTGGGAAAGGGGAGCGTCTCCTGGGAGGTAACGATTGGATTTTGTGGCAAGTTAAACTTGGAGAATATTGGAAAACCAAGGCCCTAATAGTAGACTCTTTGCAAAAATTTCACCTTGGAGGGCTGATTAGAATAATGTAGCAGATGTAATTATCTTAACAATGCCTAGCTCTGGAAGAGGTAATGAACAGACATCTTAATAATGGGGAATAAGTATTTCAGTGTTTTATTTTCATTAAGTTGTTTTATTATAAGCATGACTACTAATTAGTCTCAAGATTCTGGCCCCAAAGGAGGGATTGTGGTTCCAGCAGGGTCTGTGGGAGGAATAGATGTCTGAAATTTCTAAAACAACACCTGGTCATTTCAATCAAAATTCCATTTGGATCAGTGAGTAACCAGATGTATGGCATCACAGGAAATAAAAATCACACCCTTCCTAATCCTATCTACCTTTATCTTACTTTTTTTCAGCATTACAGCTGAAATTGGTGTCAACATTACAATCAGGAAACAATTTGTAACAAATTCATTATTTAGGATCCTGGGGGTTGTAGTAGTCAGCTACCAGATTTGAAGCCCACCCACGTTGGTGACCCGTTATTCTATGAAAATATTGCCTGATTTGCAGATGCATCTTAGAAATGGAAAGCTGGACCTAGCCACCCAGAGTTGTTAGTTATTACTGACAGGCAGTAATGGTTGCAATAAACCAAAGAGATTTCATTGTAAACATGACCCCAATTGATAAGCTTGTTCATAGCTATTCTTGTTCATAGGATATTGGGCCAGGTTGAAACCTTCTGTAAGACAGGCAGTCAGAATGCAGGGTTGTGTGGTCAATTTGACCCCATATTCTTCACTCCTAGACCTTGGCTTTACATCCATCATTAGGTCTGAGGCTGAATATGAGGCAGCAGATGGTCTAAAATACTTAAATCCTTCCAAGGTGGCATGTAATATAACCAAGAAAAAGAAGCAAACACTGCAAAAGGCTTTTATTTTATAGGCACCACTGCAAAATGAGGAATCACATAAAAACATATCAAATAGAAAATAATAATTTATTTTAACTTCATTTTACTTAATGTTTGTAACTAATCCTGATTTTGTGAACTTGCTTGTATAAGTCTGTACCTTCAAATCTATAAAGCAAAAGTTTACTACAATGAGCACTTAAAATTCCACAAACCGTCTCCATCCACAACTTTCCTGTACATGCAAATTCTTTCGATGGGCTGCAATATTTGCAAACATGCTTTAAACTTCCATAAAGCTGCATGATATGTTGCTTTCTGTTAAAACCTTTACACTCTCTTGGGAACCTAAACCAGGAAAATGTTTAAATGTATATCCCAACTCTAAACACTGCGGGTTTGGTTATGTGTACTAAATCGTTAACCACCAGGTTGGGTAGTTTTGAGTTGAAACCTTCACCTAAATAATACCTTAACGGTCACGCATATGAAACACATTCAGTAACGTAACATTATAAAATAGGGTTCCATTAAAAATACATACTGGCAGTTGTACTTGTGTTTTAGGCAGGAAAAAAAGCGTGTTTAACTTTTTTTTAATATGAATATAGTTTAAACAAATTATTCTGTGAAAGTATGCTTAATAAAAGATCTTTCTGAAATTTAAACACTTTATGTAAAAGGGTACAGGTAGAAAAGTACAATTGCTATTTATTTGAAAAAAGCTCTGTTTGTTAATATTGCCTTCCAAGATAGTAAGGGTGTTTTTTTTTTCTCTCTCCCCCCTTAAAATAGACCTATGACACCCCGAGTTGTAGGGTTTGCAAATTTGGACTATAAACATGAAGACCGTATTTATCTTATATACAAAAACTTGCCGCATTGAACGAGGCAGGAATTTCTACCCCAGTGGTAGTGGTCTCTTTTATGTACATAATGCAGAAATGAAAATTATACAGTAGTCACTGATAGGAAGGAATTGTATACTCTAGTGCCGTCTGGGGATTTTGTGCCATGGGTTAAGAGTTCTTGGATCGTCATCCAGTTATCGAAGATCTTTTTATTCCTCTTCTTCATCATCTTTTTGTGGCTCAGTTCGAGGATGTTCATCTCCTTCCTGTCGTCGGCTGCCTGCTGCTCCTTGAGACAATCCAACCTGCTCTGCATCATGAACTCGCGCCGCCGCCGCTGCTCCTTGGCCTTCACCAGGTGCTGCTTCCTCTCCTCCTTGCTCCAGTAGCGCCCCATCTTCATCTCGCTCACCGCGTCGTCGTCGGTGGTCATGCCGCTGCGCTCCTCGCGGATCTTCAGGGCGCGCTCCCGCAGCAGGCGATCCCGCACGGGCCTCTTGGTGATGTAGCGTGTCCCATCGCTGCGGATCTTCACCTTCCACTCCATGCGTGGCTCCGACGGGGTTGGGGAGCTGAGGTCCTTGCACATGCTCACCAGGCTCATCTGGCTCTGCGCGTACTCCACGGCCGACTTCTGCTGGATCAGCTGCATGTAGCTCTGGTAGTGCTGGGCGTGCGCCGGGATGTGCGCGTGCTTGTACGGGGAGTGGTGGTAGGAGCGCAGGTAGGTGCTGCCCAGCTTCTGGCTAGGCGTAGGGCTCGGGCTCCGGTCGCTGGCTCTCCGCTCTTTGCTCTCCAGGGACTGGCTGGGGTCCAGCTCCTTCAGGGACGGGCTATAGCTAAGGGTGCCCACTTCGGGATCTTCCGTGATGGAAAGCAGATTCTTTGGGGCTGGCCCGTAGGCTTCCGTGGTCCCCACGGCTCCTTCGCTGCCCGGGCAGCTGATGCCCTCTGCCGCTCTCCTCAAGGAGTTGTCGGGGGAGATCTCCAGGGTGAGTGGGGTGCTGCGGCAGCTCTCACCCGTGTTGTAGGCGCTCGAGCTGTCCTTGTCGGATTTCTCTGGGAGCTCGGTGATGTCCGACAGCTCGTGCCTGCGCACGTCGATGCTGGTGTTGTAGTTGCGGAAGCCGCTGTTGTGCAGCATCCAGGACTCGCGGTACTGCTCCTTGAGCTGCTGCATCTTGTGGGCGCGCACGATGCTCAGGCACTCCAGCTCGATGCTGCGCAGCTCCTCGTTCAGCAGCTCCAGCTCCTTGTCCACGTTCTCGGGGTCGCTCTTGCCGGCGTCCAGGGGGCCGCTAGGGTAGTACAGGCCGTAGGGGGTGGCACTCTTCACCTGGCACTTGAGCTCCAGAAGCTCGCGGAAGCGCTCGCACTCGTCTACCGGGATCCCCAGGTAGTCAGCGTCCGTGCAGTCGGCCGAGATGAAGGACTCGTTGCTGAAGGGCAGGTCGCCGCTGCCCAAGGTGTCCTGGCTGCAGGTGAGCTTCCTCTGCCCCGCCAGCGGGTTGGAGGATGCGGTGGCGTCGTCGCCATTGTTCTCCTGCTCCGAACTCTCGTCATTGCGGGTGCTCTCGTCGGTCCGCCCCACACCGCTGTCCTTCTCGTGCTGGTTGGACAAGATGGTGGCTGTATCTGTGGTCCCTCCGTCTTCCTCGTGCTTCTTCTGCATAAAACAACAAGAACAAAGGTAAGGGAGGCCAGCGCAGCAGGTACCTGTGTGTGACCTTCCCCTGCAGTGTTTCTGGATAGGCCGAGCTGTACATTTCTAAGGCTGAGGGGCAGCATCTGATGGTAGGACCAGGTCAAAGGTGTGGACCTTAGTCACACCTACCCATATCTACCTGGGAAAGTCACTTGTTCTTGTTCTTCTCCTCAGTTTTCTCATCTGTAAAATGAGGATGATAATAGGCACTTTATCTCAATGGATGATTCTGATTAATGAATCAGTACACAGGTAGAAGGATGTATAAAGAGCCCTGTTTAGCTCATACTGAACTCAATAAAAGGCTCATTAAGACTCTCACAATGTAGTAGCATAGTAGGGAGCTATAGAGCTCCAAGCAGCTCAGGTTAAACAGAGGGGATTGCTTTACTGTGGAAAACATGGCTTTTTCCAATCTACGGTAATGCCGATGCATATGTTTTCCAAACAAATTATCAGAAGGTCAGCTTTGCTTCAGCAATGTTGCTTACGTTTAAAAGCTTGGCTAGGGACAGTACCAGCTTGCATTTCACTGGTCTGGTGCTCAAAGAGAAAAATATTTAAGGCTGTTTTCTTGCTGTCTTCCAGGCGGATGGGCTTCTGATGGTCTTTAGCACCATAAAGGGGATGGAGGAAGCATATTGCCCTCCAGCTCAGCAGGGCAGAGTGTCAGGGACTGGTGCGTGGGTGTTACCTGCTGAAGCACACTAGCTGTGAACTGCATGGCTTGGTGGTGCTGCTCCTCCAGCATGTCCATGTGCAGGTCATCCAGAAAGTCGTTCCTGTCATCATCCATCCAGCCCTCATCCAGCTGCAGGCAAGAGCAGCCAACACATGACTTAGAAGTTGCCTTCATATTCATGTTCATTTATGTTTTTTAAAAAATGACATTACTTTGGGGAAAAATATTTCTAGAGCTTCCTCCAAGAGTCATCAAAATGCAGTCTGCCCAGTGATTTGCCATAAGTTAGGAAACTACCCCACCCTCACATTAAAGAGACCTCCAACCCTACACTACATCTGAGGAAGTCTTTAATAGCTATGATTTTATTTTTCAGGGTGAAGCTCTTTCATCCATCTCAGCTACTTTCAGTGCAGTAAGACAACCATGTAGAAGGCTCAGGTAGATCTAGCTGTTCCCCCTGCTTGCTGGACCAGACAGGAGTTTAACAGGTCCCATAGAGACACTATTTTTAGTGGGGAATGAGTTCTTTCTGATACAGTAACTAGCTGTTTGGCTAGGGCAAGGATAGCGCCCCCCCCTTTTTTTTTTTTTTGACAGAGTCTCGCTTTGTTTCCCAGGCTGAGTACAGAGGCCTGACCTCGGCTCACTGCAACCTCTGCCTCCTGGGTTCAAGCGATTCTCCTGCCTCAGCCTCCCGAGTAGCTGGGATTGCAGACATGCACCATCATGCCCAGCTACTTTTTGTATTTTTAGTATAGAGATGGGGTTTTACCATGTTGGCCAGGCTGGCCTCAAACTCCTGACCTCAAGTGATCTGCTGTCTTGGGCCTCCCAAAGTGCTGGGATTACAGGCGTGAGCCACAGAGCCTGGCTGGATATCACTTTTAAAAGGCCTTTATCTGCCTTGCCCAAAAAAAGAGTGAATTATTAAGAAGTTGGCACTCTATAGCTCATGGGCTGAATCCAGCCTATTTTTGTTAAAAAAAAAAAAAAAAAAAAAAAGAAAGTTTAATCAAAACACAACCATGCCCATTCATTGACATCCTGTCTATGGCTGTTTTTGCACTAGAGTGGCAGAGGCTGGCAGTCATGGCAGAGATGCAGAGATGGTATGGTCCCCCAAGTCAAACATTTACTATCTTGCCCTTTAAGAAAAAGTCAGTCAGTGACTACCTGTGAGATCGTTGCTGAACTTCCCTTTGAGCTCATGAGGCTCCCATCTGTGGAGAATCAGATGCCTCGTATGCTGCTGTCCCTAGGTGACTTTTTCAATTGGGTTCCATACTCATATGGTTTGGCTGTGTCCCCACCCAAATCTCACCTTGAATTGTAGCTCCCATAATTCCCATGTGTGGTGTGAGGGACCTCATGGGAGATAATTGATGGGGGCAGTTTCCCTCATACTGTTCTCATGGTAGTGATTAAGTCTCATGAGATCCAATAGTTTTATAAGGGACAACCCCTTTCGCTTGGCTCTCAATCTCTCTTCCCTGCTGCCATATAAGACATGCCTTCCACCTTCCACCATGATTTTGAGGCCTCCCCCAGCCATGTGGAGCTGTGAGTCCGTCAAACCTCTTTTTCTTTATAAATTACCCAGTCTTGAGTATGTCTTTATCAGCAGCATGAAAACTGACTTATACATGTACCTAAAGAGGTCTACTAGTACTGCCCTAGATGTGTTGATGGAGCTATTCTGAGTGGATCAGGAGTGCTACCTGGGAGAGTTCATGATTCCTTCTGTGGAAGGAGTTATTACAACAGTGGTTTCTGAATCAGATTACTTGGGCCTGAACCCCTCCCTGCTCCATCACCCTCCTCTGGGCCTTTCTGGGTAACTTCTGAACCTCTGGAAACTTCATATCCTGGGAAGGCTCTCCTGTGTGTAAAGCGCTCCACGGAGGGCCTAGCACTTACTCGGTGGTCATATCAATTTTAATTATTATTTAACATTCAATATTTTGTTTTTGGGTGAAAGAGAAATTTTTAATTCCCCATACTCTGCTATTGTAAATGGCTGGAACATTTGTCAGCCCTTGGGAAGTCAAATGTCTTGACGGTCATGATTCCCGCTGTGTTTTCCATTTCATTCTGTTCCTTTTCCTCTCCCTATGATCCCTGCATTAACGAACCTGGTGGGCCTGCAGTATAGATGCCAGGGTGGGTATCTAACCAACCTTAAATAGCTAAATCATAAAGTTGATTCTAAGTCACAGCAAGTTTGATTACCTTTCCAGGGTACAAAGCACCTTCAAGTTCACAGCCAATACTCAGGTGCTCTTTGGCAGGTCTGGGAACCTGAGCTTTTGATTTTAGAAGTACAGATCCAGTTTTATCTTTGAGGAAGCCGATTTACCTGGAGTTCAGGTCTTGCAATCAGCAATGAAAAGTTTTTATTTTCTTCACTGGTTAGAAGAGCCACAGCCTCTTCACGGTTCTGCACTTCTATTCCATTAATCTTAAAAAATAAATAAATAAAGGGAATGGGGAGATAAATAGCATGATTAGATGGTGTAAAATCATTCTACTTTATTTCAGACCTGCATTTGTCACCCACTCACAGCTGGAACATAAACCTTCCCTGTAGCTGAAAAACAGTACTGATTTTGGGAAGGAAATGTCTTGCTCAGACCAATGGTCTATGAGAGAGGCTCCATGAATGTAGTTCATGAGGTGATTGTGATGGGGAAGTGTGAACAGAAGGGGCTGGACCTCCAGAAGACAGCACTGAGGAAAAATCATAATGTTGTGCTGAGGGAACATGGAAGCAATTAGACATCATACTCAGGCAGGAGTGTATGTCGACATTTTTGGATAATATAGAAGAAAAAGCACCAAGGGGTATGATGTCAACATTATGGAAACTGAGATTAAGAAAAAGGAATGGAATTATACATGGTGTTTTGTGCCGCCAATTTGACACTGTAACTTCTTTAGGTCAGGCGGAGGGTCAGGTGGGTGTGACACTCTCACTATCACACTTGATAACCCACTTGCATGTCCTGGTGACTTTGAACTTTGCTGGTTTGGAGGTCTTAGTCCTGGTGGGATGCCACCTCCAGGGGACACAGCAATGGTTTCACTGAATTGGGAGTGGAGCCTTCCACATGCCTCCTTACACCAGTGAGCCAACGAGTAGTAAAAGGGGTGACTCTGTTGGTTGGAGTGATTGCCCTCAATTACCAAGGGGAAATGGACTTGCTGTGACACAGTGGAGGCAGGGAGGATTGTGTCTGGAACCCAGGGCATTCCTTGGAGTATCTCTGAGAACTTCCATTCTCAGTAGTAAAGGTTAATGGAAAACTCTAGCAACAACAAGAAGGCAGCAATGCTGAGGACCCTGATCCTTCAGGTGTGAAGGTTTGGGTCACTTTCCTAGGGTATGTGATCCTGAGCAGCACAGGTTCTGGCAGAAGGTGAGAGAAACCCAGAGTAGGCAGTGGGAGAAGGAAATCAAAATGACTCATAGTGAGACATGAAATGAGAAAAACACAGTGAATTAGGAATGAGAGGATACAGATCAGAAGAGGTAGAAAGCTAAGCCTTGCGGAGACAGTGAAGCCAGGAATCTCAATTCTGTGAGATTAAAGAAGGTTGTTGCCAAAAAGAGATATGAATGGTCTCCTTTGGACTAGAAGGAACAACAGGGCTTGAGGTCAAGTAATTACCCTTAGAAGCATTTCCAGTATTAGATGTTGAGTCAGAAACTTTACAAGACTTTTCGATTGATTCTGCTAAATTTGCCAAAAAGATTCCCATTTTATGGACGAGACCTTGAAACACTTGGTCCAAAGTTAATCTTTCAGAGAAATCTAAAATGAGAATTATTTTAGTTTACAAGTTGTAAACTGTTGGTCTGATTTTGGCTCACTGATATTTGTTTTGATCCAAAAAGAATGAAAGAAAATGAGGTGAACTGGCTGAAATTCTACAAGGCCGTCTTCTGAGAGAACGTGCCCCATCTAGTTTGTCTCAGTCCTTACCACTCCCTGTTGCGTCTTAGGACTCAGAGTTAGCCTCGCAATTAGTTTAACTTGTCTGGCCTCATTACACATCTGCATTTATGATCCCTGTTCTTTAACCTCTCCTGCATTTGCAACCTTAGACCTATCATTAGAACCAGTTTGTTCTTCAGTGACAGGCACATTATGAGGCCACTGTTTGAACGTGGACTTACCTGGATAATGCGGTCTCCTTCTCGGATGCGTCCGTCCTTGGCTGCAATGCTGTTAGGGTCAATCTGAAACACACATGGACCATCTCAGCACAAACCCAGACATGCATGAAAATAAGCAACAGCGCTTTCCAAAGCCATCTCTAACACACAGTCATGTTCATCCCTGTGTTTGTGTTTTACACAGAAATAAACAAGACTTAGTGTCTTGTAAGGAGAGGCAAATATGAGCTGATCAGCTTCTAAGCCCTTTCTAGGGCCAGCTCTTGGATGCCTGTCTAGCCACCCTGTGACACAGCAGAGGGTGCCGGCTCTGCCAATCTGAGCGGGCTGAGGGGACACAGCTGACCTTTGTTGTATGCATGGCTATTAAAATCAAATCAATGATAACCCTTCATCATGTTAACTAGCAACCATACCTTATTTTATGCCAAATACTTGTATTAAAATTTGGAAAATAACTTAAAAAATATAATTGAGACAAGGGGGGACTGATAAAGGGAGGGATGCCCCCAGATACAGAAAGGCTGGGCTAACTGAAGCTTGGGGGATGACATACAACCAAAAAGATAATTATTAAGTCTAGTAGTTCATTCTGTAGTGACAGATTTTATTTCCTGACAAAATTGGGTTTCTGTGCTTGCAAGGATGGGTGTGCACTGTAAAGTTTCCATACTAAAATCAGTTGCTTTGTATTGTCTTCTCAAGGAAGATCAAAACAGTCTGCATCTATGTAGTTTGATAAGTACATAAAAATCACATTTAACGTAAATGAACTCAACTATATATACTTCACGAGGAGAAAAAAAAAAGAGTGAGAGAGAGAGAGACTTTAAAAAGTGTAAGTGATTCTATCCCCATTCCACTCCATGAACATGAGTTGGGAAATGTGAATCTGCCATTCCCTCGGGGCTAAACACACAAAATCATGTAAATGGCTCCATTTTATGGCTGATTTGCAGGCTTCTCCAGGGTAATTTTGCCGTAAGTACTGACATTAGGACTTAACCTCCGTGGAAAGATGCAACGCCATGGAGTGTGATGAGGGGGACAGAATAATTTGTCTGTGTCTTTCCAAAGAGTTCTTGATGAGGTGGGTTAGGGTTGGTGAACAAAGGAAAAAAAACCTTTTGGTGTTGATATGATCGTTACAAGAACAAAATCAGCCTTTGTACCTCACTGATATAAATCCCAATGTCGTCTTCGTCGTCCGTCCGGTAGCACACAGTGAGGCCCAGCTTGTCCTGGCTGTTCATTCTGTAGAGGTCCACTTCCTAGGCAAAGAAAGGCATTCCCAGTGAGACTCCAGCAGGCAACACGAGGGGATGTCAAATGCTTTGAAAATATTTTCTTTAAATGATGAACTGGATTTCTTTGCATTCAGCTGTGTAGGGCTGCTTAACTTACTAAACAAAAAGTGATTATGGACACAGGATCAATGCCTAGGGCATTTCTGACCTTTCAGTCAATATAAAGTCATTTTGAAAATAGTTATTTCATTGATCCCCCAAAGAAAAATTACCCATATTTCACTCAGCATCAAGACTTCTGGGGCAGCGCTTTTCAAAAGCACTTTTTCAATGTCTGCCACAGACAAGAATATTTCCATACCCCAAACCACCCAGCCATTTCAGTACAAATGTTTCCAATGTGTTTGGTTAGATTATTTCACATTGCGTTCCCTTAATATTCAGTCATAGAGCTTGCAAACAGATTACACATAAATAGATCCAAGAAAGGAGGGTAACGTGATAGTGTGCAACTAATGTTCTCCACAACAGCTGTGATATTTACAGTTGAGAAATTAGTTTCAGCCGCTATTACTGCAAATTAAATAAGATAAAAGCAAAGTGAGCCCAAATTCGGGACACATGCTATTGTATCTGCCAATTGGTCTGCGCTTCAGAATGAAGTCAGAACTTTGGAAACTGTTGGACATCCTGGGGCTTTCAGTGTAACCAGCCTAAGTCACTCCTCACCCACTTTGCCAATGACTTGTGCAAGTTTTTGTAGCACTAAGCTGCAGGCCTATTTGAAGGGCCACGTGGTAAGTTCTCTGGCAGATCCTTTGGTCTAATTTTTAGTGTTACTTGCTATCAAGCAGGAGAATGGAGGGGCTCTGATACGGGGTCTTCACGCCACTTTTATCTGGGGACTGTTTCCAAGTTGCCTCTCTTGAGGGTCTTTTTGGAGGGGAGGGAGGATGCAGCTATCTGTGTGGAGAAGCTCAAGGCAGTTATATGGCAGATACTTCTTGAACTCTGCCCCATATGAAAGGCAGGGTGCCTGGCACCATGAACACTTCCCATGTGGAGGAACTGCAGGTGCAAAGGCCCTGGGCCAGCATGGCCAGAGCCCTGTGTGCAAGAAGAGAGAAGTGGGCTGAGGGTGGCCAGGATGAGCAACTAAGATTTTATTTCAGCATCATGGGAACTCATGAAAAGGTTTTAAGTGATGACTGCCATGACCTTAATGACTTTCAGTAGTTTCTCCTGCTGATATATGGGGTATAATGTGGTGGGGAAGAGTTGGAACTATGAACACAGATGTTCAGATCCCAACTCTCCCTCTTTCTAGCAGCTTGATCTTATTATACCTAAGGCTCTGTGTCCTCACTAGTACCTGTCACCTTGCCTCCCAGAATCACCAATATGAGGCACACAGAGCTCTTAGCACATTAACTGGCCTGCAGAAAGTCCACAGACACTGGTGGTATAATCATTACACGTAGGTGTGGTTACTTGCCTCAAGTCACAAGAAGTTGTTTGTGGCAGAGTGGGTATATTTCAGTGACCCACTTAATAAGATTATTTTCTGAACACTGATATGTTAATTAAATCAATAGCTTCTTAATTATAGCTCTAGCAATATGGTAAATTCTCATTAAATGAAACCCCATAAATTTCTGATAATGGAGTTAGGTGGAGATTTCTTCATTTTTGAGATATACGCTAAGCACAGGTTTAAGGGTCATATTTAACCGTGACAGCAAGCCTAAATACTTATGAATAACCAATGTGCATACCACAAATACACTAGTCATACATCATCCTCTTATGTTTCATACACATCCCCCTGTCTCTCTTAGTGCTTCATTTGAGTATGCAGAAGAGGGACCACTTTTTCAGTTTTGACATTTCCTCGAGGTCAGTGTAAATCAACAAAATACCATGACTGTTTAGGTCCAACTGCACAGATGCAGTTCATATGCTGCCACTTAGCCCCGTGCTATCCCTGCAGGAGCCACATCTTGCTGGAACAGGTCCACGTGCAACCCAAGCAGAGAGAGCAGTGGAAAGATTGTAGGATGAGAAATGTTGATAATTCAATTTGCAGCTTTTTCTGAATGGCTGGCCGCCAAGGTGATTATCTCTCAAGGAAGTACAAAGATATTATAGTTCGACTGGACATTATTCTGCTGCTGTTACTCAAAACATGCTTCCTGGTCATGACGACGTGAACACAGAAGTTGAGGGAAAGTGTTCAGAAACCTCTATAGCAGCTAAACATTGTCACTGTAACCAAGAGCATGATTAACAGACTTGTCTTACTGTACAAGGCATAGACCAGTTCAGGTGTTGGTGAATGTGCCCCGCTGATGGGGCAAGTTACACAGTCACACACAGTAGGAACACGTATTGGTCAGAGACAGACAGAAAAGTAAATAAACCAGCCAACCTGGTCCTTGTGGCTTTTCAGCACAATCTGACAATCACAGCTCTGTAATACATTTCTAGATCTGAGTGTTCCATTTGAGAGGCATAAGGTACGAGGAGAATTCAAGTAGGAAAAAGGCCACTAAAGAATGTGATAGTGATGCTCTGTTATGTAGAAAACAACTAGATTTATTTGTTGTACTACCAAACATGTAGGTGGGCTGATATCACAAGGCTTTAGAATACAAGTTTGATAAAACCTAACCTGAAATGCATTTCTGTTCTACCTTTTGTCCATATTTTGATTGACGGAGATTTGGAGGACTATTAAACTATAGAGTTGTTGACATTAGCTCACGTGGTTAATCATGATTACTTTTTCTGTTTTCTTTCTGAATCTGTCAATTCCTTCAACGAACCTATGACTTTTTCTAGTCAGAGAGAAAACTTGCATAGAACAAAGTTTCAGGCTAGAACAGAAGGTATTAAAAACACTTATTGCTTTAAGATATTTTCATCTGAATCAAGAACCACTTATGCTTCCTTCCGTATACACTTTTTTATATGCTGCTGCTAACTTCACATGTTTAGAAAATTAGTAATCTATTCTCCATGAATGCTGTTTGACATTTTTGCATGGGAGAGAAGAGGGTCCATTAGTAGTTCTGTTCCAGTTAGTGTTCCTTTTAGAACACACTCCCTCAAAATAGCAGAATGGTGTAAAGCCCAACACTGCGTTTAGCCTTTGACTCCCATCACAAATCCTCTCAGGACAAACCATCATGGGGTCAGCCATGTTCTCAGTTTCATCTTTAAAACAGATGAAAGAATGGCAGTGTTCTACTTCAAGGGTAGCACTGTGAGAGCCGTTTTCTATCTCAGAAGAGGTCTGTGTTATCAAAGGATGAGTGATATTGGAAGAACAAATGCTGGTGAAGCACATTTCCAGCAATAACAAAGCAAAGGGTATTCTGGAGCTTACTCTAGGTATTTACTTGACATTGATGTGAGATAGGATGGTGTGGGCTATAATATTTCCTTGCCTTATCTGGCCCTTCTTAAGAACTCTAAACAAAAGCCAGAAAAGCTTCATTTAGAAGGCACAGGATACGACTTAGCCTCGGTCATTTAATTTCTAAGGGATGGTTCAACATCACAGAGAATAATCTGGTTGCTGACAGTTAAGCACAGAGTGATCCATAATAGGTTTTCAGAAGCTCTTGAAAAACAACAATGTAAGAGCTGGTATTGTCTCTGGATCTGTATGGATTTATGGTTTACCTTGTTTTCTTATAAAGAAGATTACTGTAAGGCAATAGTAGCTGAATAATGAATTGTGCAATGAAAGCAGTGTCTAGACCTGTAATGCTGTGCACAGTAGGTGCTCAGTGAAATTGAATGAATAAGCTTGAGAGTCTAAGGCAGGATGATCCAAATGAAAAACCAATTTGGCTCTGTCTTTAATGAGTGAGGCTGCCTTGAGCAAGTCATTGAACTTCCACAAAACTCAGCCATTCTGTAGTTTTAAAACAAGACACAGTATTTTTGGGCTCAGTGGAAAGTAAAATTCCTCAAACTTATTAGGTGGTTTGTAAATTCTCAACATTTCTTTGTGACTCTGATCTAGTCTTACACAATCGAGCATATTGCTGAAAGCATAGAGGTTATCAATAGATATCTCTGATGGAGATAAGATTTCAAAGTAGACTATTAATCAAACTGGTATGAATAATGCAGTAGCATTATCTGGATTACAGCTACCCCGTTACTGGTATCTTGTTGCCTACTAGTCTAGATGGACTGTTGATAAAAACGAACAGCTAAGCCTAACATTTCAGATTAAATTGAAACGATATTCCAATTAAGAGTATTAAGGGGGCCATTCCACCTTGTTGATTCAAACTCTGTTTCAGCATAAGCTACTTTAATCAAATGGGATCTCAAAGACCAATTTCAATGGTTTGTCCACCCCAGGAAGACTGGCGACTGAAGCATAACTCTTCAATTTTTTGGTCCAGGTTGCTGTGCACATTTATCTCAACAGTTTCTTTCTTTCTTTTTTTGAGACGGAGTCTAGCTCTGTCGCCCAGGCTGGAGTGTAGTAGCACAATCTTGGCTCACTGCAACCTCCGTCTCCTGAGTTCAAGCAATTCTCCTGCCTCAGCCTCCCTAGTAGCTGGGATTACAGGCGCCCGCCACCACATCCAGGTAATTATTTTGTGTATATTTAGTAGAGATGGGTTTTACCATGTTGGCCAGGCTGGTCTTGAACTCCTGACCTTGTGATCCACCCACCTCGGCCTCCCAAAGTGCTGGGATTACAAGCGTGAGCCACCATGCCCAGCCATCAGTTTCTGTATCTAGTCATGGTGCTATGTGGGATATAGAAATATCTCTAAAGACTGCATTTTCTCTCGGGGACCTTATGTTTGAGATAGGGTAACAAGGATTTCCTGGGTACCTACTATATGCCAGACATGGTCTAGGCAAAAGAAATATATAGTAAATGAGTTAGAAAAGAGCCCAGGTCTCATGGAGCAGCAGTTTCACAGCCTACATAGGATGCTACTGATGAATCGCCTGGGAAGTTAAAACAATAGACAAAAGAAAAAGCCTTCTTTGGGCATGTATTTTCTTTCTCATTTGCCTACAGGAAGATCTAGAGCAGGTGTTCAGTGCCTGAAAATTTATGGGTAATTATTTGTCTGCTCAACTCTGGGGTACACTTGGGTGTAATCCCTTTAACTCTAAGCAGTCTCATAATAACAGGGATTTGACACTTACCTAAATATGATCATTTTGTGTACTTTAAAAGAGAGAACATCTGTTTTTACTTTTTCCTTTTTTTTTTTTAGATGGAGTCTTATTCTGTCAGCCAGGCTGGAGTACAGTGGCATGATCTTGGCTCACTGCAACCTTTGCCTCTCGGTGTCAAGCAATTCTCCTGCCTCGATCTCCCAAGTAGCTGGGATTACAGGCATGTGCCACTACACCCGGCTAATTTGTGCATTTTTAGTAGATATGAGGTTTTGCCATGTTGGTCAGGCTGGTCTCGAACTCCTGACCTTGTGTTCTGCCTGCCTCAGCCTCCCAAAGTGCTGGGATTACAGGTGTGAACCACTGTATCTGGCCAGAACATCTGTTTTTCTTTGTGCATTTGTTTCAATATCCCAACACACTCATACATATTTTCCTCATATATAATATCCATGGAACGAGTTGTTCTTTGGAAGGTGCTGACTTTAGTCCTATTCAATTTAGATGATGAGTGGTCTGTTGAGATTGGCCCCTTTACTTAAATAACAGCCTGCTTTTTCTAAAATTGAACCCAGCAGTTAGAACACAACAGGATGGAATCGAGAAGACAGACTGTAACTGTTCTAAGAAATCTCGTGTAGAAGCAGGGATGACAGGCACATGAAAACTGGGGCGACTTTAGAAAACTCACTTCTCAGCATGTGGGGTCTATTAGTTAACCTTCTCCAACTGACTGACCAGAGCACACCTGTGAAAGAGAGTAATGCTGGAGGCACAGCTACTATTCTCTAGAGGACAGACCTTTCTGGTGAGTGGCTGCAGTAGGGCACGTCTGATACGTTCCTAGCCTAGGTGGCCTCAGCCATCACAACCACGGAACTGAGAACGACATCTGTCCAAAACTGCCAGGTTCACTTTAAGAGAAGGTGCTTAGGTAACAGAAATGACCTGGTGACATCTAAGTTGCTGTGGACAAAAGACCAAATAATAAATGTTAAAGCAAGATGTCCAACTCACAGTACTCTATGGTAACCGTTCAAAGGGGCTAGAGATGGAGAATGCCTCTATTCTGGTTAAGAAGAAATGAAAAGCTAATGTCTAGCGGTCCGAATGGCTTGTGAGCTCCTTAAGGGCAGGCAGAGTGGTGACTTCCTGATTTTGCATTTCTAGGACCAAACATTATATTTAATGTAAGAGATATGCAGTAAAATGAACAGAATTGAAAATAAGCATGAATATAAAGTCTGATGGCATCCAAGATCTGGCTTAAAATATTAATACTAGACGAGCTTTCTAAATACCTAGGTTCTTTGTCTCTGCTTTTATTCAGGAAAAGAGAAAAGCAGTCTTAGGAACACAGTGTCACATGTCTACCAGGGGCTCAGTCATTCCTAGGCCCTGATAACTTTACATGGACAGTGTGGGCCATATTCGTGATTTGGGGGCAGACCTCTACGCTGCAGTGAATGAAAGGCACCACCAAAGCCTTGCTGGTGTGACTCATGAAAACAAGAGGAAATGACAGCTTGGACTTCTTTACCTGGGCCTGTGGCCTGTCGATCAGGGGTCCTCTGGCATTAATGGGCACCAGGGTACCTAGGGACCTTGTTTAAGTGCAGATTCTGATTCTGAAGGTCTGGGGTGCCAAGGTTCTGCAGTTCCCACATCTGCCAGTTGAGAACTCTACTTTGACCAGCTGGGCTGCTGGTCCTCCTACCACACTTTGAACAACAGGGTTCTAGGGAACAGTTTCTGAATGGCTCCCTCCTGCCAAAGGCAGGATGCTCTCAGATGCTTCATACTCAGGGGAGAAAGACTCAGTTTGGGCTAGTCCTAACACTTCTTTAATACTAGCTAATTTCCTTAGAGAAAAGGCAGTATGTAGTGGCCCCAGGCTCCCAGCCCTCAGCAGGCACCCTTATTGAGCACCAGGATTTAATAACCCTGGCTCGTGTCCACTGTATTTAATTGTATGGGATTTTCTATTTAAGGCAATGGATGCTGACTTTCTGCTTGAGGCAGTGGTATAACGTTTCCTTTAAAATAAAATTACTGTAGTTTAAATAAGTTGAGTCGAGTTAAAGGGAAATAGAAAGCACATCAGAGTTCTGGTGATACTCAGATACAACAAAAAACTGTAAGGCAGAATGGCCCAAATTGGGGAGATACTGTGGGGGCTCAGTAACTCTCCTGAAGCCACGTGCAAGCTCTCATACACAGGAGCATTTTTCCAGAGAGGGACTGTAAGTTCTGTCAGATTCTCAAAGGTATTAGAAACTAAAAAAAGGGCTAAAGAATCCACTGCTATAAAGTCAAGTTTAACTAAATACCAAAGACTGCAAAGTCTCTACTACCTCATAACTCCAGCTTCTGAGACACTTGACAGCTTTTTAAAGGAGCTCTACTTAGCCATGATTACATCATCAAAAAGCAGTGTCATCCCATAAAGATTATTAAATAGCCCTTCTGTTTGGAGAGCAGTGTTTCTCCAACAGTGTTCCAGAGAACTGTAGACTGGGGAGATATAAACAGGTACTTGGCCAGAGAGGTAGGGGAAAGTCTGTCCACTCCTCCAGGGGATTTACCCATGCGAATTAGATAGTCACGATTCTCAGAAGTCCTCCAAGAAATCTGTTTAGTTTTCTTCAATCTAGCATTTCCCAAATGTATTTGATCATGAACCCCCTTTGGAAGGAACATACATTAACAAATTAAGGAACAAGTGTCCCGAAGGAGTCATGGCTTCTTCACCAAACAGCCCTGAGGTTGGGGTGATAGGACACTAAATGAGAGGCAGAATCCTGATTTTTGCAAACGACAAGGCTACATTTCCTGGAGCAATCATTAAATGACAAGTGCTTTGGTAAGTGGCTGACCGCAAGCAGAAACAGTAAAGCGCTTATAGTTAGAATAGAGCCCGTTCCTGTTTAAACGAGGTGCATTTAGGGAAAATTTTAAATCTTTAAAACTTGCATTGAGTTAGTCATGCCACTGGCGACAAGTACTTTGATTGGACTCTATCTGGGTATAGTGTACTGTCAGTTAAGTCGTCATTTGCACACATTTACTGATTTTTAACTTCTGTTTTGGAATGAGAACTCTTGGTAACTTTCAGTTGAGGAACACGGTTGTTTTCTACTATTCGACTGCTTCTGTCCTTGCACGGAATCTACTGCCACTAAACAATTCAACTTCAGAAGTATTGGCAGGATAGCACAGATGACACAACAGCTGGCCATGAAATTGGATAAAATGTTCGATTTTTCCTGGGTGAACTTTCGATGGTGCCCAAGGGCTTACCTGTCAACAACAGGTGTCTTTTTACCTTATTCCATAAAATTAGCTTTCAAATATGCTCTTATATATTTTTGAAAACCCAGTGAAATATAAAAGTGTTTTCCCCAAAATATAAATATACTATGCAAGTTAGTGTTTTCTGTATTTTCTACCACCCTTATTAAAAGGAAAATAGGAAGTGGAACTCTGTTGGTAACCTGGTATCCTCTAAATATTTTAAACCTTAACAGAGATTTGACACTATGTAGCATCTTGAATCTTTTCTCCTGCCTGGCCTTAAATAACACTTAAGAGGAGTTACGGATTTGTTTAATTTCTTCTATATCAGTGTTAGAAAACTTGAAGCAAATGAAGCAGTAGACAGATCCTTTTTTTTTGGCAGGGGGAAGGGGGCTAGCATTCACTTAAGTAATTTATCTATCTACTCTTGAGCCATCTGCCTTTGAGTAAACAGTGTTGATGACATAAAAGGGAGGAAGGTGAGGAGACTTATGTCAGTTGCAAGAATACAAGAATGTATGCATTATGTGGATTCAAAGGTTGACAACAAGATTTACTGTCCTATCTTTTAAGTGATTCAAATAAAAACAAAACTTACATTTCTGCTTTTGGGACTTGATTATTAAGCTCTGTTTCCAGGGAGGGAAGAAAACCTTAGTTGGGCCTTTCAAAGGGCATGAGTAAAAGTGGTTCTGCTTTTGTTATTTTCCATCGGCATCCATAAACTAATTTATGCTTATAGAGAACTTATTAGGCATTCTGTGTTCTTAATAATGACTCCTAAAATGAGGCAAGGACGTTCTTCCTACCTCCAGCTCCAGCTCCTCCCTGTCCATCTCCTGATGGATGTCTCCAATGTAGTCATTTGGATCATAGTATTCATGGGCTGAGGGATGCCTGAAAAGAGATGCAACATCTTTAAAGCCCTGCTTCCACTGTCAGTATCTGTTTCCCTTACGCCCATTGTCAGGCCAGTGGCACAGTAGCAATTCCCGGGGTGTGGGCCCTTTCATGGCTCACTTTCCTCTGGATGGGGCTCTCACACAGTCAGAACCTCCATCATCCTAATTTTACCATTTGCCTTTAAGTCCATTTCCTCCGGAAGGACTTGAAATGCAAGGTGCCAGTCTGATGCGCTTTGTTGTTTGCAGAGCCCATCCTGGAGCCTGCCAGTTACGTGATTCAACATGACTAATTTCTAACTCCATCTTTACGCAGGAGACAGGATCATATTTTACTGCTTATTGCTTCATTGTTAGATTTTGTCCTTGTAGAGAACTAGGCTCGAGCTCAGGCAACAGTCTAAGATACGTGCTGGCCTCTGAGATCAATTCAAAAGGCTGAGACAAACTGCTCTGCTGTTACTTAGGGCAATGTCTTTTTGAATGTTACCCACAATAATAAACATGTTTGATATCACAATGCAGCATGCATTTACGTGATTGAAATGTACATACAAACATGTAGGCATAAGTGCATATGTGTGTATATGTTTACATATAATGTGTACACACACACTCATTCTGATAGGAGACTTTAAGCTTGTGTTTCCCTAGGACAACATACGCAAAACATAATTCACAGAACTCAAGACGTCTTTGGAAACGTCATTAATGGAACCTCAAGGAGCAAAGGCAGTGGGAATCATAATATGCTTCATCAGCAGCTTTGAAAGGAGCTTAATGGTCCACAGTGCCAGATGTAAAGCTTCAGCCTCTGATTGTTGGCGGGGGACCCAAACCTTCACATTCTCAAAGGTCAGCACAGCAATCAATGGGCTCTGGTCTTCCCTCCCAAGCACTTAGTTTTGAAACAACAGATCAGACATGAGTGGCCAATCAAACAAGAGCTGGCTTTCGATTTTCTGGACTCATCAGGCAAATATACTGCGTGCAGTTAAAGGGCTTTTAGTACTGAGGATACTGTTGGAAGGTCTGGGCTTTCAGGCATCAACTTAACATTCCCCATTCAGTCCCAACGCACGCTCTTGCTGTTGCCTGACCTTGCAGCCAGAACCTGAAGAGGCCTGACCTCTGGACTCTTCTGACATTTCTCAAGTCACCCCCAGGGGATAAGTCATGTCATGTTAACCAGACTTAAGAGGAAATTACAGATTTGGCTTCTAAAAGGCCCGTCACTCTGACAGGTCAACAACATTTGAGAATCAGAAGTAGCTTTAAAGGCCTCATCAATAATGTGAGGCACTTTGGTCTATAATGTCAGATAAATGGTTTGGATAATCATACTCAGTGAATCAGCCATTTGTTCTAGAGGATCGAATGGGCCACTATACGATATTGTGGTTCAGAGCTGGGAGTCAGCGTCCACCTGACCAGGCTTTCCATCAGCTCAGTGGAACCTGGAGAGTTTGCAGTTCCTCGTCTGTATAAAGGGACAGTCATGAGAAATAAAGGAGATAATAGTTCTTTGCACATACACACACTGTGAGTGAATGTGAGACGGATGCCCTGTCCTCTGTCTTTACACTACCAGCTGCCACCAAACCTACTTTGTCATGTTTAGGGAATTATCCCTGGGTTCCAATGGTAACTAGCCACTAAAACCATGGAATGAAAGGCAAGCCTTCATCCAGAACTTGACAAAAACCACAGGAACCATGTGCTCACTCTAGCTACTAAGTTACTAATAGGAATCTAACAGGTATTATCCAGTGGATTTTCTTGTAAGAGGTGAAAATGCCCTTTGAAGTAAATAATGATCAAGCCAGCAATCTGATCTGAGATGGAGCTGATGTGGGAAAACACAGGGGCGACCCTAACATCAGCTGGAGAGCTTGTGTCCTTAGATGTGCAAAGTCACACACGAAAAGCTATGTTAAACGTTATGTCAGACTGGACACCTTGGAGGCCAGCAGTCTATCACAGAAAGTGTCTTGCTCTTCATTTTTTCCTGAATATTTTACACCGGCCACTAAATTAACAGTGATCGCTACTATCATTTACTGAGTGCTTACCATATGCCCCGTGAGAACTTCCCACATATTGTTTCATTCAATCCTTCAACGATCATAAGAGACTGATAGTGTTATCTCCATTTTAATAAAGGAAAAATACAACCCCATCAAACAAGTTACCCAAGTTCCACAGCTAGAAATCAGTGTGAGCATCCAGTTTGTCTGACTTGAAGGCTCTGAATGACTCTTTGTCACTGGCAGAAATAAGGTTAGAGAAGAGGTGTGTGTAAAGAAATCCATGTGGCGTGCCGAGTTGCAGCTGTTATTTAATTGGTTGATGCAGTACTTAGATGAGGCATGTGCGGGCTTATTACATGGATCCAGGCTTGAAATGAGACCCAAGAAAGCAGAAGGCACCACCTCCAGGGCTCTCTTGATACACACAACTTACTTTGTTGTCTATTTAAAAGAATGATCAGCATTCCTTCTAGTAATAACTACAGGATCTTCAAATTACCATTTGGGGTGATTAAATTTTATTCTGAAACAACTTTTACAACATTTGTAAGTAATTTTGTTCTTAGGATATAATTTGCCTAAGTCTGCTCCAGGCTTATAATAAAGTAATTAATATGTCAGAGTGGTTTTGAGCAGGATTCGATTTATTGCCTCTATAAACAGTAAAGTTAAACATGGACAACTTGGAGGAAAATTATAGGGTGCATTAATTTTTTTCGCCACATGGAAGGGAAAAAAACCAACTTCAAAATACTTCTTTACCTAATGCATTAGGGGTTCAAGATTATGTTACTTACTCCTCCGGCAAGAGATAGGGACCCAGCACGGGCGGGCTGGGAGAGGACATCTTCGTGAGGGCCATGATGTGTTCAAAGGTGATGTCGGTTTGTGTTCCTGTGTCTACCAGCTGCGACTCTGATGGAGGTGTGAACATTTTGGTCCTTGGTGTTCTTCTCAACACCTGTACCACTATGGGCTCCTTGGCTGTCTTGAAAGCTTCCACAGCCTGGTCATGAGTTGCTCTGGATAAGTCTTTGCCGTTGACCTGTGAAAAAATATTTAGGGTGGGACAAGGTTAGAGTTAAGCAGAAAATGGAAGGATGGATACATGGATTGGCTGCTTTCATGTGTAAGCAGCTAAAAGAAAGAAGCATGTGGTGGTGTCAGAGAACGTTAGTTCTCTATGTTTAGGTTTCTCAAAGAATGCCTGGTGGAAAGAGAGTGAGTTTGGAGGTATTCAGATCTGGCATGAAATAATAAATCTCACAGCAGGAAGGCTTGGCTTCCCCCTGGAATGTCTTTAACAATTTCATCACGTGTTAATCTTGTCTGTGAAAGAAAAGGCCAGCCTCAGGCTCCGAGCCTTTATCAGACAATAATAGCTAACTAGAAATTCATTACATTGTTATGTTTTAATAGTGTGTATTTTTCCAGATTGTGTCAGATGATACCAGTCTTCCCTTCACAAAAGTAACATGAAGTTTCCTTTTAAAATTAATCCTTTTGCTCTTCTTTAAAAAGTCCATGGAAAACGTTAAGTAAATGATAGTTCGGGCCATAGGGGCCTACGGCAAGTATTACGGAGAAGGAACTCAAATGGCTAATGTTTGGAGGAAGTGACTGCTGGCTTAATTGCTGTTTTGTTTCCCAGTGTGTACAGCGCTTTGCTATTGCTGCATCCTCAAAGCCTGCACTTACTGAGTGACTGCTGTCTGCTGCATGGCTTAAATGAAGATACCTCTCAACAGTTCTCTCATATAGCCCTGTAAAGTGGGCAGGACTGACAGTAAAATCATCTCCCTCTTTACAGCATCAAATAAATCTCATGAGAGGACCCTACTAGTTCATGGTGGGTCAGAACGTTGGCTACTGTGTCCATGATTCTCCCCAGTGGCACAATCAAAACTCACTCAACCCAGCTATCTTTAGAACAGCTTATATAAAATGAAACAGAAATCAGAATCTTATTTCTAAAAATCGAAGTCATTCCAAGTAAGATGCAAGTTCAATGATTTACTTTATCCTCCATTTTCCCTTCCCCATAGAACAAAGGAACTATGTTCAGGTAGTTATATGCAGAAAGTCTGGTAACATCTTATGTCTGGACTGCATAAAATGTATCAGGCTCCACAAAATTTTAATATTAGAGTATTCACCAAGTGGTTGGTTGGCTTTTAAAAAGCAAATGTAAAATGATGGTATAAAAATCATATTACACAGGACACATGACTGCATAAGTTGCTCAGCTTCTCTGGACAACAATGACCCATTCAAGTCACTACAAATAGAAATTCTTGAGTTTAAATCTCTTAGATTAATATTCTATTCGTGCAGTGTGCATGTTTTTAGCATGTATTTTTAAGTGTCAAAATGAACACCAAACCACAGCCTTTTCCCATCTGGCATATATACATTTTCCTCCCTTAGTATCTTGGACTTCAAAGTAGGCTGACAATTAGGTCTGTCCTCAGAGCACTTCAGTTTCTCGCTGTCCAGGCAGAACATAAGTATTGATTTAAAGCTGTTTTTCTCTTTTTTCCCCCCTAAACCTTTTCACTCTGGCCCTGTAGGGACAACAACTCTTAGGTTGAAGTGCGTTGTAAACAACTGTTGGGTTGAGGAATAGATGTTGAATTCTTTCCTTGTAATGAAGCCCAAATGAATCATGTCAGTGGAGGTTATTAATGATTTGGATTCAGTCCACTTAAGTAATTTATTTACATGATGAGGGAGTTCGGCAGAACAAGAACTCTGAGTCACAAAGAGACTCGAATGCGCTAGTAAATAAGGAACTGTCTCCACCACCAAACTTTTAAATTCCCCATCCTCGAGGACTCGGAAAGCAGGGTTTAACACTCCAACTGTTGCCATGTTTCTCCCTTTGAGAAAAGAATAAAAGGACAAGAAAGAATTCTTTCTAGCTTTCTGCACCAACTGCCCTTGGTGAGCCCTTCCCTGCTTAGACCCTAGAATGCTGAGGGCTTGGGATGGGAGGGACTGGGGTGTAGATGAGGATGAAAAGCAACTTGGGGTAGGTACTTTGGAATTCATGCCGGGGCCGAACAGTTTGAGGCATATCTTTCATTAAATGTGTGACATCAAGAGTCAAATAATGCAGGAATTTACAATGCTACAGTAAATTTGTTCCTGAGAATAAATTAATGCAACATATAGCACCCTTTGGAGATGTGGGTGTGGTCAATGCCAATCAGTCACACTGGTCTTCTGCCCTTGGTATTTATTCCCTGGGGATGGCTTGCACCAATGTTAGTTATACCCACACTGAATTTTCAAGTGGGTGCTACAAGATGTGTCAAATTTGTTCTTCCTCTATTTATATATAAATACCAGGCCTTTTGCCAAAAGGGAATAAAAATGGGATTTTCTTACTATGGTATCCTTTTTCTTTTTAACTTCCTGTTCTTGTTAAGATGAACACTAAGGTAAGTGAGGAGAGGATGGTGAATTAGAATCCAGGAATCTTCTAGTTATGTCCAGAAAGGAACCTATGGGTCTACATTTTTTAGGGACACATAATTAAGTCTTACAAACAGTACAGCAGACAATGGCAGCTGCCTGGGCAGCACATACCCATCGTCACCCCAATGCTTCCTCTCTGCTAAAAGAACTCTTTGTCTCCTTTCTACCATCTAAATCCCTCTGGGGGAGATGTGAGGAGTGGATTTTGATGGGCTCCCTCCTACCATGGTGGTCTTGGTCCTTTTGCCTCATGATGGATTTAGGCATGGGTATACACTATAATTCTGGCTGGCTGGGACGGGAGAGCTGCTAGGAAGCTCTGAGGTTTTGTTCATCCTTCAAGTAGGACATGAGGTAGGAGAGGGCCCTTTTCTGCCTCCAGGAAAGTCATCTGCATGTTTTCTTAAACTTGTGGCAGCATCTTGGGACCATGTGGTTATGGTCTCAGAGGCCGGGTTAACACACTGAGGACGACAGAGCAGAAAAATGAGAGAATTGTGGTCCCAATAATATCACTGAGTAAGTGAATTAACTAAACTTAGAACCTCTTATCCCCAAACTTCTTGTCATGTTCAATAATACATTCTTTATGCTTTAGGCCAGTTGACCTGGATCTTAACTACCTACAGTCCAAAACATCCTAACAGGTGTAAATATCACACAGATGTATTGTAACATTAGGCACCAATGTTTTCTCATTCATTGTTAGAGACATTCTCCTACCTGGGCAAAAGAATTAATGAAAGTCCTTCTTCAATTAAGAGTACATTTTAGCTCATTTTTATAGCAAGGTGATGGAAACTATTGCTTTACTTGGATAGATTTTATAAACGAAATGCTAGAACCATTGGGTGGATGTTTAAATGGTACCGAAAACATGATGCGTGAAGGACCTGCTTGGATCAGTCTAAAGCTAAAAGGATTCTTGGCCGCAAAGAACTCCTCTGTATTGAGATGCACTCAATTACAAAAAGCAGGAAAGCTGCTTTGAATCTGTCCAGCTTTGTGTACTGTAAAATGGCATTGATGCAACAACATCCATACTGCCCAGGTTACAGAGGGAAGAGCAGTAGCAACCCCAAAGGGAGGCCTGGGGCACTGTGGTGACTGAGAACCGCCCATTCATCCCACACAAGAATGTCCCCCCTGCCTACGGCTGGCTTGCACAGAAAGGCATTTCTGCCAACTGTGCCCAAGAAAACAGTAGCCCAATGTCATGCAGTTTTCAATCAAATGCAATTCAAATAAAACCCTCCACAAGCCAGGTGACTTCCTCTTTTTCTTTGATATGGAGTCTTGCACTGTAGCCCAGGCTGGAGTGCAATGGTGCGATCTCTGCTCACTGCAACCTCCGCCTCCCAGGTTCACACTATTCTCCTGCCTCAGCTTCCCAAGTAGTGGGGATTACAGATGTACACCAGCACAGCCAGCTATTTTTTTTGTGTTTTTAGTAGAGACAGAGTTTCACTGTGTTGCCAAGACTGGTCTTGAACTCCTGACCTCATGATCTGCCCACCTCGGCCTCCCAAAGTGCTGGGATTACAGGTGTGAGCCACTGCTCCTGGTCAATCTCCTCCTTTCTTACAGCTCAGAGGTGGAGTGTGCAGGGACGGTAATTGTGGGATGAAGGCAGGGTAGGATTCCTGGCTGTGGGCTTTGGGCAATTTAACTGTTCTGAGTTTCAGTTTCCTCATCGGCAAAATAAACATAGTGTCATACTTCTTAGGGTAATATAAAATTGAGATAATTTACTTGTAATGCCTAACTTGCCAATAATAAAGATTTTACTAAGACTCCAGTGCTCATGGGGATTTTATAGCAGAAGAGACACATTTTCCTAGGAGGAAACAATCTATAAATCAAACCCAGCCTAGTGAGGTGTTCTTAAGAGACATTTGTATGCCGAAAAACTTCTTGACTTCCCAGAAGCTCCCTGCTCATCTTTTGTGTTCCTCTTCCTGGGGTATCAATATGCACAAGAAAATGTTCAGCCCTCAAGTTAGGATTCTTAGAGGAAGAGGGGGGTGCAACAGATAAATTTTATAGGACTTGACCCCTGCCACACAAGCTTCTTGACAAGGTATTTTAGGGATCATTACATTCTCTTAAAAGACGACGAGACAAGGCAGGAGTTTACTATCCTAGACGATCCATTTTTGCAGCCAAATTTGTTTTGAATTACCTTGTGCACATAACACTTATTACACTGTCATCTTGGAATCACATCACTGAGAGACTTAGCGAGGTGATGACTCCGGTGCATGCTGTCAGCCAACCGAGAATGACAACTTTTATTCTCGGGATTAGCATTGCATCTACATTACACAAAACAGCGGCGATGATGGCTGTGATTATAGACGGGATGCTCACCCGGTGACGTTTGGCCCGGTCAAATTCAATATCATTAACTCACCCAATTGAGCAGATTGCCTTTAAAACAGTTTATGCAGCTTTAAAACCACGTAAATGGAATGTTTTGGACAGGAAATGGTTATTGCAAACTTTATTATAAATTAAATGCTTAAATTATTCACCTAAGGCTCTGGCTGGTCCCCTGGGACTTAGGTGCAATTATGGCGAAACTCCAATCAGTTAGTCTCAAGGCAAACATCACTGCTGCAAATATGACATGACACTAAGGGACCTTAAAGAGGTCCTTTAGCATAGGGTCTCCCAAGACAAGACAGTTATGCTGAGGGCATGGAACCATTCCTTCTTGGTTCAATTTAGGCTCAATAACATTGCTGCTACTCTTCCTAGGAGATACTTGTAGCTGTCTTTTCCACAGTTGGTCCTGAGAACTAACACAAAGCTTTCCATTTGGGAGGTAAATTTCACTGACAACCCATCTGTCTTTCAGTCATTCACTCACTCAGCAAGAATTTACTGAGCTTATTTAGTGAGACCAGCTCCCTTCTTGGCTGACAGAATGTCACTGAAAAAATTTCTGGGAGGAAAAATGAGGCTACAACACATGGGAACCACTTAAGAAATGGGCAGATGTATGCATTATGGGTGGCGTTTTGCCAAGACATCCACTGACTCAGAGACTACACATGATGGAATGCTAGCCGGCTCCATAACCCAGAGAGAGGCTTGGTTTTCACTGTCTACTTAGAAATATTATGGGTTAAACTATTGTTCTACAGTAGCACCTTTCAAAACAGAGTCCTAGAGAGCCTTCAAAGTTTTCTACAACTTCATTATAAGCAGCTCAGGATATTTTAGAATGTAGTATTTGGAAAAGGCATACTATACTGTCTCCAAATTAGAAACTAAGTACCTATTTATGGGGGACATTTGGTTTCTGAGGTTCAGGATATCACAGTCACCTCTATTTCTGTTACATGTGCAAATGACCCCATATAAAGTATGAATGCAATTTTAAATTCAGCCTAGTATAAATTATGCCCCTGGCTGAAATCCAGCTTTTATAGGGTTCATTTAATTAAATACAGGGGCAGTGATTTCATTCTGTAAAATATCACACCTATGTTTTCAAACTAATTAAAACACAGAATCCACTGGAAGCAATAGATGATAATAAACTATCAACTGAAAAGTAAAAGGTTTCAAGCCCTGATTTAGGTTGGATAAAAAATATATTTTTTTCATTTAAGAAACTCCCATCTGTCTTAATTTATTTCAAATTTATGGTCTCCTCTAGGGCTTGGAGAAGGGAAGGTAACTTATCTAAAATGCAGGTATTATGGCAATAAAGAAGGAATGTGAGTGTCAGTGAATGAATGGTGTTCAAATTAATGTGTTTCTGAGGAAAGTACTTCACTTCAGAGATGCATATCTGTAGATGGCACTGCCATAGCTCTCAGTTTCTATGTATGGGTGCATTTGGGTTCTAGTTGGGACCTCAACAGAGTTTGTCCCTGGTATTTTCTAAATGCATCCTGATGTTACTTCCCTAGATTTGGCATTTTTAAAACCATCAAATCCCCCCCTTACTCCATTTCAAGCATCCTGCACAGATAAATCTATAGCCTGGGTAATTTTGTTAGAAAAAGTCTTCCTTGTGTCTAACTTAAGTGTCTCACATTTTAAAATCCTTTACTGTTTTCCTAAATATGGAATCTATCTGGCTACCAACCCGATTAGTAAAATAGATAATGTGTCTTAGAGGCTAAAAACATACATATACGTACTTTTAAAAAAGTAAATACTTTAAAAAATATTATAAATACTTTGAAAATATTATAAAAGACTTGTTTTCAGATACCAGTTTCACCTTAATATCTCCTTTGGAAACCTTGGCGTCATCACATGAAATCTCATTTTAATCAATGGCATCTAAATAAATGTCCATTAAACTACAGTGTCTTTGAATCTGTATGAATAAAAAAATTAACATACATTTTTGCATCATCTTACAGGTGATACTTTGAAGCAGCAGGTCCAGGTATTTTAGGAAAGCCAATGGCAAGTACTTGGCAACAAGCTGTTTCTACGGCCAAATCTCCCTATCTTCCACATCTCCTAAGTTCTTCTTTGAAACTCGAGTGTCTTCTCCAGTAAAAAATACATACATATTTAATGAGAAGGGTTTCTGCTCTTATACTAGACCATTTCTTGATAGCATCCAGGAAATAGTATCCAGGAAAGTATCCTCTGCTTTGTAGAGAATGAAAAAATGAGGTCCAGAAAGGTCTTGGAGTGTTTGCAAAATAATCAAGTGGCTCTGGCCAAGCTCTCCTGCTGTCTCTGGTTTCTGTACTGCAGGTGACAAGGTAGGGCCACTTAAAGCGAAAAATGACATAGAGAGGAAAGAGACAAGAAATACCAAATTTATAGACCTCATAGAAAATCAAAACTGCAAAGTGCCTTTTCTTGGGCAACTGATTCTCTCTGTATGTCTCTCTTTTAGAACTACTCTGAAGTACCCCTGCTTAGGGTTGGATAGGCTGAGGTGTGAGCAAAAGCAAGGTGGCAAGTTGGACAGTGGGCTAGAGGCTGTTTCCATCCAGAGGAAGAGAAGCCTTCGTCTAAATCGTGCTGAAGTGCCCAGAAGAGCTGGGCATTCGTCCTGCTTCTGGCTGTCACCAGGCTGGGAGTCCAGCATAGCAGCAGCATGTGATGATCTGGCCTCCAGACTCCTGTATTTAAGCCCTGGACACACAGAAGGGGCTGCTGGGTGACTCAGCTCCCTCTATACCAAAAGGGCTCGCAAAGGGTATCTCCCAGAGCACTCCCTGCTTGAACAGTCCATGAAAGTTGCCATCAGCCACTCTGTGCTTCATTGCTCACCTTTTTATGTATGAGTGTCCAGAATACTTCAAATAAAATGCTGGAGCTTTTGACACTTTAATCATGATGAAGCCAATAGTGGTACAACACTTCCTCTGGGCCAGACACTATTCTATGCATTCTACCTACATTTACTCATGTAATCCTCACACAAGTTAAGTACAACTACTATCACTGTTTCACAGACCAAAATGAGAGGCACAGAAGGGATATGTACATCTGCAGACATTTCATTTAAGATGCCGGTGACTTTCACGTTGAACTAGGAGAGGCATGCTCCAAGTTCAGAATATAGAAGATGACATGTTTCTTTTTTACATGTCAATGTTATTGCATTTAATGATCCACTGGCATTATCTCCTGCTGTAAAGGCAAATACAGCCACAAATTGAAGGAGGAAGGTGTGGTTAGGTTTTTGCAAGCATCATGCCTGAAGCCTTTATGAAAGCCATTTTATTATGCCATTTCCTCTCCCTGGTGTAAATTTCATATTGGTCTCATAAATACCTTGAATAAACTTGAATTTGTTAACTGTTTTCATCAGAGTCTAGAGGGCTGGCTACAATAAAATTTCTACTCTCAATCCTCTAGTCATGAGAGAAAAGGACATGAAGGAAGGGTCCTCCATCAACGGAATTGTTATCACATGGAGTTAAAAAGAGTGTTTAATGATGTTTTATATTTTGTGTCACCATAGTCATTTACGTTTAAAATTAGAGGATCCTTAAGGATGCTGCATGAAGATGCAGAGGGGCAGACAGGAATTCTGTTTCTGATGAGGGCCATTGTCAAGGTGCAAAGCTTTGGGTCTGTTTGCCTGTGGTTCAGTGTAGGCTGTAGCACTTGTGAGCTTTGCTGTCTTGAGTAGCTTATGAATCTACTGATGCCTTAGTTTTCTTCTCTGTAAAATGGGTTAACAGCAGGACCTAACTCACAGAGCTGTTGCTGGAATTAAGTAGGCTCTACATAGAAAGTAGTTACGGTTCATGCCTGGTGCATAGCGAATGCTCGATGAAGGTTAGCTATTTATTATCCTCATTGATTTGCAGAATCAATGTGCCATGTATTGATAAAGTAGTGACCAAGGTTTGGTAACACTGGGTGAGAGTGGGCATCACGGGGGCTTTAGGGTGAGACACATGGGGGTCTAAGTCCGTGCTCTGCCATTTATCAGATGTGTGACTTTGGGTAAAGTACTCCATCTCTGTGTGTCTCAGTGTCCTCAACAGAATATGAAGAATATTTAAATACATGCTTCATAGGTGATACCTGAACGATGTAATTAAAGTAAAGCTCTTGGCACGGTGCCCAACATCAGCTGTTATTATAAACTGTCCACACTTAGACAAATTTTCTAGCCTCTTCCTGTGCCTCGTCTGTAAACGGGATTGCAAATATTCCTTGGAAAAAGCTTAGAAGAGCGCCTGGCTCATAGCACACTCAGTAAACACTATCTTTTCCAGGAAATAGTAGCCTAGATTTGGGCTCCCAAAAATTCCAGCTGCCAAATTTCAGTAAAAACCATACTCCAAATAAGTCACATAAGAAATGCCATGAAAAGCAGTTTATGTTGCAGTCATGTCTATGGGAGGAGCCTCTTCTGGGTCCTGGGAGCCATTTCAAGAATGTGACACTGTGAACCCCACGTACCATGTTTGTTCTGTGTCAGGCACTGCAATAAATGCTTCATATGCATGATTTCATCCCATCTTCAGAATAAGGAGGTCACTTGTGAGGTGGGTGATGTTATTTCTACCACCTCAGAAGCTAAGCAGTTTCCTAAAAGTTGTGCAGCTTATGAAAAGTAGAGATGGGGATGTGATCGAGGTCTGCCCGACTTCAAAATGCATGTTTTAAGCACTAAGCGGCACAGCCAGCAGTGCTGTTACCTGATCTGAGCAGTACAGCAAGGAAGCTGAGGTGTTGATATGATCCCAAGATGTGAGGGTGTGGTGAAAAGGGACAGTCCTCAACAAGAGGGAGAGGTGGGGCCCAGGGGTGGAAGGTGATGTTCTGGGGAGAAGGACACTTGCTAAATGAGGATGTCCACAGTGCATGCCACAGCAAGGACGTGTGAGCTTTACCCTGAGAACCAAGTTAGCTGAGTCTACTGACCCTTCCCAGGAGCTCACCTTGGTAACAGTACCATGTTTAACAAGCAGGATGGAGAAAACACTAGTTACGGATATTCACTAACCTACCGGAAATAGATTTTCTCCTGTCAATTCATTTCTTACTAACTTGTCACATCACGTTTCAATGTTTTTGTCCTACAAATGTCCTATAGGCAATGTGTAAATCCCCTGGGATGAAACGTCATTTAAAATAGTACAGTTAGGGCAAAAGTAATGTCAGCCATTTCCCAGAGTCAAAGAAGTCTCTGAGCAATAAGAAAACCAGCAACATCACACATTTTTTGAAGCACCCAATAATTAGAAAGCAAATTTTGAAAAATGCTTATTAGACTTAATGTCCTATACTTTATTTGTTTCTCTTATTAAAAGAGCATGGAATTTCCTTACTTTAAACAACACAAAGGTCAGGTAACAAACGAATGAATGCCAGAAAAAAATAAAAGCTAAAGTTGATTCACTGTAAATAGAATTTCCTGGCTCTTGTGGATTTGTGTTTCAGAATTTTAGTGTAACCTATAAAGAGTGGTTTGGCATCTTTTGTTTTGTTTTGTTTTCTATCCAAAGAAATAAAATTATGATGTGTATCACTTTGATCAAAATTAATTTTGGCTCCTGCATAGCCAACTAGTTCATCTTCCAGTTTACAGACCATGTGGAAAAACTTTCATTAAATTGATGGTGATAGGATCCTTGGAAGAAAATGCTGTTTATATTAAACAATGGTTTTAGTGGTTCGACACAAAACAACTCAGTTGAAAAGAGCCTGGTGCCAATATGAATATAAACCTACCAATGAATGTTGATAGAATGGGCTATTTTTTCTTTTGTTTTCCTATAACAGTAATCATGAGTTGGCTTGTCCATAATCAACAGTCTAAATAAATTATGACAGATCTTCTCAAATGCCTCCAATTTCCTAGACAGCATTTAAAAATAATTCCACACCAGCGATAAAATAAAGAATATGGCATGAATTTGAAATATTCTAGACAGCATTTAAAAATAATTCCACACCAGCGATAAAATAAAGAGTATGGCATGAATTTGAAATATTCTTCAAGGACTAAAGCCACTTGATTGCAGGAATCACATTTTGCTTTTTTGAATCTATAGCAATGCTTAATACTGCCGAGTTATGTTTTGCATACCATGCCCCATGCTTGGCACTGTACATTCAATGGCTCATTCATTTGTTTATTGGTCAAATGATGATTGAGAATGACTCCGTGTTCGGCGCAAAACTAGAAATGGAAACTTCCCCTAGGAAGTTGACAGTCTGGTGAAGGAGAAGGATGGTAGGAATCCCACTACTGAGAGAAGGAAAGAAAACCTGGCAGGGAAAGGGACAGGGGTTGGCCAAAGGGAGGTCCCCTGAGGAAGAGGTGTGGAGCACCAATCCAAAGTAAGGGCAAGATTTAAGTGGGGAGGAAGAAAGGAGAGACTTTACTCCAGAGAGGGAAAGGCATGCGCAAAGGTTCTGTGGTAGGAGAAAATCTGGTGTAACTGAGGGGCTGCTGATGCACATGAGTGGAGTGCAGACTATTGTGTTGAGCCTGGAAGGCTATGCTGACCCTTGACCAATAAACAAATGAATGAGCCATTGAATGTACAGTGCCAAGCATGGGGCATGGTATGCAAAACATAACTCGGCAGTAAAAATAACTTGGAGGCTTCAGATCAGACTTGGTTTGTAAAAAACATTTTTATCGCTTATATTTAAGGTGTACGGCATATTTTGATATACAGATGATCCCCAATTTATGATGGTTTGACTTATGATCTTTCACCTTTACAGTGAGAGAGATACATATTTAGTAGAAACTGCATCTTCAGTATCCACATAACCCTTCTCTTCTTCACATTCAGTATAGTATTCAATAAATAACATGAGATTTTCAAAACCTTATTGCAGTTAATGATTTTGCACAACTGTAGCTAATGTGAGTGTTCTGAACATATTTAAGGGCGGCTAGGATAAGCTACAGTGTTCAGTATATTACAATATTAAGTACATTTTTGACTTAAAATGGGTTTAAGATGCAAGTCCATCGTAAGTTAAAGAACACCTGTAGATATGTGTAATAAAGTGATTACTACAGTCAAGTAAATTAACGTATCCATCATGTTACAGTTACATTTTTTTTAGTATTAACTACGGCCAATAATAGTGTATTGCATACTGGAAATTTGCCAATAGAGTAAATTTTAGATAGTTTCATCACCTCCCCCCCCCAAAAAAAAAAAAAAAAAAACTTGGATTTTGAGATGATTTAAGAGGAGGGTGGAAAATGGACAAGATTAAAGTTTTCTTTGTTGTTTGTTTTTTCCCTTTGGTTTGTAACTTAGAGACATGATCATGGGAGTTGGCTGCTGTGTGAAGAAGACATTAGAAAAAATTAGGATGACATGGCACAAGAAGGGGGGCCCTCCCAATGTAAGCCCTCCAGAAAGTAAGTGACTTGCCTAAGGATTATTAGCTATTCAATAGTTTGGGAGCTTTAACTTGGCCGTTTACTCTCCAAATACATTATTCTTTTAAGCTAAAATACTTGAGGTGTGAAGTCTCAAGACAAAGCAAATGCAAATACCAGATTTCAAAAGCTTGAAACAAATTAGGACCTAGATAGATTCTGGGCTTCTTGAGAATTTCACTGTTCTGCTACGGGATCACTCCATACCGACACAGTCTTTCTGTAATGGGCTCTGGATCCCAAGTCACTGTTCCTTCCTGGGGGCTTCCCTCACAAGTACATGTGGATGTTGAGGATGCTGTCTGCTGTTCTTACCCCAACCTGAGGTATTATTTCTAGAAACTTTGCTTCCTAAGGCTCCGGAATCATTTGTCTCCCCACACAAGGAGGGTGGGTGCAGAAGGAAGAATGGTTTATTCTGTGACTGATTAGAAAAGCCACCGAATCTTGTACCTCAAAAACTCTCTGCAAAATGAGACGCATGTTCCCTAGTTTCAGTGGGGGAAGGTGTACCCACTTGCTCTTAAAACTCTGTTCTTCGCATGAACTGACCCATATTGTTTTTAGAACCATATTAAAAAATCAAAACCATATCCATTTTCAACCTCTCTAGATTTTTTTTTCTTTTTTTGAGACAGGGTCTCACTCCATTGCCTGGGCTGGAGTGCAATAGTACAATCTTGGCTCACTGCAACCTCTGCCTCCCGCATTCTAATGATTCTGGTGCCTCAGCCTACTGAGTAGCTAGGATTACAGGCATGCACCACCATGCCTGGCTAATTTTTTTTGTATTTTTAGTAGAGACGGGGTTTCACCATGTTGGCCAGGCTGGTCTCAAACTCTTGACCCCAAGTGATCCACTTGCCAAAGTGCTGGGATTACAGGCATGAGCCACCACATCCAGACAATTTTTAGTTTTGATTTTTATTGGATATCAGCAGTTCAAAGTGGCGTTATGATGGGTGATTTTCTTCATTTTCATTGTGAAAATTTTCATAATTTTCTTTCTTCTCCTCCCATGAGAAAAACTGAATAGAAGCCTGCAGTTAGCAGGACAGCCCTTCTAGCAATCTTAGATGGTCCATAATTTTATAATTAAACTATTTTGGAGAATGATGCTGTGTGTGCATGTGTGGACAAATAACATTTCATTGCTTATCTAGTTCACATACAGAATTAAAGCAGAAAAACTCTGTAAAAATTCTGTATTTTAATTGCAAATTATTGCTCAACTTGTTGGGGAAATTTAGGTTAGAGGAGAAAATATTTGCCTCTTTTCTGCTATGTTGTTGAAAAGTTGTAAGAGAAAACGAAACCCTCCCTATCAGCTCGAACTTTTATTTTGTAATGTGTATACTCCATTTAGGAGTATACACATTTAGGAGTATTCCTAAATGGAATACTCCATTTAGGAGTGCTTACATGCAATAATGAATCTGGATGTATCTTTACTGATTTGGCAAAATATTCTGTTTGCTGAGACCCTTCCATGCAACCAGAGACAACTTTTATCAGTAGAACGGATACACTGTCTCCGAGCTATCTCCACTGAAATGTGCAATCACTGGGAGAAATTGATGCAGATTTCTGGAAATACTGGGTTTGTAAGAAGAACTAATGAAAATGAGCAGGAATCACTAACAGTGGAGACATCTATGATAGAGAACACAGAAATTGGGAAGATTTAGAACCTATATGAATCAAAAGTAAACGTAAGTGTGTATTTCTTTCTCCAAGATTTATGAATGTGATTTACAAATGGCACAAAAAGAATAATGATGACATCCTAAGATATTTATCACTTGTAAAATGGGAAATAAAATGACTCACCCTCTCGACTTCACAGGCACAGAAGGGCTTTAAAATATGACCACATTATAATAATTGATCCTTGCTTTTTGTGATTACATTTAAAAAAATAAGAATGCTGGGATACTACCATATTTTAGCTGCAGAGAACACCTGACTTAAACATAGGAGCCCACGATACCTTTGGAGAACTGAAAAGAAACACAATTAAACATTTTGTGGAAGTATGAACTGGGCTAAAAACATTACAAGATTCATGTATAGGTGAGTCAACTGATAAATGCTGGGAATTGAATGATAAAGTAAACAAAATAGTATACTTGCATCTAAAGAAACCACTGATCATTTCTGGATCTCAATTTCCTTATCTGTAAAAACTGGGAAATTAGATGATGATGACTTTTAATATAAGAAGAACCTCACTAGACTGGTAGTTATACCCTTCTGGATTATTTCAGATCACTCCCCACCTGGTCTTCTATGAATGCTTTACATCCTTCATAGATACAACTCCACAGTCTCCTGCCCCAATAATCCTATCACATACTGGAAGCAGGAACTGGGCCCCGTATCCTTCCCCACCCTATGGCTATGCAGTTAAAACTTCCTGACTTCATTTTCTTGTTCTTAGGTTAGTTACATGGTAGCGTCACATCAGCACAGCGGATCCTTCATCTCCCTGACTCCCAGGTCCAACAGGGGACACAGAAGTGATGGACGCCTTACCTGTGTGCACCTGGAGAAAGTTTGTTTAGGTGACAGAATAACCCTGGGAATATTCCAGCTCAGTGAGCATTGAAATGACTCTGGGGACTTGGCCTGGCCAAAGCATATTTCTGAAATTTTCTCTGTTGTAGAATTGTTTTGTTTTAACAATGAAGCTAAATGGCTTGCTTTTAGTGAGAGGAAGGAGAATAAAACTTCGCAGGGGCACAGAAATTAGTGTGTGGACTCGATCCCTATAATGGGGAAAAACCTGCAGCATTTTGTAAGATGATTTATTAGACATGGGTAGAATTTGCTAGAAACCTACCAGGAGCAAATCACCTGGGAAGGAATTAATGAACCAAACAAAACACTTGATAATGCAATTAGAACTCGAGGAAATGTAGGGGTTTTTCAGAGAGAGAGAAAGGGGGTTTCATGTACATGGCTTTGATTATGTCAAATGTAAGGCTGGAAAAAGGATGTTAACAAATTTTTAAAGAGTAAAGTTATCAGAGGGTAGAAGGAGATGACGGGGGTGACATTTATAGTTCTGATGCATCAGTGTAGTTAGCAAGTGTGTCCAACTGGGTGGAAATGCACTCGCAGCTTTGTTCAGCAAAATGGTGTGTGTGGAGAAACAGAAATGAGCTTGCTGGAGGCAATAATATGGATCCCCTATGCACAGAACGGCAGAGAGCAGCCACGGGAGAACGCCGTGTTTTTCTTTAGTTGCTTTAGGCAACACGAAGTTTCCCCTGCTTTTGTTTGGGTCAGGGATTTTTCCTTTAAATCTTTTCTCAGTTGAGTTTAAAACCATGAGTATGAAGCTCTCTAAGCTTTTCTTTGACCTCATTTCATCGTGCCTTACGGATGAGCTCAATGAAAAACGTGTTTTGCAGTGGTACCATCCACTGAGCATGTCCAGAGGACATTTCTGGCCATATACTTGTCCTAATTGCTATCACAGGCTCAGCATATCAACTCTATCTGGGTCTAACATAGGCTATCATTTGTTGATATAAACATACATATTTTAAAATGTGTAATTGGAAAAATACATTCCCTACATCGGCTTTTTAGTTTGCAGGGGGATGTGGTTAACATTTTTAATGACTTTCCGAAACATTTCTTCTTTTAAATATACACTGCAGAGTCATACACCACCATCCACACAGAGCTTTCATACTTTCCTGTTTTCATATGCTTTAGCTCCAGGAATATGTGTCAAACTTGGGACAGCCCCTTAGAAACACAGCCCTCTCTGGATACGAGACAGTGTAGGAGACACATGCACGTTGAAGTATTATCAGTGAAATGCTTTTCCTAGAAATCCATGACTCCTTCTGCCTTGGGGCCTCTGCCTGGCTGATGCTGACTGCTCTATATTCAGATGGCTCAGGAAGCCCAGCCTGGCCATGGTAATTGGGTTCCATCCTCTGTTTTGTTCTCCTTGCACTTGGCACTGCCCACCTATAGTGCTGGCTGCTGGTGCATTTTCATCTGTGTGATAAAACTTGGTGGATGTCTTTCTCTCTCTAGGACCACAACCTTGTTAGTTTGACCACTGCAGTATCGCCAGTGGCTGCCCCTACTTGGCACACTAGAGGTGTTCAGGAAATAATCTGCTGAACAAATACTGAATCTGAGAATATTCTCTGCAAGTACTGCATATTTCCACCTCTGCATATTGTTTTAAAGAAGTTTTGGCCTTACAAACTTCTGCTGAAAGCCTTATTCTCTTCTGTTCCTTTAAAGAAAATGATGTAGTGCCAATGATCCCTGAAGATGTCCACATAAGTTGACCTTTCCAGATCTATTCCCATCATTTTAACTGTCCCCCAAGGGACCTTAAACCCATCACAATGACCCTCTCTGACCCAGTTTTGGAATCCTGGCTGCCCCCACCTTCTCTAGAAATGCTGGCTTTTTCCTTCAACACCCAGATCCTTGATTGGCTTATTAGAGTCACCTCCCCATATCCGTACGATACTGGCTCCAGTATCCTCCCAAATCCACGAATTCTCAAGTTCTTGAGATAAAATGGCACATGTAGTATTTGCATCCTCCCATGTAGTTTAAATCATATGGCCATATACTTGTCCTAATTGCTATCGTACGCTTGGTATACCAACTACACCTATATCCTCCCGTGTATTTTAAATCATCTGTATGTTATTTCTAATACCTCATACAATGCCTGCACAGCATTTAATTCATAGGAATTCAACATAGTACTTGCCATGTGGAAAATTCAAGTTCTGCTGTTTGGAACTTTGTGGAATTATTTTTTTCCCAAGTATTTTTGTTCCTCAGTTGGTTGAATCCACAGATGAAAAACCGATAGATATGAAGTGTTGACTATATGCCCACATACAGAGCTAATACCATGCCATACAGGTTCCAGATACACATACACATACATTAAAGATCACCTTGACACTCCTAACACCCTAGGAGAAAGAGCTCATATTCCTGAGCTTCAGAAGAAGAGTCTAAGGTTCAGAGAGGCCCAGAGATTCCAGAGCCACTCCATGACAGAGCCATACAAAGAACGTCTCCCCCTTTAGTAACTGAGGCTCTGAGGGAAAGGGAGGTCCTCTGAAGTAGGCCATGAACACTGTGAGCAAGTGGCTATTTTAACGTCTCCCTCAGCACATGACCCAGGGAACGCAGTAGGCACTCAGTAAATGCTGCCTTCGAGACAATCAGGTGGTTCTAGACTGTGGCAACTTGCAAATGGAATCCTTCTCCTGCTTTAACAAAATAGGATGAACTTCCACTTGAGCAAGATATCACCTTGATACCTCAATTTAACTGCTACAGCTACAAAATTACCTCCATTTTTTGGGGGGTGGGTACAGAGTCTTGTGCTGTTGCCAGGCTAGAGTGCAGTGGCATGATCTCGATTCACTGCAACTTCCACCTCCTGGGTTCAAGCGATTCTCCTGCCTCAGCCTCCCAAGTAGCTGGGACTACAGATGTGTGCCACTATGCCCAGCTAATTTTTATAATTTTAGTAGAGATGGGGTTTCACCATGTTGGCCATATGGTCTCGATCTCCTGACTTTGTGATCCACCTGCCTTGGGTTCCCAAAGTGCTGAGATTACAGGCGTGAGCCACTGCACCCGGCCAAGTACCTCCATTTTACAGAGGAGAAAACTGAGCAGAGTTTCTGGTTTAGGTCTTCATATGATGTTTCTGCAGTAGAACCACATTCTTTTAGAGTCTTTACCCCACATTGTAATTGTATTCTTATCAGTGTAGTATTTAACTTCTGACCCCATCTCTCTGTAGAATGTAAGCCCCTTGAGGGCAGCGACTTTCCTTTCTATTGTACTGCACTGGAATGTTCCTCCAGGAACACTGGAGGGAGACACCCGCTACGGTGTGGTGACAGGATGAGTGAGGGAGGCTGCCCAAAGCCACTGGAGTCAGATGGTCCTGTGTTATGATCTTGTCTCTGCCACTTACCAGTGGTGTGACCCCAGGCCACTTTGTTAACTACTCTAACTCTCAGTTATCTCATCTGTGAAATGGAAATAATAACAGTATCTATATTTTTAAGGGATTGTGTGAGAATTACATGAGCTTTTGTATATAACTGATGCATTTAAGCCTGTGCAGGATAAATAATACTCAAAAGCTATTTGTTCTTACGAGGAAAGGAAAAAAAATCACTGAAATGTTAATCTTGGGCTGTCACTTGTTAATTCAAGGATAAATAAACAACACTGGAACTCTGTTTCAAGTAAATATCCCTCCCCTGGCTATTTCTTAGCCATGGTTGGATACGGAATAGAGTTGATTCTGGGACTTCATGGACAACTGAGAAAAAGGATGCATGGACCCTTTTGGTCGATATCTCGGTGGTGATTGACTCCCTCCCTTTCCTCTTTGGGGAATAGTCCCTACTTTTCAGTTCCAATCCATGGTGCAACTTGCACAAAAAGTTCAAGTTAATTTAATTGGGGAGGGAGAGATTAGACAGACATGCTAAACAACTCAAACTTTAAATACTGGGAAGTTTCCAGATACTCAGTCCAATGCTACAAATCTTAGATTCAGAAAGTTGCCAGAGAAAGAAACAAAAGGAGAAAATACCAAGCCAAGGGAAGCAGCCGTATCTCTTATTAAGGAATTAGTCCAAAGAGGAACACATCAGTGGATGCAGTTGGCTGCAACGTATAGTAACTAGTATATAAAACGTACACTCTGTGCATTACAAGTTATTCCTGCCAGTCATCTCCTAACTAGATATAAAGGAACATAAACTTGAATGTAAAATACATTGTGATTCTGAGGGGAAATCGCTGCTGCTTTTCATCTCCCGCTGCTAACTGAAATATTGTTATGAAGGATAGTAATTTCTCTGTTTTGAGACTCCCAAAATAGAAAACAGCTGCTTGATGAAGGAAAATTGGTTCATATTCTTTAGAGTTTTACTTTATTAAAATGCATGTCACTTCTAATGTTATGTGCCACAACCACTGACACTTTTGGGCAGGGGAGGGGAATAATTAATTGTCATGTGTGGCAAAACAGGAATGTGTCTCTGCTATGGTAAACTGCTTAACGCACTGGGAGAAAACTGTTATTCTCCCAGATGTCTGACAAATTACCTCTGTTTTCACTGGTTTAGTGCTGTGAATAGTAAGTGTTTGTTTGCCTTATCTGGTTTATGTGTTGTTTGTTCACAAAAAACAATAAACTTTTTGCTTAAGATTTCTTTAGCTAGAAACATGTAAACTTAGGAAATGTGTTTATAAAAACATTAGTTCTAACTGCCATCTTACAGATGTGTCTTCTCTTCTTTTACAACAAATGTTACAGTTTGAGAAAATCTTTGTACAGATGAAGAATGCTTTATATTTTTTAAAAAAGCAACTTTTTGTACTTTTTGTAAAGATGCTTACAGCCAGCTAACTCCACCTTTCCTGTTACCATTTCGGATTTACTTTCCTTTAGAATTTGGGGTAGTGAAGGCTTTTAATAAAATATATTTCTTCTTGGGTCTCCTCTTAATGTTTTCTTAAATGTCAAATAAGTTTAAAAATGTCTAAGATATATGTATGGAATTACAAAGAATGTTACAACAAATGCCTGTGAACCTACCAACCACAGAGGGAAACTGGCATTTCCCCGTGATGAGGAAGAGATGGGTTTGTCTATAAGAGGTACCAGAAAATCTGTGTGTGTACAGAATGAAGTTGGACTCTAACATCATGCCATATATAAAAAAGTAACTGTGATAGACAAAATTTATATAAAACTTTAGGAGGAAAATATAAGTTAAGTATCTTTATGACTGAGATAGGAAACACGTTTCCTAACAAAGATTTAAAAAGCACAAACCAAAAGAGAAGAGATATATTTGACTATATGAAATTAAAGAGATTTGGTTATTGGAAGACATCATAAAGAAAATGCAAAGACAAGCCACAAACTGGGAGATGTGTGCAACACTGACATCTGAGGGGTGGGTATCCAGACCATGTTTCTCAAAATTCTAAAACCAAGAGAACTAGATGAAAAATCCAACAGAGAAATGGGCAAAAAGTTGGAGCAGGCACTTTACACACAATGAAGAAACTCAAAAATGGCCAATATACATAAATATATACTCAACTTCATGAATCAGCGTGAAGTAAATTTAAGCCACAATGAGATACTGCTTCATAGTCACTATATTGGAAAACTAAGAAGTCAGGCAATACCAAATGTTGGCAGGGATGTGAAGCCACATGAACCTTTATGGAAAGCAATTTGACGCTAGTACAACTGAAGAGGCACAGAAATGCCCTGTCTTCCCCCATCCTTTCACTTATCCGCTCATCCATCAGTCTTACCTAATTATGATTCTCCTAGAGCAGTGGATTTCAAAGGATGATTCCCCCAGGCCAGAAGCATCTAAAGTCTAGTGGTAAAGTGCAGAGCCCAGTGTTTTAACAAGCCCTCCTGGTGATTCTGATGCCAGTTCAAGTTTGAGAACCACTGCCCTAGTGGAATTTTTGTACCTCGAGACTGGTATAAGCTTGTGAGTTAAAAACAGGATTCCATCATTTGCAAGTCTGTCACTTTGACAAGCTGATAGGCAAACAGATAAGAAAAAAAAAAAAAGAAAATCCCCTTCGTACCCAGTGAGTACTGGCATAGAGAGCAAGTTAAGTGTATGGATACTCATACACTGGTAGGTATTACACAGACTGACTCATTTGGGGGCAGTCTTTATTAAGACTTTTAAAAATGGTCATCCTCAGATACAAAAAAATCTAGGAATGTATACTAAAGATTGTTCAATGATGTTAATTGACAGTTAGGCTGTAACCTGAAAGTCCCCCAGATGTGGTGTCTATAAATCATGACCTGTCAGTATGGTGCTATCTACCTCTCATCAGAAAGATGCCCCTGGTCAAACTTATTTTCATCAGAATTCTGCAAATTTGGATTCATTTGGGTAATAGGGTCCTTCCTAAAAATACATTCTCTTCTGGAAGGAGAATTCTACCCATCATCATTCACATTATTGGAAATTAATCAGATTACTTTCTTATTTACTATTGGGAAGGGAGTATTTGTAGGAGTAGGGCATGTCTTGTTTAGGAGGATATAGGATAATGGTACAGCCTGAAGTGATTCAGAGAAGGAATATGGTGAGATATACACACACATACATATGAATACATTATATATATAATGTATACATACTATATGTAATGTATTGTATATACAGCAACTTCCAGAGACTCTTCCACAGTCAGAAAGGCTGTCTTTATTTCCTATTGCCACTCAAATCAAGACCAGTGTACAACAGAAACTGAACACTGGTGCCAATAATATTGTTTCACTTCTGCACTATTTCAGCTTATTCTTTATCACAAGCTGATGAATATGATCAGATGTATCTGAGAATTTTACCTCCTTCTCTCTTGCCTTTACAGACAAAACAATAACCTTCAATTTTCTACTTGTAAACTAGATATTACAGAACTATTTGCTTGAAAAAATTCTCAAACAAAACAATTTATTTTTGGTATTAACCAACAGATGGCTAAATTTTTGATCCACATATTAGTGTCTGAGATGTGACTTCTTTGCTGCCTACTCATCCAACAAAGACTCAAGAAAATCTGTCAGAAGGCTTAGGTCACCTAGCAGTCCTCCTTCTTCCAGCATTTTTGCTTTAATATAGAACAGAGGATCCCAAATGTGAACTTGCACCAAACCCACCTGGAGTCCTTGTGAAATAAATTGCTGGGCTCCACTCCAGAGTCTCTGATTCAGCAGCTCTGGGGCAGGGCGTGAGAAAGTGCATTTCTAACAAGCACGTTCCCAGGGGATGGTAATGCTGGTGGGCCAGGACCCTACTCTGAGAACTAACGACTTAAGAGAAACTTCCAGAGACTCTTCCACAGTCAAAAAGCTATCCTTGCCTCCTACTGCCACTAAAATCAAGACCAGCATACAACACAACTGAACATTAATGCCAATAATACCTTTCGCTTCCCTACTATTTTTGCTTATTCTTTATCACAAGCTGATAAATATCATTGAATGTATTTGAAAAAAAAATTATCCTGTAAGGCAGGCAATTAGTAGATGGAAAGGGGACCCTTTCCTCAAAGTTCACCAATGAGCACGCAACTCAAGACGCCCTTGATGAACAAGTAGGCAAGCAGGTCACTCCAGGCAGGACACATTCATTCCTGACATTTCTCAGAGAAGCTCTAGCTCTTCTGCAGCACAGCTCAGCTACATTTCACCAACGTTATGACACCCGTCACATAAATGACAGTGGCACTGCTAGAAACTGGCTTTGTGGGCTTTAGAGAGTGAAGACTGTTCCCTGCCTAATTCCTCACTGGTCAGAGAATGCAGGAGGGTTAGCATGCTCTGCTGTGCCTTCACCCCAAACTGCTGAGGGTATTCTCTTGTGCATTACCCACCCCTCACCCACGTTTACCCATGACCTTTTCCTGCACTATTAATGAACATGAGACAACTCATTTATTAAACCTGGATTTTTTCACTGTTCCATATGTTTCCTTCTGCGTGCCATGGCAGGTGGGTGACAGAAACACAGAGAGAGGGGCTCTCTTCTCCCCGTGACCTCGTACCATCTGCCTCATGGCAACATGCAGCTGTAATTCTGTGGAAGCCATTAGAGATCAGGGACATGGACACATCTGTCAGGGTAAAACCCTTCCCAAACCAAAGTGGGATCCACTTGATACATTTCTCACTCAGAAGTTAATTTGGTAAACACATCCTGAACAGTTACTAGTCACATGCTAGGACCTGGGGCTTCACAGAGAATGATGCAAAATAACTACCTTCATGGGGCTGACATTTGCCCAGGGAGACTGGGGTTAAAAACAGATGATAAGTCAACGAAGTGCAGGAGCTGTGAAAAATGCTTGGAAGGAAATCAACAGTGCACAGAGAAGTTAGAGTAGGTGGGGGGATTTTCTTAGGTCAGGTAAGGGCTCCAGGGAGAGGGACATTTAAGCTGTTCTCAAGGATGAGTTGGTGAACTAACTTGCAGGAAGAAAGCAACAGCCAGTTGCAGTCTTGAGAAGAAAGGAATAAGGTGGGTTCTGGGTCCCGAAAGGAGGCCTGAAGGACCAGGGCAGATGAGCAGGGCATGAGGTTTACGGGAGAGGTCAGAAGAGGCTGGATCTCACAGGGCTCTGTAAGCCATAGTTAATTCACTGAATTCTAAGGGCACTGGGGAGCCAGAAGAGCAACCTTAGTTCTCAGTGCTTCGTTGGTGGGTTGGGTTAACGTGTTGGCTGAATGAATGAAAAATGAATGTCTTGTGTCCCCTCTGTTCCATATCCTCAACTCCTTGGTCCAAACCATGGTCATTTCATTCAACCCCTAGTTCTCTTTCTAAATTCCTAACTTGTATTCTTCTTTTCTTGCTCCTCACTCTTCCCCACAGACACTATAAAATCCAACTTATTCAACCAACCATGTGCTGAGAGTAACAGTGGTGATGAGACCTCCGAAGAGTCTACAGTGTAACATGGGAGACCAAATTAACATATATAAGGAAACAATATGGAGGGAAGTGCAGGGCACCCTGGTAACACTTCATAAGGACACCTACGCCAGGATGGTATCAGGCCCTGGTCCTAAGGGAAAGGAAGGAAAGCCCCTTTATGGTCCTCCAAAGCTTTGCGTCTTAGAGAGGAGACAAGCAGGAAAAGAAGAGGTAATCTCTGGTCCCACCCTTGGTAGATCCTTTTCAGAATCAACACAAAAGTGGCTTATAATCCATTGTTAATTGACAAGAAAAAAAAAGTTAGTGACAAATAATGCCCATGTATTAAAAAGTGACTTTCTTAGCCATACACTGGCCCCACAGTCAATAAAGTGCCCTGGTTTGTCAAGGTAGGAGGAGGAGAAGATGGACTTCCCTCCCCTATACCACCCCAGAGAAGGGGTCTTGCTCTGTCTCTCCCCCAGCATGGAATACAGTGGCATCATCATAGTTCACTACAGCCTCCAACACTCACCGCAGTGAAGTCCTAAGAAGCTGGGACTACAGGCATGCACCATCATGTCTGGCTAAATTAAATTTCTCTCTCTCTCTCTCTCTCTCTCTCTCTCTCTGTGTGTGTGTGTGTGTGTGTGTGTGAGAGAGAGAGAGAGAGAGAGAGAGAGAGAGAGAGAGTGTGTGTATGTGTGTGTGTATAGAGATTGGGGTCTCATCAAGTTGCCCAGGCTGTTTCTGAGTTCCCGGTCTCAGGCAATCCTCCCACCTGAGCCTCCCAAAGTGCTGGGATTATAGGGTGTGAGCCTCCATACCCAGCCAAGATGAGCTTTCTTTTTCCATATCTACTTCGCCTAAATGAATTCACAAAGCTGCTTCTAAAACAAAGCTTTTAGAATTAATAGGCTGTTTAAGCAAACACACTCCTACTTGCAGGAAAATTTTGCCAGGTTCAAAACTGCTAGGTGGAGGTCAAGTTTATGTTCATCCAATTAACCATCATTAACTGGGTCCATACTTAATCGAACCGTGACCCATCTGACTCAGCTGATGCAGAGTCGCTTTGCTCTACAGCAGTAAACTCATCTGAGTACTGCATATAGCTAATTAAATATGCAAGCAGGATTGTGCAAAGTCAAATTTCCAGACTTTTCCATTAACTTGATTCTGATTAGTATTTACTGTAGAAATCTGTGTTTTTCTAGCCAACTGGCTGCTAGGTTGATGTATAAAGAGTCACAAATCTGTATCACATCTATAGTTTTCTGGCAAGTCACAGTTACTGGTAGTTTTTGCTTCTCAAAGCCAACAACTTCAAGTGGCACAAGAGGCACAAATTAATCTTATGTGATATTTCCTGTTATTACTGAGAGGCAAAAAGACACAAGTGTTCTCCGATCATCTATTCTTCAGGCTGCCTGAGAAGCCAATGGGAACTGTGTGCTACTCAGGAGCTTATTTTCTCTGCACGCCACCCTCCCCTGATGCGAAGGATCCGTATGGGAACCCTTCTCAGGAGGTACCACGTAACACATGGGCGTGTCTGAGACTTTATGTTAGCCCTGCAAAGGCAAGCGTGATTTTTAAAAAGGGGCCCACAGTTTCCCTATAAAGTCAGTCATCATTCATTCATTGACACTGCTGGAAAATGATGTACACAAGGAAAGAATCCACAGACTTGGGAATTACAGTGCAGATCTGACTCCCAGTCCCACTATAATTCCTTGGTATGTCAGTTTCTTCTTTTTGAAATGGGAAGACAGCATCACCTATCTCTTCATGCTTGTGTGCAGGTCTCATTGGAAAATGCACAGCTGACACTCAGCGTTGTGTTGACACCCAGTAAGTGCACAATAAATTATGCTGTGGCTATTGGCAATGAAGGGTTCTGTAACTTTATAAATAAGTTTTCCTTATTATCTTGAACATGTGCATGTGGACTTTAGGACAATGTGCTAGCCATAATTTCTAGTTTGAAGCTTAACTCTCAACTAGCATTATTTCCTTGTTGCCTCAACAAATTAGTAAATGTCATCACTTTACAAAGAGTCTCTGGTCAATGTTAGAAGAGGTGGAAAGAATAAAATATACTGGCTGGGTTGCCACTCTGTTTCCCTCTTTCTGGCCTCCATTGGAAGACCTTCCTCAAAGCATCCATAGACTGGCTGTCCCCTTGACCTGACAGTATACAGCTGCATACAAGGCTGGTGCTTAGCCTGTGCTGGAGTCACTGGCATCAAAGCCACAGAGCTATCGACATTCCCATCCTGACATTGCCAACCCCCACGCCCTGGCCTCAAAACCTGGTAATCACCCTTAGCTGGATTCCAGCCATAGCCCAAGAGCTGTGTGGCTCCCTATCCCCTTACTCCCAGAACATGAGATTTCCTGTGCCAATGAATTTATCCAAGTAGGAGACTGTACTCCTTGACAGCCCTCCCTGTCCTTTCACCTTAATAGTGCTTCTGAGTACTCAGACTTATTCAAGACAGGCTAAAGTTTTCCAAATCATGAAGCAGCTGTTAAATTTCAAATTTCTGGTAGGCGGAGACCCTGTCTTGATGTTCCACAATGCCCTGCAACCCCCACCACCTGGACACCACAGTTATCTTAAAAGCACAAAGAACCACTGCACCTGACTGAACCTGACCTTACCAACCCCAGGTAGGCAGGAGGCTTCCTCCCCAGAGAAGTGTTTGAGTGTCCCTAAGTGTCTTGGTGCATCTTCTAATGCATGGCCCCAATCACTGATGTGTCTGCACTCTTTGTAATGCCCTTCAATGACCAGGCAACTTTATGTGTTGTTTTTCCAACGTGATTAAAGGTACAATGAGGTATGTGTGCAACAAGAGGCAAAGCCATTGTTCTGCATCATTAAGCTCACGTCAGCCCCCCAAAAGAAACTGCAGGCAGCTTGCCAACGGCCCTAATGAAGAGCATCTCTTTGAATTATCTCTGGATGAGGAAAGGATAAAGTCTGAGCCCTGGAATATTTGATCCTCTTTGTGCTGCTGTTACGAGGGCTTACTGAAGCCAGACACACCGGACCTTCTGGAACTGTAATTTATGGAAACCTTAATTTCTCTGCTCTAATAAGGCTTTGCATAATAAGAGCGAGAATGCAATTATTAATTCCTGCAAGTGTTTTGTGAATTCCTTTATGCTACGGTTCAGAACTCCCAAAGAATAGGAGAAAGGGGGATTTTACTTAGTTGGCACAAGGGTAATGGGTCTGAAAAGTAGTTTGAGTTTCTTGAAAATAAATCTGCATGGCTTCCTAAATTGCTGACAAAGTATATTCCAGATGGAAGTCATTTATCAGCAATTTACTGCGCAATGCTTTAGCCAGAAATATTTCCACATAAATTCACCTAGTTAAAAACAAACAACAGAATCCAGGCTCCCTCTTTTGGGGGCAGTTGTATGTATGTGTGTGGGTGGGATGGGGGTGGGGTGACTAGGGGGATTGAGCACAAATAATACAGAAGAATAAAAGACAAGTTTACTTATTTGCCGGAGATGTGGTAGAATTACTTTTTGTGGGGGGCCAGTGTAATTAATACATCCACAACCATGACTGCTGAATGATAATTTCTGTGCACTGACGGTAAAAAACAAAACATTTTAAAATGCAAGTTTTAAAAACTACCTTTGACTTACTATGTTGAGCTATTTCAAATATCGTGGCAAAAGTCTGTAATACAACCACCTTGCCCAAATGATGGTGTCTGCTATTCCACTTGGTTCACGTCTGCATGCGGGACTCACTGAGAGCTCCCCAGCTCACTGAATGGGATAACTTGGCAAACTAAGGATTGCAACTCACCACATGATCACACAAGGGATGGTGGCCAGATTGCTAGTGGCGACAGCACTTTTGCGCAAGATCTCCAACAACACGTCTCTCAATTGCTTTGGAAAAGACACGAGTCCAGTAAAGTCCTGAATGTGAAATGTATTTATTCCCAAGACTTATTAAGATGCTTATTTTTTTGTAAGATATGTACCCTTTGCCTACATAGAGTACCAAACTTCAAAAGGTTTGTTTCCACTCTCTCTGTGTGTCAGTGGGGAAGGCAGACAGACAAACAGACACTTTTTGTTCACCCAGGGTCATTTTATCTTTAGGTTTTGTCCAGAGAGACAGCCGACCCACTTTTCACTGCTCTCACGGCGTCTCTTTAAGCAAAGCACCCCCTGGTGGCTTAAGCAAAAAATGACACTAAACTGATGGAGAACCAAATTCTTTTTTTAAAAGTCTGGCTCTTTAAAAAACATTAATATGCCATTGATTGTTATAAATCAAGAAACACACACCCTTTGTTTCTTACTTGCTATAACAACCTTCTTCTAAAGTGCTTATCTAAAAAGAAAACCTTAGCTGGATTATGATTTTTTTTTTCTTATTACTTAAGACAAATTTGAAGAATGATTTTAGGAGAAAATCCTTACCTGCCAAGGTAGGTTACCAACAGCGGTATTGAAACCTCCTAGTTTAGAACAGAACTTGAATATTTAAAAATAAAACATTTGACAAAGATGTAAGATAAATTATCTGGGTTGTATCATAAATATCCCATCTCACCTCAACCGAAATTTCATGTTGCTCACAATGACTTATAAGATGCAAGTCACCTGATGTGAATGACAGCACCCAAGATTGAGTCACTTGCTTTTGAAGTTCTTAAAAATTTCAAAGAGAGAGAGAGACAGAAATGGCAAGTGAGAAGTACCAATTTGAATCTTATGTCCCACTACAAGAATTGCTAAAAGAACCAAGTCAGCAGAGGGCTTGAGCTGTACTGAAAAGAGCGCCTTATAACTATTTGTAAACACAGACAAAACCTTGCAAGCATTAATCATCATCCATGTCTTCTCCAACTTGTTCAAAGGGTGCATGACCACTCTTTGACCCTTCGAGTTTGACACTCTGGAGAGAGGTCAGTTGTGAAGAAGTCTTGTGGCAAGACTGCTTGAAACACATTTTATGACCATCAACATCTATTTATATTTTCAAATGCAGGCACCGAAGTGCCACTGGATGGAAAATTTTGTAACAGACTTAAGAGGAAATATACAGAAAAGTCAGAAAGGCTGCCTCTTTCAGAACACAAAATATGCACGAAACCACGCACAACAATCCCCAGTACCTTTCCTAGAAGTTACACTTGGCCAGGTGGGTGCCTGTGCACTTCTACGGAATAAAATGCAGGGCATTACCTGACAAACTTCATAGAGTAATTTGTATTGCTCCTCTTGCTTCTGCAGACTGCACAAACTGCATCCCATGTTTAGAAAAACGTCAAAGGCAGGCTTCCGTCCTCACCAGTACCCGGGAAAAGCAGCTCCCTTACAGTGCAGGCATTGAAGGTATCCTTGGAAAGCCTCAGGTGAGTCAGGCGACTGCAACGCTTCACATTGGCACTGCTCTCAGAGGCTAGAAAACAACTCTCTTCCCTCTTCCCCGCTTCCCTTCCTCCCCTCGCGGCATGCATGCATGCACGCGCGTGCACACACACACACATACAAACAGACATACACGCACACCACTCCCTCCTCTGAGTGACTCTGGCAGCTGGATTGTGGTCCAATGCACACGCTATATATACTGCTGCTCATGCATATTAATCAGCTCTCATTGACTATTCATAACAGACAATGATACAGAAGCTATAATTGCCAACTATGACAGTTGAAATTTCTCTAATTAACAAGCAAGTGCTCCAGTGGTAGGGAATAATAAAAGACAGTAACAATTTTGCAAGCTATTTTCTGGCAGTTACAAATAAACATGACTGCATTTTCAGCAAGGTCTCTCAGGATAATCCCTAATGTGTTTCAGCTAAGTAGAAATTCATTTTTAAATATATCATAAAATTTCTTATGATATAAAATGTATTTAATGCTGCAGATAATGATGGCATATAAACGGACTTTATGGAAAGGACATGTTTTGAATGATGTTCATATAATATTTAGTGCTCTACAAAGTTGCAGGAAAAATACTCCACATATGAATAAAATATAAAAATTTAAATTGCAGGATATATCCATGAGTATGCAAAGTAGCCAGGGGTTATAAGGAGAGAGGCTGCCCTACAGGTGAGAAAGCAGATAATCATTCCCCAAATGCATTTTCAATTCCAAAAGCAGAAAGTTATTTGTTGAAGGGCTGCCCAGCTAACTGGGAGGAAGAGAAGCAGTCAGCTTCATGCCATCCCCTCAGCTATACAGATGCTGCAGATATTTCAGAGATGATATGGCTGGGCTGATTGTCACTGGTTACTACGTATCTGTATCTGACATTCTGCACCTGCCTAGACCTCTGAAGCTGTGCCCTGCATTGTGTCAAGAAAGCAGAGAGCTGCCAGATTATACCTGGGAGGTGAGAACAGACAACATTTAAGAATTTTGGTTCTTGCTTTCCTGCTTCTCTCCTCCCCCTGCAGCCTCTGTCCCACTGAGTAAGCCTCACAGCTTTTCTAAAAAACTTTGTTTTTAAGTAAATGATTGTCCCATTGCCTGAACGAAATGCACAGGTACCTTTTTCTCAACAAAAATGGTCGATGTTTAAAATTCTTACAATTGCTTCCAAAGCCTTCACCATTTCACAAAGGTTTCATTTTACAAAGGTTTAACTGTCTCCGAGGAGGACTCCCACGTCCCCTACTGAGACGTGTCATGGGGCCCGAAGAATAATGCTCCCTTTCTCAGGGAGCCGAGACACACCTGAGACATGAATAAACCAGTCCCAATAAAATCCTGCTTGGGCTGGTGGCCAGCAGATGCCTCTGGACCCATTTTTCAGACACAGAAGACAAGGCAGTGACTTGGCTTACACCAGCTAACAGACCTGACGTACTGGAGGGGGAGGAACCTTCCTTCCAGGCCCTCACCTGGTGTCACCATTTGGACTGGGGCAGAAAGCTGGAGCATACCACCAGGGAAAGGAAGCCACAGATGGAGCGGGGCAGCTGCAGTAACTGCCAACTTGCTTTGATGCTGTGCAGGGCCCTATTGACCCATGGGCAAGTTATTGGCACTTTGGTCTCCTAATCGCTAAATAATAGGTGTGATGCTAACTACCTTGCAGAGTTTTGTTGCAATGATTTCAGAAAAGAAAAGTAGCTGTAATAAAAAACAGAGGTCATGCTTCTTTACTCTCCTTGTCTCATCCCTACCCCAGAAGTGGACAGATTTGAGATCTATATGGGGTAGAACAGACCAGACTCCATCAGTTAGATCTCAAACCTGTCCACTTCTGCCTGTCACCCTTGCACACCATGGGTTGTCACCTGATGATGTCTAGAGCCTCCTGGGTGCTCTCTGCCTCTTCTCCTGCCTACCTACCAGTTACCTCCCTCCCCCAGTTCATTCCCTACACAGTCACCCGGTTGGTCTTCACAAAGCAGAAAAAGGATGACTCCACTGTTTGCTGAAAGGCCCTCAGATCACTTCCCATCCTCTTCGATTGAAACCCAAATTCCTTACCAGCACCTACAATGCTCTGTAAAATCTGGTCTTTGTCCATCAGTGTCTCCATACCCATCATCATTCAGCCACTCTGGTGCTCATCACACTGCCAGCAAGCCATGTCCCTCCATGGGGCCTCTGCAGGTCCCTCTGCTACAACTGCTCTTCCCCTTCTCCTTCCTAACAACCCCTTACCCTTAGCTCTGCTCAAATGAAGACTCCTTAGAAAAGCCTTTGCCAGGTATCTTACATGAACTTACTTTGGGAGCTTCCAAAGTACTGTGTCGTATTACCCTGTTCATTTCCTTTGCATCACTTTCCAAAATCAGTAATGACTCTGTTCACTTAATGCTTCTGTATTTGCTGTTTCCTTGTACAAGCCTTTCGGCTTCCTCAAGGCAGAGACTGGGTCTGAATTTCTATCAGCCCAGGCTCCATAAAGGTCCTCAGGAAACATACTCATTGGCTGCATGAAGAGATGAAGGATGAGCTGTGCAGTCTCACAAACCCACCATTCATAGCACAAACTGGCAAGAGCCAGCAGGGAGAGGAAAACAAAGTGTGCTTGGGTGTCCTCACAAGGAAAAGGCTTGCGATCATGGTTGGCTCTCCTCCGGCTAAGTTGAGGGCCTTTAAGTTATGTTTTTCGTAAGACTGTGGTTTCAAAGTTGTTTTTCATCTTTCTCCTGCACATCCACAAATAAAAGTAGAAATGGGCCTAAGCTACATGATTAGGGAACTTTATTCATCCTTTTACTCTTTGTTAGAAAGCTTCCCAATTTCATTAAGAAGCTGGGGGAGTTTTATTGCACTATACTTTCCAGCAGTGGCTCGCTAACATTTTGGTTTCAGGAACTCTCTCACTCTCAAAAATTACTGAGAACCCCAAGAACTGTTATTTATATGGGTTATATTAAGCAATATTTCTCATATTAGAAATAATGAGAAATTTTAAAGTATTTATTCATTAATTCATTCAAAAATAGCAATAACAAACCCATTACATAATATAAATAACATTTTAATGAAATGACTGTATTTTCCAGAACAGAAGTTTTTGAGAAGGAAAGCATAGTTTTACATTTTCCAAAAGCTCTTTAAGGTCTAGTGTAATGGGAGACAGCTGGATTTTCACATTTGCTTCTGGATTCAAATGCTTGTGATAGATCATGTAGCCTCTAGAAAACTCCACTGTACTATATACTCATAAAGGAATGACAGTATACCATCTTAATATTTTTACGAAAATGTTTTTGACCTCACAGATCTGGACCCTCAAGGGTGCCTGCACCTCTTTGAGAACAGCTGCCTTACTAGGGCAGTTTGGTGAGCCTGGCGTCTAAGAGCCTCAATCTGCAGGGTGCAGAAAGGAACGAAAAGGGCACTAATACAAATTCAACTCATGGTCGGGTTTCCATTCTTGTGATTAATACGTATTATTTAGAATAAAAAATGCAAAACACTCATGCACCCATTATGCCTAAAACAAGACATACCAAAGTGATTTTTTTTTTTTTTTGCACTTAAAGTACCCTTTACTTCGGAAAATCATCTAGCACATTTAGAATGGTGTTTTATTTTCAAAATGTTGCTTTCCTATAGTAAGAAACACACAATTGTGTAAAAAAACGAGGTTTACCTGCTTGATGATACACACCCTGGCAGTCAGTAAAGCTCATCCCAGAGACAGTGTAAGGGTAAAGAAAGCCTGTCAGTGATTGTAAGTTATTTATCATAGAACCGTTTTTGAGAGAACAGCTGTCCCAGTAAAAATGAAAAAACTACTGGCCATACAAAGGCACACATTGTTTGATGAAGATGCTTAACGTCTTTTTCAAGTTAGTAATCACATCACTGGAAAGCGCCTAATAAGCTCACCAGAGCACAAGGCACTCTTCTCGGGTGCTCTGCACCATCAGATGCCTGCCTCTTCCTGCCTTCGTGGAAATTAAAAATAAAGTGCAAAGAGGGGTCAGCAAGGAACACACAATGAGACAAAGAGATAGACAAGGCATATACACAAAGGACTTAAAGTACCCAGGGAATATCCCTCATAATCATTCTTCGAACTTCCGTAAGTTATCAGGAGTGCTACAGACAGTCAGCAGATGTAGACATGAACTTCTATTTAATTGCTGAATATGCTACCTAATTCAAGCATATTATTTTCAGCACACTGACTGGGTTGTCTGTTTGCCTGATACCTGAAATAAAACCTTGTTTTCTCTACTGTAATGATGAGCACAGGTCTCACCATGCTATGAACTTCCACTCCAGCCATATGGACTTCTGGAAGAGTCATGTCAAAAAGAAGTGAGATGGCAGGACTGAGGAGGAAACAGGTCCATGTGGAGCAATGGTATCCCTTTGTTAGGCTCGGGCCAGTCACAGCATATACTCTTCCCCTCTCAAATCTCTCAGACCTGCCCACTGGCTTTTCTTTCCTGGAGGTTTTTCCATCTTCCTCCTGGATCACACAGATTCACTAACTAGTCTTCTTCCCAGGTGGAACCCCACTCTCCCCTGAGTTGCTACTGTTGACTAGGCTGGAATAGTCCTTAACAATACACACACAGCCAATAAACCCATCCAGCTCAAGACATAGCCCCATTTCTCATGTGTATGGACCCAACTTCTCTTAGTCTGCCTAGTCCCATCTATGTCCTCTGGACATACATGCTGTTTTCCGGCAGCGCTGAATGAACTGTATCAGGTTCTTTCACACTTCCATGTCTATATACAGGCCATGCCCTCTGCCTGGGATGCTCCACTCCATCGCCTTCACAGTGCCTCTTGTCTCACCTCCTCTGTCCCACCCTCCCCAGTGCCCTGCTGCACTTCCCAGGTGCCTCCTTATGGCACGATTCACATGGGTGGTTACTGTGTGTTTGCATCCTCTGTTCCTCCCTGGAGAGCACTCTTCCAGTGTAAAAACCAGGCCTTACTCAGTGGTATATGCCCACCAACTTCCTCCTCTGATACTCCATAAATATGTGATGAATAAATTCAGCATCAGATACTTATTGAGTACATGCTCTGCACTAGGCACTTTTCTGGGCTTTGGGGGTACAAGAGTGAGCAGACGGACAAGAGTGTCTGATATGAACAAAAAAGTTGGCTCTCATAAGAAGGTCAAGGCCATAAACATGGACGAATCGCTTTTTCTGCCTTTGGTAGGACAACTGCTCCCACAAACCCTGTATACTATTCATGGCCAGAGATCCCAAATCACAATCTGTTAAGAAAATGATTTAGTCACTTGTGAACCCTCACCCTTGTCAAGGTGACTTTTCAATAGCTTGTCTGAACCCTATTTAGTGAGTGGCCACTGGTTCTTGAACACAGAGTAAGGGGTTGCTAGAAAGCCAAGGGTAGATGAAAATTGTGTCTTCATAGCAAAGAAAAAAGCAACTTCAAAGATGTCAGAATGCACACACACACAAAATGTCAGATGAATTGAAAAACATGTAATAGCAGCCGTGAGTGCAGTTTTTGTTTCTGAAAGGCTATGTAAGGCTAATTTTTGTATTTTTAGTAGAGGTGGGGTTTCATCATATTGGCCAGGCTGCTCTTGAACTCCTGATCTCAAATGATCCACCCACCTCGGCCTCCCAAAGTGTTGGGATTACAGGCGTGAGCCAATGTGCCCAGCCTCTTACTTGTTTTTTAATGAAAAAATACTCTTCCTTTGCCAAATTGATTGAGTTGCTGCTGTCTTGAAGGCATTTTCTTTGGGGATCTTGAGGAACATCCTGGCTGCCTGAGACTGATGGCTCGCTGTTTCACTTAAAGTATTAGTCTGGTGCAAAAGTAATTGTGGTTTTTATAATAACATGGAGAGGAGGCACACACTGAATCCTGCCGGGAAGGGGAGCAAGGTGCATGGCCAGGACAGCCTACTGTGTGCACACCACGACTGGCTCCAAATGCGAAGCATGCCAGTAACCATCGGTCTCTGAGAGTCATGCAACAGACCCTGCAACAGCCACAGAGACTCGGAATGGGGAGGCCAGAATACAGGCATCTCTGCCCTGGGCCACCAGCAGGAAGGAGATTTCATGGGCCTTGATGTCACAACACACAACCCAAGCTTTCTGAGGGACTTGAGGCCTCAGGGATCCCCCTGAGACACCTTTACTCCTCGGAGGTCTCAGAACACACTGTTTCCTGTCACTGGCGACAAATGGGTACCCCCATTTCTGCAACTAGATTTGAAATTCCAGAGGGCAGTTCCCAAGCAAGTCGTCTTTGTAACCCCTGAAATGCCTAGGACAATACCCAGCCTCCAAAAGGCCCGTGCTCTTTGGAAAGAACAAGTGTGAATTCGCACAGTGAGTGTCTTGGGCATGGGGCAGGGATGTGTAGTGAGTGAACTCAGCCCAGTCCCTCAGAACAACTTGCATAGATCATGGGAAATTCACAGCCTCTTGGGAACTTGGTTTCCTCCACTTATAGTGGGGCAATCCACCAACTAGGGGTAGGGCTCATGAAAAGAGAGAAAACCTTGAAAGGTATCAAAGCACAGTCTGTGGGTGTGCAATAAACCAAAGGAACAGTGATAAACTAGGGCCAGAAAGCCCTTCCAGCATGTGCTGGTGCAGGGGTTGGCAAATTTTTACTAAAAAGGACCAGACAGTAAATATTTTACACTTTGTGGGCCAAGAGGCAAAAGCAAGAAGAGTATATGGATGCTTACATAACCACCATTTAAAAATGTAAAATACATTCTTAATTGAAAGCTGTACCAAACCAGGCTGTGGGCTGGATTTGGCCTGTGGACCATAATTTGCCAACAAAACAATCACAGACTGAGCCAAGAAGTCTTTGACACTCAGTGATGATACAGTCAGGGCAAGTATTCCTCTTACCCCCGATTTACCCAGGAGGGAACTGGGACTCAGGGAGGCAAGGCAATTTGCGCAAGAACACACAGCCTGCAAATGGCAGAAATGACATCAGAGTTTGTAACCTCAAAGCAAGTAAGACCTTACATCTTCATTAGGAATGCTGAGGTGGGCAAACAGGCTTTCAAAACTGGCTTCTTGGGAAATGGCAGGGGCTGGTAAAGACAACAATCCAAGACACACAAGGTACTCATGAAGATGCGGATCAATACACGAAGTCTAAATGACTGGCCTGTTCAACAGGACAAGGCATGGCTTGCTGAGACTATCTCCTTCCAGATATGAGGTTTCCTTTTAATACTTACAGCCGCCAAATGGCCTCATCACAGAGTTCCTACTGAGTCTGGGGGATATGAATGGTCTCAATCATGGTCCATGGGTGGTATCTTTGCCCATGTGAATGTGACCAGTGCATCACAGGCTCCATTCCAAATGGCATGGTGGGGTGGTGATGGGCATTGTGGCTCTGTGATCTGAGCCAGGCTCCTAGCCACCCTGAGGGTTCCCTGCTGGGCTCCTGGAGGACCTGCCTTAACCCTGGACATGGGGTTCTACCTGACAGGAGGAAAAGAAATTGGAGGCCTGGAGTCCAGGCAGGAGAGGTGGTAGAAACAAATGGAGATGCGTGGTGAACACTTGAGACAGAGGAGAGCTAGGGAGGGCATCGGGCCAGGATTTGTAGGAATTCAGGTGGGGGCCTTTGCATGCTTCAAAGTCCTAGGTAACTTAAGCCAGGCTTAGCTGCAGAGAGAGAGACTCTAAGGAGAGAAAAGGAGAACAAGTGATACCATGAAGGAAGGGAGGAGATTCAGAACTGGTGCTACAGGGCACCTGAACGTGACACCAATTGTGTTACTGTGGATTCAGAGAAATGACCAGAAAAACAGGCTGGGAAAAATGTTACACGGAAAACTGGGTGTTACAAATCCTTGAGGGAGATTCATGTGATGGCATTAAGTTAAAACAAAAGAATTAGGTGAGAGGTCACAAACTCTATGGTGGGCTGTTGTGGCATCTTTAACATCTTACATTAGGTACTAATTCAAAAAATCAGCAGCTGTCATCTGAAAATATATGTTTTTTTTTTTTTTTTTTTACATCTTTTGAAAATTCCTAGTATGTGGCACATATGACCTTGCATTCCCATGTGACGAAATGAGCAGAAGCAGGGTAAAGCTGTCCCTTGAGATTGGGTGTGTGGTCCCCCTGTGCCACAGCCCCTCCCAGGCCTCCTCACTGGTCACTTTCAACTGGAGTACACTAAGGTGCCTAGGTCCCTGTGGTGTTGGTTAAAAATGACAATATAAAATAGAAGAGCCTTGGTATAAGATCACAGGCGGAGACTGCAGCCTACCTTCCTCCCTCCCTTTTCTCCTCCTTCACCTGAAAGGAGCTCTGTCTCCTCTGAGCTCACTTTAAGAGGGGGCGTGGGAATCCAGCTGCTCCCAGCCGCACCCCACCACCAGCTCAGTGGGTGTCAGTGTCATGGGTAGAAATAAAAACCTCACCTCATACTTTCCATCTATTCATTCACGCCTCCTTACTGATCGCCTACTATGAGCCCAACGCTTGTTTAGTGGTAAACAAAACACACAAAAACCCCCTACCCTCCTGAAGCTGCTGTCTGCATCTGGCCTGCAGCCACCCCAGGAGGACAGCTGCTCTAAGTCTGCAGATGGCTTCCCAGCTGCCAAACTCCAACCATCCCCAAGTCTTTGGAGTCCCTGTTCCAGGTGACTTTCCACATGGGGTCTTCCCACTTCCATATCTGTGCATTCCAAACTTCCAGCTGCAGGGAACCACCTTGATTTTCTAATTTTTGTATTTTATAGTAGAAACAGGGTTTCACTATATTGGCCAGGCTAATCTCGAACTACCGACTTTGTGATCCGTCCATCTCGGCCTCCCAAAATGCTGGGATTATAGGCGTGAAGCACCACCATAATTTTTGATGTATAGCCACTACTACTATTAACTTGATTTCTTTTTTATTTTTTTAGGGACAGGGTCTTGCTTTGTCACCCAGGCTGGAGTGGAGTAGTACAATCATAGCTCACTGCAGCCTTGAACTCCAGGAGGGCTCAAGCTATCCTCCTGCCTCAGCCCCTTGAGTAGCTGGGACTACAGGTGGGCACCACTATGCCTGGCTATTTTTTTATTTTTTGTAGAAATGGGGTGGGTCTCACTTTGTTGCTCAGACTGGTCTTGAACTCATGGCCTAAAAAAATGCACCTGCCTTGGCCTCCCAAAGTGCTGGGGTCACAGGCATGAGCCACTGAGCCAGTCTAGCTTTTTCTTTAAAGCTACTCACATGGTTTTACTTAAAGTATTTTTGAAATAAAATCTAATCCCTACTGTAAATGAAAAATCGGCATCATTTGCTATGTATTAAAAATTACTATAATCACATGAATTTCAAAATTAAAAAGGGCTCATCTTTATGCCACATAATTCTGATATCCCACCATATGTAACATAGTTGGAACAAACACCCAATTGGCACTGAACTTCAGCCTCACTGTGACCTTTCCCACATCTGTCTCATCAGCCTTTTCTATCTGTCTCCTGCTACCCACTCCCCAAAACCCCCCTGCCCCCCAGGCTTAGGTCTGCTTTCTAACCGACATCCCTAATCCTTTCACTCCCTGATGCTTTTATTGACCCCATTAGCCCTACCTGGAATATCTTCCAAACATACCGTTGTGCTAGTTGAGATATGAGCTCCATCCTTCCAATCCCATGAATATTAAAGCCCACCCCGATTTTTCCATCAGAATTGATCTCTAGCTCCCAGGTGCTCTGCCAGAGCATTTGCTGCTGTCTGCACTGTGCCAGTTTCTTGAGGGCATGTCCATCTGTCCTCCCACTCATTTCATTTAAGCAGGCAAATGTTATGCTAAGTGCCTAGGACAGAATGGTGACTGTGACCAGCCTCTTCCTTCTAAGAGGAAAGCGACAAGTTCCTGAAGATAAAAACCCCACCATGGTTTATGACCAATAATAACTTCATTACCGTGATTAATCAACAAGCAAGTGCTTATTGAGCATCTGTGCTACGCATTGTCCCAGCTCAGGGAGTACAGAAAAACTGTAAAACCTGTCTCTATACCCCAGCAGCTTACGACGTCTCCTGGGAAACAGGACTAAACCGTAAAGCGGGAGAAGAGAAGTCAGCTGTAGAGAGCAGGGGTAGCGGCAGAGTGAGGAAGGTTTCTCCCGATAACCCCCATTGCGTAACTACAACACAGCCCCTGGGGCCACGCTTTTTGGTTTGCTGTGGATACTACAGCCTTGGTGGAAAAGGCACAATCTGAGCTGGGTGTTACAAGATGGAGGGAATATAGACATAGTTAAAAACAATCCAGGCTGGAGCCACACGTGAGGAAACGCAGAAAAGGGAACTCTTTGACTAGAGATGAAGCAGGTACATGAGCCGTGGTGCCCAGGGAAGGTGAGTCCATATGAATGGTGGTCTTGAAGGCAAATGAATGATGGGACAGAAATGATTGCTGGCAAAGAGGCCTGTGACTGACATGTAGGCTGAAGTGAAGCAGGAAGCTATGAAATGGCAAGAGGGTGACACTAGGGCAGAGAGGGAGAGCCTAAATCTGAATTCAGAACTCGGAATCTCAATTGCCAAATTACTTAGTATCTTCTTTGGTGGATCTCAGGTTGAACCCCGGCCAGAAGTGGATCTGGGAAGCACAGCTGTTCGTTTTCATTCTTGGCCAGACTCTAGGATTCAGGACATGCCCTTGTGTAGATGGTCCTTTCCAACAGCCAGTAATTGAGTCATCGGTGAGTTGGCTGTTCGTGTCTGAAAGAATTTGGAGGCTAAGGAGAAGCGTGAGTTGGATGGATAACTTGGGCACTAAAGGGAAGCTAGTTTAATATTTTAAAGTCACCTAGAAGATACAAGTAGCTGTAAGAAAGATACTTGAGGAAAAAAAAAAGTGAGGCTTCATAATTCACTCGTACCTATAAGGTTCATGTGCTATCAAGTCTGAAATTACTTATCAAGCTTCTATCCTGGATTTACTTTCTATATAAAACAGGACTTCAGAGAATAAGTAAGTAAACACCATTATGACCAATGGTTTATTTTAAGAGAAAAATGCTTCCACAAATGGCAATACTAATTTTTTAATATTCTCTGGGAAAATATAACAACTCGATAGACTTGAGAGCCGGGTAAGAACTATTGATGTTGTACTTAATCTTTAAAACTGATATATGTGTATCCAAAAGCTAATAAAGTTCCTTCTCCTATAAATGGTGGGAAGGAAAACACTAGATCACAGGCAACACATGCTTAGGATTCTGATCTGATGGCCAGAGCCCAGGGGCAGGGAAAATTGAAGTGATTTAAAATAGTCCCTGATAGGATATATCTGATATTAGTGGGCTTGCTGAAGCGAAACAGTAATATCAGAGAGATACAAAGGTGTAAAACCCATTAATGTGCGTCCAAATGTTTTGATGCCTTGACCCCAACATCTTTCAGGTGATTCGCCCCTGGGGGTAGGCACAAGTGTGCTGGGTGATATCAACTAGAAAGCTGATAAGTGGGTGCTCTGAAACCACAATTTATTTTTTGGAATGAAAGGGGGAACATTAACAGCTTATTTCATTTTACACCTGTCACTGCAGAGGGGTCTCCATCAGCACTCTGAATTCTGCCCATCCTCTCTTTAAGTCCATCTACCATGTTACCTTGGGGTGAGGCATTTTATTTCAGGAAAAGGAATAAATACACAGTTACATGGACAGTGAGTGTTTCTTCAAAGCTTTGCTTGGCCAAGCCATGCCACGATCCCACCACACTAGCTAATCACCAATCACACTGTATGTTCTACACGCCAATACTATTCCATTATTTGGATTTCATGGACTGGTAAAATTAAAGGGGAACAATGCTGAGGACTAACAGAGTGGCCAAATACATATTTGTCTTATAAGGACCTTTAAAAAATTCATTTGTTAGTACCTTAACTGGAAAACAAAAACCTGAAGAAATTATCAGACATAACCTCAGGAGTTTCAAAACAGAGTAAGCTTAAATTTGCAAAATACTCACTCCACTTTCTTATTTGCCTGACTCTCTGTACAAGTATTCGGTTGCTGGCAGGGACAGTCAACAACGTGTCCCAGGGAAGCTGGGAAGAATGTGGATGGAAAGCAGCTTCCTTCTGGTGACGTGAACCCTCCCTTACCATGGGAAGAAGGGTAACCAGAGTGCACAGAAGAATGGAGAATGGAGCACCTTTTCTGCTCAGTTCCATCTTTAAAATACTGAATCATAGTGAATCGAGCAAGTACGTTTTCATGCCTTACCCTCATGACCTGTGCATTCTGTTGACCTCAGCAGTGCCAGGGGAGCTGACACCTAGCTCCTGCCTTCTCCTACTTCCCAGCTTGGTCCAACCCTCTGGTGATAGTCAGACAATGATATGGAAGGATTCCTGACTAATTCAGACAGATGTGGGCTGAACCTTCCCCTGCTGCTTGCCAACTTCTCGAATGAAAAAAAAAAATACACACACACACACACACACACACACACACACACACACACACAATTTGCATTTTTCATGGTGGAGAAAAACTTTATGCCCTTCCTTAAAATGCAAATCCTTGCTCTGCCCTCCCTTTGGTTGCACTGCTCCTCTTAGTCTATGCAGGAAATCAAGGCCTTATACCCTCGGACTCAGGCTCTCCCAGACCTCCATCCCTCCCACCCATGCTGTCTGTCCTAGCCTCCTGCTGCCTGTCTCCTCCCTCTCCAGGCCAACAGAGGTTTCTCAAGACATTCCGAACTCCCAAATCTGCCACTCCCCAGACGTCTTCTCTCTCCTTATGCTGCCACATTCCTCAGTAAAGCAGTCTACACTTAGCTTCTCTTCTTTCTCACCTCCACCCATGCTCTTTGGTTTGCCCTCCATAACCCTTCCTCCATAGCCAAACACAACTACTACATAATAACCTCCCAACTGCTGCAACCAAGAGCTTGTTGTAAGTCCTCCATTCACACTATCTAAATAGGAGGACATAGAGGTCCATAGTCCAAGCTTTACCTCCACCAACTTTAGAGATAATTCAGTTGCAATCCAAAAAGACTACTTAGTGGCAGGCAGAACTGAGATGTGGCCCCAGCTTTCTGGTCACCATCTTGATGTTCTTTGCCCTAAAATCCACCTCCGGCCTTGATTCTCCCCGTAACATCTGATCCTGTTGACCACACACTCCTTCTTAACTCTTCCCTAGTCCTCTCATAGTATACATTCCTGATCTACACAGATCCCTCTGGTAATGCCTGCTAGCTCCTTTTCCTCTTGCTTTCTACATAAATGTCCATATACCCTAAATGTCACAGCCTTCCCAGTAGTAAGCATCATACCTAGCACACACATTTTCTTCTTCCCACCTCTCTTCTGTCTCTATATACCTACCAGTGGGAGTTAAACCTATTAGAAATACCCTTTCACAACCAAAAACATCCTTCTCTTTCATCACCTGTATATAAGCATCTACCATGTGAGATTTAGCACAGGAGGGGAATCTGGGATCAGACTGCCTAATTTCAAATCCAAGCTCAGCCTCTTTAGCATATGCCATTGTGACCTGGCAAGATTCTTCCCAAGTCTTCATCTTCTCCTTTAACCACCTAGGATTGTTACGAAGACTAATGAGAAATTACTCACACGCAGTTACTTAGTGAAGTGGCTGGCTTGAAGCATTAATGGTAAATTCTCGGTAGATTTTACTTTTCATTCTTTTTAATTTTCACTTTTAATGTTTGCTAGGGATGATAGTGAACCCTAGTTCTATCCCTTGTACAGCTCAGTGTCTTGTGTAATTAATAGATGTGTTAAAGCAGCTGTCAGCAGAGTAGATGGGGAGAAAGAAATGAAGAGTTAATTCTACTTAGGACATCAGAAAAACTTTCATTTGAAGAGCTAAACACTGATCTGAACCTTTTTCCTCATTAGGAACTAAGCTCCAATACAGACCACATGTAAACTTCATTTAAAAAGAAGCTTCACAAGTGAGCAGTATCAGGGGAAGAAAAAAAACATTTAGAACAGAATTATTCAGACTTTGGGGTGCATCTAGCTACTAGAGTGGGCAAGAAACACAGGCCAGAATAATTCGTGGCTACCCCTGAGGATGTTCACAGTATGTGACACCTCAAGCCAAAGAAGCCATGGAAACACCTGGTGTGATACATGTGTACCTGTGGCACAAAAGTCAGGATAGGCATCTTTTATATTTAAAACCAATCACCATGGCTACCGCAACTCAGTTTCCCATGCTATCACGAACCTTCTATTTCTCACTGCAATGTGGCGTGTGGCATGGTTGGAGTCACAAGGCTGATTTTCATGAGCCTTTGAACCTCTGATTCTTATATGTTTCTTCGAGTTTCATTGTAAGCCTGGTCTTTGCAGAGACGGGGGAAGAAATCACAGATAATTAAAGCATAAAATATTCTCATTTCATGATGGGGCTAACAAGTGAAACTACAAGTAATGATGTAATCCAACTTGTCAAAAAGGAAAATGAAAAGAGGCGACAGAAGGCAGGACAGAGCCTTGGGACCCAGCGTGCCATGTCATCTTCTAATTAACTAACTGATCCTTTAAACTGTCAAACTCGGCAAGGAACTCCATGGCCTGGCGTCTGATTAATATTCATATTTGGGCACTGGATGCTCTGATTTAGGTCCCAGTGGCTGTAGTTAAACATCAGTGTTTAAAAAAAAAGAGAGAGGGAAATAAAAACCCGCCTGATGAACCAAAGTCTCCAGGTTTTACATTCATAAGGAAATGAGGGAAGGCCACCCTGAGGTCCATAATCCACAGTGCGAGCAAATCCTCCATGGATGCGTATTGATTTCCGAATCATGATGAGGACTTGTATATTGAAAAAATAATTATTTTGCTTCTTTCTACTGGCAGCCACATTGTTAATCATACCCCATGCCTCAGTGTTAAATAAATGAACAAGGAGTATAAAATTACATAGCATTCGGTAATATAATCAAGCTTTTAATCTCAAACAAAAATAATTGAATATGTAATTTAATCAAAACAGGCTAGAATCCATCATTCAGTTACACTGTAATAAGTGGCAACCTGGACTTTTATTCTTATGGCACAGGCTGCAAAAGAATATACCGCCTCCCTTACGCAGGCTTCTCAACTAAAAAATGCTTCCGTTTGGGGTGTAAGAAAAGCCTATTCTAACCGCATGCTTTATGTGGATGAGGCAAGTGACTTAAAAAACCCAAACCAGCACCCCCAGACAAAGTCTCAGTCTGAGTCACACTACCAAACACCAACAGCTGGGCAGGACATGCCACAGGTACCCCCTCTGGAGGGCGATGATGATAAGGGTCCTTAGGATGCACTGGCTGGACTGTGCCCTTTCTTTCTCAGTTCACTTTTTATTAAAGACCTCTGAGGGAAGAAAATAAGTCAGCCCAATTCCACTGCAAGTTCTAACAGCACTGGTTTTTAGAAAATGTTTCCTAAGATATTTTTATATTTAATGTGAGAGAGACTTAACCTCTCACAGTGCCAGTCCATTCTACCTTACTGTGTCCTATATTGACATGCCACCGATCCCATAAGCCTTCTCACTAGCAATTCTTCCTTACCCTTTAGAGCATACTAAACATTCTCAAGTCCTTGTTAAACATACTACTTAGCTATTTTCTAATTTATATTTAAAAATGGGTGACATTGCTCATTGGCATCATGATCGATACACACACAAAATACACACCGTGTGGAAGAGCTAGGCTCAGGCTGATCAATGCATCCAATAGATATCAAGGCCTATCATGTAATCAGACACATGAATAAGTCACAATTTGTTTCCTTTTTGACAGGGAGGACATGCTATATACCTAATCAGTACATTTTTAATGAAGGAATAGCCCACTTGTAATACATACATACATACATTCCAAATGGCTTGTGGGATTTTCCAAACTGAGCAGAAAAATGTGGTCAAACTGGTATAGGATACAAGTTTAAATTCCAAAGGGCATTTTTGCATTTCTGCTAATTAGAATAGGAGAAGGAGAAAAACCATCCAACAGCACCACTACTCTCTCTGTGTCACACCTGCCTTTGAAAGATCAGCACTGAAAAGGCAGAGGAGAGACTGGCTGATACTGCCTCTCAGGGGCCTTAATTCTTTTCACCCCTCTAGATAAGATTTTCAGAAGCAACAATCAAAAAAGTTCTTCCCCTGATAATTATTCTAGGATGATTTGGAATATTTCTCATGCTCTTAAAAAAAAAAAAAAAAAAAGCTGACACATTTCAAATTTCACTCATGCCCACCTCTAATCGGCGTTCAGGCCATCAGGGAAACCTACCGTCAACACCAATCCTGTAAACTCCAGGTCAGGAGGAATCCAATAGGAAGGCAGAAATAATCCTGACATCTCACTTCAGAAGACAATGTCATTGCACTGCTTGCCAGATGACATCCTATGCTGTGTTCCTTGGAGCTGCAAATACTTCTTCCGGGTGGGGAGCAGGCTCCCGGGACACCGAAACTGGCTCAAATCCACAGGCAATAAAGTAATTAATGGTGTCTTTCAGGGCAAGCGCAGTAAAAAAAAAATAATTGCTCTCAAATTTTAACTGCTAATGAATGATTGGTACAGTCAATATTTGGGTTGCTGGGAGTGGACGTGTGGCTCTCTGCATTAGAGGATGGGAGGAAAGTCTTTTGGATGCAAATATCCAAACCAGTCTATCAGCTCAGTTAATAACTCTGACCTGCCAGACCACAAGTGCTGAATATGTTGACTTTAAATGTCTACAGGGAACATATGTCATGGATCAGAGAACACACTGATTAATCCAACAGAGACCAAAGTCTGTCACTTTGGTCATGGTGCAAAGATGTGCCAAACAGAGTCACTAAAGAGAGTAAATAAATGGGAGGAAAATACCAAAGCAAAGATGGGTTGAGAGAGGGTCTGAGCTGCCACCTCCCTGGCTAAATGCTACTCTATTAGGTAAAATATATTTCCTGCCCCAGCACATCTGCCCACTGTGTTAAAACATCGCTTCCCCTTTCTTAAAATAACTACCAGCTTGCTGATGCTAGGTCAGTCTCACTCATGTCATAATCATTTACTATCATATATTAGGTCATCAGCTTTCTGCCTATTGAATCCCACAGATGCTCTAGCTTCCCATCACACACACACACAGCCTTATAAACACAGATTTAAAGATGACTGTGCTCATGTTGTTTACTGGGAAGTCAGTTCTCTTAAGGAACAGGAATCCCTTGCTGGTGTGAACTATGAACACCAAACAGAATTGAATCTTCACTAGCATAAGCAAGCAATAACCTGCCATGTCTTTATGGGCTAGTTAGCTCAGCTAGTTAGACCATGGATACAGCTCAGGCCACAGCAATAAGTCCGATTCCCATGCGAAGAGGACAAATGACCTCCTGGCTACAGACTGCCTCCTGTATCTCCAGCCATCATTCCACGAATATACACTCTTGGGGTGGAATGTGGGGCTACACAATTCAAAACAATGATACTGTCAAGGTGGTAGTTTAGTAGCAGGGTCTCAAGTAGGGGTCTCTAAATCCATTTATTTTCTCACTAAAGACAGTAAATAAATGGATTTAGGCTTGAGCCACAAAACACATTGCATTTCTCTGCCACCAACACAATTATTTCTTATTTTCTCCAAGAAACCACAAAATAGCTGCCACAGAGAATTCTTCAGAACTGGTATGGAAATATACTTTTTAACTTTGCAAAGGTAATTCCAATTAAATTTGTTTCTCTCTATTATTTCACTCAAGGCAGAAGCACGTGCTGGGACCTCTACTTTCACAGGGAACAAGATGCATGGTCAACTCAGTCCTGGCTGGGCCAGGCAGGATCATCTCATCCGCCATCCTAACTGGTGGTATTCTTCAGGCATTGATTGAAAACCTGGAATTCTGACGCATATGCATTTCCTTTTAGATCTTTTTGTGGGGCACCGGATTTTACTTGGTTTTAAGTTGTGAGTTAAGTCTGATGCTATCTCCTAAACCATGCTCACACTTCCCTCGGTGGCTACGGTTGAACAATTTTATAAGATATTCATGAGGCAATGATTAGTGCCAACAAAGCAAGCTTTCCAAGGGAGATTCTCTAATGCCGCCCCCCGCACCGTGTGTGTGTGTTGCGTGTCTGTGTGTGTGTGTGTGTCCATGCAGTTGTCTTTAACTTGTTCTTCTGCAGAATTTATTGGGCAGCTGTCAAACATGCATGTTCTCTTGTCTCATAGCTGACATTTGTACAGTGATAAATGACATAAGAAATGGACTACGAGCAAACTGACACTCTGCCATTGAATACATGGAAGAAAAGAAGTACCATGGTAAGAGAAACAGGTGGGAGAAAGTATGCCACTTTTCCTTTCCAGCATGCAGGCTACAAAGACCTTGCTGTTAATTCCTGAACAGTACACAGAAATGGCCTTACTTTTCAGAGATGCTTGCTTTACTCTATGGTTGTTATGCTTTCTTTAAAAAAAGGCACAATAATTTCAATATATAGATAAATGAAGTCCTTCCTTTATGCTTTAAGTATATATACATTTACATATAATTGTATATAATCTACAATGATTTTATAAAGTCAGCAATGTTGATACTGTAATGCAAAACACAGTTTGAAAAACTTAAATTTCTCCAAAGAGAATGCTTAATTCCTGTAAGTGGGCCAAATACCGCAATTCTGAAAACCTCACACACACAGACAATTGATCTCCGTGTTAAGCCACAAAGCATTGTTACTAGGCTCACAAACTCATTCTTTTTGATCTCTTTCCATTTCCTGCATTGTATTCAGTGCCTCTCATCCTTGTCCAACATCAACAGGTCATTGCAGAGGGTCAGTGTTGGCCAATATAAATAACCATTATAAAACCTCTAGCATGTTTTAAATCATCAACCAAAGTGGCCTACACTGTTTAAAGTATAAATTCCAAATATTTTCATGGCAGAGAGTAGGCCAGGCCTGTGAAAAGTACAGGTAAAAATTATAGTTAACTAGTCAGATCACAGAAAGCTATTCTAGCACAAGTTTCCTGATTTAAAGACCAGCTTAAAAACAAGTATAGCTGATGGTATCCCCTGAGCAGGAGAGGAGGCCTGGGCTTCCTACCCCAGGCACATATGTTTCACAGGAGTTTCCCACACATGGCAGAAATTACGACCATCTGTATAAACCCAAAGAATCTCTGAAAAGCCTATAAAAGTCAGAGGACCAGAGAGTACAGAGAAACCTGGGGTAGGGAGAGGAAGTGGACTAGCACCTGGAGCCACCTTTTTCTTTTCCCTCACCAAAAGCATCAGCGATGACACCCCAACCCCCACCTGAGCAGGGCGAGGCACGGAAACATCAATGTGTCTCCAGACCACTCTCCTTTGGAAGAAATAATGGAAAGGGGGCTGATTTGAGTAGTCCAAGAGTTCCTGATAACTGGCTTTGGGAAAGATAACACGTAGCCTATCCTGACTCCAGATTTACTTTTGTTTGCTTTGCCTGGGTTGTTATTGGAAGTAATCTGCATCATCTAACAATACAGTCCTTGAGCTGGGTGGAGTAGTATCTATAAATGCTAAGAGTGACAGGACCAAAGAGGCCAAGAATAATATTGACCATTAATCTACATTTACTGCCATGGTAAGATGGCCAGAATTATGGTACTGATTTGAGAATAAGGAGGTTCTCAAAAGCAGAAAAGTGTGGCATTATAAGTAACGAAATAGATTTTTAAAAAGCATGCATAAATAAATGAATACAAAACATCCAGAAGACATATACTCAAATGTCATGTCTATGTATTAGGATATTACCCATTTTTAAATTTCATAATTGTTGGTTTTTCAAATTGCTGTCGGTGGGATTGACTTATCATCTCTAGGAAATGTCTTGATTTTCTTCTCTCTCTTAACCTATTTATCCTTGAGTTCTATCCAATTATGCCCCTCTTATTTCAAACTATTTGTTTACAAGTATAGTATTTCCTGGTGTATTGAACCCTTATTATTTGAAAGTTGCCCTCCCAGTTTTCACAATAAGTTTTTAATATCAGGAAAAGAAGCTGTTCTTATGTTGGAAAAAAAATCACCATGAGTAATGACCAAAGACTATTTTCAGATCAACATCATCATCATCATCCATTTGCTTTAAGTACCAGGTATTATTTCATTTAGTCCTTACAGTGACTTTACGAGGTAGGAACTCTTGCCAACAATATTATTTTCAGTTTGTAGACAAGAAAGGTGGGGTCTAGAAGGTTAGGTAACCTAGCCTTCTCAGGATCGCACGGTACCTAATAGAACCAGAATAAACCTCAGTTGACTCAGCTACAGAGCTTATGGTCTTCATGACTACATGACGCTGAGCTGACATTAAGAAATGGCTATGTTCCGACTCCACACTTGTGAAAAAGACATATCAGATCCAGGAAGTCAAGGCATTGGCCACTACATACTACTTATAGAAATCTACTTTTTTAGCCACAGAGACTCTCAGCAGCAAGGCATATATGATTTCTGAACTTCCATTTTTTTTCTCACCTGCAAAAGAGATATTATAATAAATCTTGTTTGAAGGATGAACAGCCTTTATTTATCTCCAAAATGCTCTGAAAGGGTGGGATGTAATATGCTAGTTGAAATAATAACAGATTGTTTTTCTCTAGCATGGAGCAAATAAAAACATAAAACTGCATTTAGATTTTTCAAATACAGACTTGGACAAGTCAAAAGGTACATTTTCTTCACTTTCCTCACCAGGCCAACTGTCCTCTTCTGACCCCCTGCTAATTTTCCTGATGATGTTTGAACAGAACATGCTGATTTGGGTAATTCCATGTCCATGCACAAAAATAATTGATGACATCAGCATAGTTATGGGAATTAGACTTATTAGCTAATTACAGAACCAGCAGAGGGAGCACAAACCCTGCATAAATAATAACTATTTCTTCTGGGTATCTTCTAAAATAGTGCTAATGGTGGAAAGAATAAATATATTTAAAAAATAAATTGTTAGTATCAGAAAATGGGCTTTGCTTTCTTGCAATGATGTTAAGGCTGAAATCTAATACATTCTTCATATGGTCTATGTATAAATGTTGACTTCTTAGGTATTGAAGAGAAGAAAAACGTTTTGTGAGTGTGTGTATGCATGCACATGTGCACTTCTCCTTGTTATCATAGTGAAACCCTCCCCTCTGTGGAATAATTCAGGTCAGATGGTAAGAGTTGCCCAGAGTTGGCAAATACTTATTATATCTGACCCTGATATCACAGGAGCTTTCATTTTAGCCTTGCTCATCCTAAACAAAGTCTCAAGTGAGCCAATCTTATTCTTCTAAGAGGCAATCAAGATTTACCTTTATGGTTGAATAAAGATTTGACAGAAGTAAAATAAAATAATGTCTATTGCTACAAAGAAAGAAAAAATAAAATTATTCTTTTTTAGAAATACTATCTGCCTGAAGTCCTGCTAAGATTTTAAATAGTCACCATTTCCAGATTTGAAGCCAGGTAATGTTCACAGTTTTTCCCCTGAAGAATAAATGACTGATAAGACAGTACACAGACATATGCTTCCCATCAAAATAACACTGTCATGTATAAATGGGAGTTAAGATAAAAGGCATCTATTTATTCATTCATTGATGGGTTAAGCAAGACACATAGGTCTGAAAAGTTTTGTTTGCTCGACCAACATTCAAGACTAGGCCAAATGTTAAAGGCAGCTAGAATCATACCACAGGCATCAATACTGCTCAGCATGATGCAAAATTTACCCAGAGAGATAAATAATATCATAAAGCACTTGATTTCTGTACCATGAATTTCTTCTGTTGATTTTTGAGATGATGATCTCTTCATAAATGGAACGGGGGAGAAAGTCCTGGTACTTAACAGACATTACCATTTAAAATCTATGTATCCTGTTGGTATGTTAAAACAAAATGCTTACTTTGAAAAAGTAATAGGAAAGGGCTCATGGCAGGGAGAAAGAAATGTCTACCTTAGCTCATATATATATATATATATATATATATACACACATACACACATACATACATATATGTTTGAGATTGAGTCTCACTCTGTCATCCAGGCTGGAATGCAGTGGCACGATCTCAGCTCACTACAACCTCTGCCTCCTGGGTTCAAGTGATTCTCCTGCCTCAGCCTCCCAAGTATCTGGGACTACAGGTGTCCACCACCATGCCCAGCTAATTCTTGTATTTTTAGTAGAGACGAGGTTTTACCATGTTGGCCAGGCTGGTCTTGAACTCCTGACCTCAGGTGATCCACTCGCCTCGGCCTCTCAAAGTGCTGGGATTACAGGTGTGAGCCAACATCCCCAGCCAATGGGGATGGTGCTCTTAAGTGATGGTACACTTAAGTGCATCATCAAGGCTCTGTAGCAGAGAAATGGTATTTGTGAAGAAATGTTATGTTGAATGGAAAACGGCTCCAATATGGGTTTGTTGTGTTCCAGAGAGAACTGACTCTGGGATATTGACAGCCATACTCCTAGGGTGCGTCCTCTTCCATGTGACCCCAGCTTCCCTTACCTCTTCCTCCGTATCTGGCCTGGTCCTGTTTCTCATCATTTTGCAAACCCACTACTTGCCACCACAGGGATGTCACTGTAGTCTGAATGTCTGTGTCTCTCCAAAATTCGTATTTTGAAACCTAATTACCAATTTGATGGTGTTAGGAGGTGGGGCATTTAGCAGGTAATTCTGAGACCTCACGAATGCCATCAGTGCCCTTCTAAGAGGGTCCAGAGAGCACCTTTGCCCTTCCCACCATGTGAGGATGCAGTAAGAAGGTACCATCAATAAACCAGGAAATGGATCCTCTCTAGACACCAAATCTACCAACATCCTGATCATGGAATTCCCAGCCTCCAGAACTGCAAGAAATAAAGTTCTATTGTTTATAAGCCACCTATTTTATGGTACGTTGTTATAGCAGCCTGACCAGATGGAAACAGACATGCAACAGCAGAGGCAGCAGCAGTTCTACCAAACTGGAGAGGCAGGCATACAACGTTCAGAGATCAAGGTTTTGGTTACCAATGAGGGAAAATGTGGTCTGTCCTTGCTTTTGATTCTTTCTCTCTCTTGAAGGACTCTGAGCACAGTGGACCCTCCAAATCTCGCCCTTGTCAATGGGTTACAGCTTAGCTTAGGTTTCTTCATCCACACAGTGGAAAAACAGGAGGCAACAGAGTGGTCTTCACGAATGGATTCTGCCCAGTGCTCAGCAGATGCCTGTAACAGCTGTTAACTGACCACTCCCAAGTCTGATGCCAATACCTCTTTCAGAGACTTGGCTGCCTCTAAATATTGGTTTCTTCTACTGCTGAAGGTAGCCAAGGGACTTTATCTTAGAGAGTCAGGTTAAACTCCCTGTGGATAGATCCTATGCCTTAATGAGATGTTTTTAAACAGTTTTTTTTTCCCATTTAAAGTAATTTTCTCCAACTTTTATGCTTATTTGGAGTTTTCATGACAAACGAGCATTTATTGAATACCCATTACATACATACTAGATGCAGTGCTAGAAAACTGATCTGCATGATCTCAAAGCATGCATTTGGAGCATCTCATACATTTTGAGTTGTATTAGTCCATTCTCACACTGCTATGAAGAAATACCCAAGACTGGGTAATTGACTCATGGTTCTGCATGGCTGGGGAGGCCTCAGGAAACTGACAATCATGGTGGAAGGTGCCTCTTCACAGGGCAGCAGAAGGGAGAGTAATGCCAGCAAGGGAAAATGTCAGATGTTTATAAAACCATCAGATCTCCTGAGAACTCACTATCACAAGAACAGTATGAGGGAAACCACCCCCATAACAATTCAATCATCTCCCACCAGGTCCCTCCCATAACATGTGGGGATTATAATTCAAGATGGGATTTGGGTGGGGACACAGCCAAATCATATCCTGAATTGAGTACTTTTTCATTTTATTTTCTTGCATTTCTAACTTTTATTTTAGGTTCAGGGGCACATGTGCAGGTTTGTTTTATAAGTAAACTCATGTCATGGGGGTGTACAGATTATTTCCTCACTCTGGTACTAAGCCCACTATCCAATAGTTATTTTTTCTGCTCCTTTCCCTCCTTTTACCCTCCCATCTCAAGTAGGCTCCAGTATCTGCTGTTCCCTTCTTTGTGTCCATGAGTTCTCAACACTTAGTTCGCACTTATAAGTGAGAACATGTGGTATTTGGGTTTTTTTGTTGTTGTTGTTCCTGTATTAGTTTGCTAAGAATAATGCCCCCAAAGTCCATCCATGCTCCTGCAAAAGACATGGTCTTGTTCTTTTTACGGCTTCATAGTATTCCATGGTGTATATGTACCACATTTTCTTTATCCAATCTGTCACTGATAGGCATTTAGGTTGATTCCGTGTCTTTGCTATTGTGAATAGGAGCACTCTTCTTTTATATCCATCTAACAGATGGGGAAACTGAGACTCAGGGCAGTTAAGACCTTGCCCATGTCACCCAGCTAATAAATATGTGGCAGGCAGGAGTCACATCCAGGCGTCTGCCTGTGGAAGTCTAGGCATGCCTTTCCACTACAGCTCACCGCACTTCCCTTCCAAGTGAAAAATGTAGGTGACAATGTTCATAGGAGATGGTAGAATCCATTATTCCTAGAATTCTCATATATATAATGGGAGCTTTTAAAATAATTTATTGAGATAAAACATGCATATATAATGTGCCACCTTTACCATTTTCAAGTGTACAATTCAGTAGTAATAAATACATTCACATTCTTTTTTGTGGTGGTTGTTCTAAGCAACTAAAAGTTTGGTTTAGAAAATTATTATAATAGCAAAAAAAAAAAAGTCTGAATAATAGAATCCTGTTACTGAAAAAAAAAAATCAATAGGTGACAGTGTGATGATGGGGCAAATCCCTGCCTATGCAGACATTCTCTCCATTGATCCTTACTGCCTGCATTATGACTTGTGTCCTTTACGGACATGAGCTTTATTCTCCATCATGATGGCTGAAGGTCACTACAGACCCAATTAGCAAGCCCAGTGCCCCTCACCTGTTGGAGTCATTAAATCAAAGTAAACATGACCAACAATTTTCAGCCTCAAATTCTGATTCATCTTGACCATCCACTAGAAACGATAGGCTTCTTACGAAGTAAGAAATTTAAAAATTCTCCACAGGTAGCGTGTCAGGTAGCTGGCAAATGTGGCCTTGCCATTTTCTTTCTTTATGATACCACATTTTCTAAATGCAAAGTTACGGCACCAAGTATGGTATGAAGGCACTCTTAGTAAGAGTTCTTAAATAAGAAGTTGATCGAAGAACAAAGAAACAAATTAATAATACTTATTTTCATCCAGTAAATACATTTAACACAGCCTTTTCTATGACTAGGCGGAAACACAGAGATTCATTTTGTTTTGTTTTTTTGAGATGGAGTTTCACTCTATGACCCAGGCTGAAGTGCAATGGCACAATTCTGGCTCGGTGCAACCTTTGCCTCCCAGGTTTGTGCAATTCTCCTGCCTTGGCCTCCTGAGTAGCTGGGATTACAGGCCCATGCCACCAGGACCGGTTAATATTTGTATTTTTAGTAGAGATGGGGTTTCACCATGTTGGCCAGGCTGGTCTCAAACTCCTGACCTCAGGTGATCCACCCACCTCAGCCTCCCAAAATGCTGGGATTACAGGTGTGAACCACCACACCCTGCTGAGATTTATTTTATATTTGCTATTACTCATTATAGTGTATGTAGGTTGATCTCAGAATGAATCAATCAACAGAGACCAGCACTGTTTCTCATTTTATCACGTTAGAAAGTGGCCGAAAATCTAAACCCTAACATTTATTTCAGTGAAAAGAGCTATGCCTGAAAAGAATTAACCATTAGTCAGGCTTATGCTACATGTATATGTTTTTATTTTTAGCATTTTGCGGCATTCTTAGTCAATTCTGCAGATAATTCAGGAAGCTACATAAACATGGAAGAGGCAGCAGGAGTTTGGAGACCAAAGAAATCTCAAAAGAAATCATTTGGACACTTCTCCCATTTAATTAAATAAACACCAGAGAGATCTGTGTTAGTGGAACCCATCTCATTAATGGATTAGGCAATGATCACCCCAAATGCGTTTATGTTTAAAATGGGCAATCGGCTTCATTAATCTATTGAGACATATCATCTCCCCATCCTCACCCTATAACAATAGTTGAAGTTCCCAAGATAATCTGGACATGACACACATAACTTTTCATGTAGATTATTGACTTTCTCTTTTAAGACAAAATCTGGAGAAGTTAAGCCTTTAGATGGTTTTGTGTGCAGTAGGTGCATCATATCACAGACTTGTCATGTGTACGTAAAAAAGCATATGTCATGGCAACTGCCAAGTCATTCACAGCCTCAGGTTCCCCAAGGACAGGGGTTCAGTCATGGGGCGGCCAGAGAAAGGGTCGTGATTCACTCTGGCAGGGCCAGCGCTTGCACAGGGTTGTCTTTAATTGCCTGGTTGTCATCTCCCAGGTACTCTTGGGTGACATTGTGGCTAGAGTAATGAAGAAAATAAATACACAGAATCTCATATATTCCTTGATCTTGAAATGCTCTATTTATTTGCTCAACATTCATTAACAAGAGAAAAAAATTAGATCATCTCTCATGTTTCACATCGATACCGTACATCATTTTTGCTTGAGTATAAACTGACATATATGTTCTTTCAATTACATGAAAAGCACGATGTCAGATAGATTATGTGTTTGCAATGATGCTGTTCTTTATGCTCACACTTTTGATTGGGAAGGTTTGCAGTTGAAAGGCATGGGTAATCAGCTCAGAACAATCTGAATGGTAATTTTGCTCTAGAGATATAAAGTCATAATTTTGTCATTAAGAGGTTACATAGTTTGTGAACCTTTAAAAAGGAACCTGATATCATTTGAGGTGTAGAATTTTTCATCATATTGCATAAAGTGGCAAGAGGTAAGTCTGAAACACTTGAGTTTGGGTGTGATGGCATGTCAAGAGAAAACTGAGCTTTCCCTTGCATTCTCAATACCTGTCTGCGTGTGCTGAAAGGGGGTTGTCCTCATTCTGTCACTTAACAACAGCCAGCGTTTAAGTGGCCACCACCGAATACAGGGAACACCCTAAGCTCTTTGCACACATTAGCACATTTAACATTTTCAACTATTTTTTGCCTAAAGTATTATTGGCCACACTTTTACAAATGAGAAAGGAGGCTTAGTGGGACTAAGTATTATGCCCAGAGTCAGGATTCACAGCCAGGTCTGTCTTGTTTCCAAAGCCTGTGCTCTTGACCACCTAAATATGCAATCACCTTCAGTCATTTTGTTTCATGACTACTTACTACTGAGACCATCACTGATAGAAAGGAAGAGAAAAGAGAGATGCCAGGACAAACTGTTACCACTGCAAGTAAGGTCAGCATACATGTGAGGAGAGAAGACAGGTGTCAAAAAGAGGTGATCATCTTGTTGGGCGAGCCATGGCAGAATTCCTCCTTACCCAGGGCTCGCTGCATTGTGACTTCAAGCAGGGCCCATCCTTACTTGGTCAGATGCCAGCAGGGAATGATTACCAAAGCATGAAGCAGAGACCTCAGTCTCTCAGGTGAAAGAAGCTAACTCCTATGACACAGTATTTGGAAGCTGCCTGGTTACTTAGTCTGAAAAGGTGTTGTCCTTGAGATGAGCAGAGACACTAGTAGCACCAGAAGCCACTTTTTTTTTCAGTCACATGTACTACTTATTATAGACGTTCTCCATTATTCGGAAACTCCATACGTGTACATTTACTATGAAGGGGATCTGTAACTTAGAAAAGGGTGTCTCCAAGTCAGAATGACTATTATTAAAAAGTCAAAAAATAACAGATGCTGGCAAGGTTGTGGAGAAAAAGAAACACTTTTACACTGCTGGGGGGTGTAAATTAGTTCAACCATTGTGGAAGACAGTGTGGCAAGTTCTCAAATACCTAGAGATAGAAATACCATTTGACCCAGCAATCCCATTATTGGGTATATATTAAAGGGAATATAAATAATTCTATTATAAAGACACATGCAGATGTATGTTCACTGCAGCACTACTGACAATAGCAAAGACATGGAATCAACCTAAATGCCCATCAATGATAGAGTGGATAAAGAAAATGTGGTACATATACATCATGGAAAAATAACGAATGGGTAGTAGGCTTAATACCTGGGTGATGAAATAATCTATACAACAAACCCCATTACACATGTTTTACCTGTGTAACAAACCTGCACATCCTGCACACGTACCCCTGAACTTAAAAGTTAAAAAAAGTCCCATGTATTCTTTATTGGGTAATTCCTACTTTATTGGTTTTGTTATTATTGTAATATCTTCCTTTTTCTCATATTTTAGTTGGTTATTATTAGTATAGAAAGTGTGCTGGCGATTTATGCCAGTTGATCTTGTATCAAGTAATATTGTTGAACTCTCATATAAGTTCTAATTGACATTGTTGAACTCTCATATACGCTCTAAACTCTGCTAGATTTTCTAGGTTGATAATTCCATCATCTATAAATGATGACTGCTATGTCTCTTCCCTTCCAGTTTCTGTATCTCGTTTATTTTTCTTATTATATTGGCTAGAATCTCCAGTACAATGTTGAATCATTATGAAAATAAAGATAAAGGGTATCCTTAAATTTTCCTGTATTTCAAAAGAAAAAAAAAAGGGTGTCTCTTTTTAAAAAAAATCTAGAACCTACATTCTGCTCTAATTTTTTTAACTGATAGGATTGTATGTATTTATCATGCATGACGTGCTGTTTTAAAATATATATATATATATATATATATATATATATATATACCTTGTGGGATGGCTAAATCAAGCTAATTAACATATTCATTACCTCTCATAGTGGTTATTTTTGTGGTAAGAATACTTAAAATCTACTCTTTTACCACTTTTCAAGAATATATTGTTATATAGTCATCATGTTGTACAACATGATGTACAATAGGTCTCTGGAACTTAGTCCTCTTATTTAAGTGAAAATTTGTAACCTTTGACCAATGTCTTCCCAACCATCTGCTCTGCTAAATTTCTGAATACCTGTGATCACAAGTTTCTGTTGCTAAGTTGTCTCTAGGTTGATTATCAGTAATATAATGAGTCTTAATTATGCTGGAATAGGGTATGCATCATCCCTTTCCCATGTTAAATGAAAGCACTCACAGGCAGAGGTGGTATAAAATCTATTACTTTATCCCTAGAGCCCAGCCTGGTGCCTGGTACATAGCAGGCACTAAATGCCAATGAGTGATGAAGTATACCTTCTTCTGTGTGTTTTAGTTTTTCCATTTTGAATCTCAGTCTCTCCTCTTTGGATATTTCCCTTCCTTGCCTTAAGTCAATTAACTTCTTTCTAAAACAAATTGCCTTCCATTGGTGGCATCAGAGAATGTGGTTTGAACATCCACTGAGTTACCCGTTTCCAGCCTGCAGAATTAGAGAAGACGATCTGGAAAACAAAGCCCAAAATGAACAAACAAAACAAAACACAAAATACCCCCTACCAATTTTGCAAGGAAAACCTCTTAGGGGACAGAAGTTGGTGAACAAGATCTCACCATTATACAATGGTGAAGCTAGCCTGGCCTGTGGATGAGAAAATGGCTACTAGGAAGTCACGATTATTGTTGTACATTATTTGTGTTTAGTGCCAGAGAAATGATTTTCTTTCTGCAATATCTTTGCCTCAATGAAATTAAGGACGTAGTGTAAGATCCAAATTCCCCCCAAAGGGGTCAGCTTAAAAAAAAATTATTAGCTCTATTGTCATGGGGATTTATAGTTTCTCTTTTAATAGTTATAGTCTGATATACCATAAGTTTCATTGGTAACTAGGTGGATTCATTTATCTTTCTTTTGAAATGCACACTGACTGTTTTAAGCAAATTCCGGCCTTTCAATTGATTGAACTTTGCATTGAGGAATGAATTGCTGAATAACTTTGGAATATGTCTCTAAAACAAGAAGACTTTAAAATAAAAACAGATACTGAAGATTGTATTTTCCTGATTGTCAGTCAAGCTAATTGTGCTTTACTCTAAAGCTTTGTCTATCTGGCAAGAAAGGAAAAGGCAACTGGGGGCTCTCTCCTTGCAGAGCCTGATGTCTGGGAATATAACACCAGTTTATTCACAGCAGGAGGCTGCTGTAATTGGCAGTTCCATTTTCCTCTACTAGGGGTAATTCTCTAGCAAAGAAAACACAGTGTTAACAAGATTTTACAAATTTGACATATGGTATCCTATCTAAAATGACCAACAAAAGTTCCTTATCTCCCCAAGCAAATGCAGTTACCATAGGATAGGACTACAAAGAGTGATAGAAAAAAAAAAAGGATGTTGGTGTTCTTTTATGGGGCCTGTAAATCTGTGGTCTTAACAAAAAAAAAAAAAAAACAAACAAAAAAAAAAAAAACTATTAATAACAAAAGATAAGATACAGTGGCTGTGTCTCCAAGAGTTGGTGATGAAAGAACTACAAAAATCTCACCTGAACACGGTGCTTCACTAATGGCAGGTGATTATGCCTAGGGCATTCAGAGCGAGGATTCAGACCCAGGAGAGAATCTTTAGTGAGTCTATTCAGTTTAGGATGGGGCTGGTCCACAGAGCAAGGAAAAGGAAATAAAAGACATGCAGGAACTAGCAACAATTCTGGGTTTATCCTCATCCTCTCCCTTAACACACAAACTCTAGAATATATTTTTAGAAGGGGTCAAATTGCTTTGGTGTGAATCCAAAAAGGGCTTCTTTATTATAACATAAATCTTGTTTAAAACCATACAGCCCCAATGAGGTCTCTGGTTTCTGTTTTAACTAACAAAAGAATCAAAGAAAGATTATTCTGGAACACAAAACACTAGGCAGAATGTATGCAAATTTTCCAGAAAAAGCAGAGCAAGGGTTTGTGTTCTTTATCCACTTGAACATGTTAAGTGATGCATCATTTCATTCTTCCTTGGTAGGACATTTGGGTAGATTTTAAAAAGGAGCAAAAATGGGTCCCCATAAATTTATCCTGGATCTGCTGCTAAGATACCCACAGTTTATTGTCTACAGCCATAATCTAGGGACTGCCATCAGACCCCATCTTATGTTCCATCTGACCTCAGCTGCAGAGATGGTGCAGGAAATGGAGATTCACTTTCAGGTTGGTGATCTCAAGGGCATTACAGAATGGGATTAATGAGCAGCTTCCAAGCACCATGTACTCGCAGTAAAGTCACAGAGTCAGGTTAAGTCCTAATTTTCATGGGGAATTAAACTGCCTTTTGATACCACCTGGTGACATATAATTGACAATCAACTGGAATCTACCCAGGTGAAGGAAGTAGCAGGACGGTAAAGCCAACTTTTTTGTTTCAGTGTACTCAATGACACATACATTCAGATACGAAAGGACAAATATTTGTTTCTCCACAGATTATTTGCTCACTCCTTGTTCCTGTTCATTTCTTCTTTCCCGCCTAGATGTTCTACACAGCGATTCTCAGTGACACCTAAGCTGTTTTTAAGTAATGGAGGGACAAGCAGGCCTCGAGTTAACACTGAATCACATAGCAAGAGAGTTAGGCTTTATTAAATGTCTTGCCATCCTCCAGATTAAGAAAGAGTCTCAGTTTGGTGCTGCTACATCTTTTGCACCTTGCTAATATTTTCTAATCTCAGTGGGAGATAAGAACCTCAGAGTGTCACACAGTAGAACCCAGCTAGCATCTAATAATGGGCTGCTTTAATTCTGTTCATTTTTATGGCTATTCCCTCTATTTATGACAAGGATTACTGATTTTCCATTTCTAGAAGTCAGAGATGTTTTCATGGAAAATACTGTTACTCATGCTAAGTGAAATAAGCCAGTTACAAAAGGATAAGTAATATATAATTCCACTTATATGAGGTACCTCGGGTAGTCAGATTCATAGAGACAGGAAGTAGAATGGAGGCTGCCAGGGCTAGAGGAAAGAGGGAAACAGGAGTTGTCATTTACTGGATAAAGAGTTTCATTTTTTGCAAGATGAAAAAATCCTGGAGATTAGTCACACAACAATGCAAATACATTTAACACTATTGTACTGCACATCTAAATATGGTTAAGATGACAAATTTTATGTTATGTATATTGTACTATAATTTAAAAAATGCTGAAGGAGGAGGCAGAGATGAGGGTCAGAAAAAGCTGAGGCTATGGAAGCAGGATAAGAGAGATGGAACACTGCTGGCTTTGGAAAATGGGAAGGGGCCATAAGCCAAGGAATGTGGGCAGCCTCTAGAAGCTGGAAAAGTCAAGGAAACTGATTTTCCCTTAGAGCCTCCAGAAAAGAATGTAGCCATGCTCACACCTTGATTATAGTCCAGTCCAGGCAATTGGGGACTCCCTTACAGAGTCTGATGTCTGGGAATATAACACCAGTTTATTCACATTAGGAGCCTGCTGTAATTGGTAGTTCCATTCCGATTCTGGCTTTCAGAGCTTACAAATTTTTGTTGTTTTAAGCACCTTTCTCCCCTTTCCCATCCCTCAAATACAGTTGCTCACTAATTTTTTTTCTTTAGTCAATTAAAGCAAATTTGGAAATGTTAGTGATGAGGTCCATGTCTATGGAAAAATCATGACGATGGCATGTAAATGCTTGATGTTTGAACACAAACTCTTATTATCTGGACTGTAAAAGTCAAACCAAGTTTTCCAAGATCTGTTATACACAAAAGGCATCAGGTTTATGGCGACAGACTGAAATAGGTATTTAACATGCTTTAAATAACCTCAACTGAGGCAGTGTTATTTACTTTTTAAAAGCACCCCCACCCAAACCCTCTCATTGTGTTGACTGATACAAAAGTGCACCAGAAGTTAAGTTGGAGATCTGGAGCCAGCAATCCTGGGTTTAAACCTGGCTCTGCCACTTATCAGCTGAATAAACTTGGGCTTGTCACCTAACCTCAGAACCTCAGTTTCTGCATTTGAGAAAAAGGATTAGAGCACCTCCCTCAAAGGAGCTACTATGAGAATCAAAGAAGTTGCATGCCAACGTTTGGTTCAGGCCTGACACCTGATAGGTGTTCAAGTAACACTGGTTCCTATTATTACTATGATTATGCTTATTATTACTAGGCATTCTCATGCTACCAAATATCTATTTTATTTCTTTCAAAAAATAATTAATCTCTTTAATACAAATGAGATCTGAGCAACTCTAGCCATTAGTGGAGGTCGGATTATTTGGAATCATGGGGACCTTGAAGTCTTCCATCAAGGCAGAGTGTGCAGGTTCTTGGGGAAGGCTCTGCTCTTAGTGAAATTCACCAATACTCTGTGCTTACTCACTGTGATTACAATCATCATTCACATTGGGGTCAGCCCAAAAGCTTTTGGCCAACTCATGTTTAAAGCCTGACTCAAATGCTAGGTTTGTCCACAGCTGTCATTTATCAGCAACACAATACCCCAGGGCAATGTATTCATCAAATGCTTATTGACTTAAGCTGATGGTTTTTTTTTTTTTTTTTCCTCCCAGAACATTAGAAAATATTACTTCTGATTTAAATGTTTTCTTAGCAGGATGGAAATAAAAAAACAAAGTGCTATTTACATGGCACTGTAATTTCTACTTGGATGCGCTGATTGAAGGTGAGCATTTACTCATGAAAATATCTTGGTAGCTTAAGGCAGGGTTTCTCAGCTTCAGTACTATCGACATCTTGGGCCAGATAGTTCTATGTTGAAAGCAGGTAGTTAGTTCAATGTGCTGTATGTTGTAGGATGTCTAGCAGCATCCCTGGCTAGATGCTAGTAGTCCTTTCTCCTTAGTAGTGACAACCAAAAATGTCTCTAGACGTTGTTAAATGTCCCTTGGGGGCAAAATTGCCTCCAGATGAGAACCACTGCATTAGGGTATGATATCAGCTCTGAGATTACTAACTAATCAAGATTAGTGGCTGTTGGCTAAAAAAAAATAATTAAAATATTGAACATAGGAAGATTCATAGTTATGGCTACCAGTTGTGAATAATTTAAAAGCAGCATTTTTATATTTTTAATAGTGTCCCTCAATCAATAAATATAAATTAAATGTAGTAAGTGAAATTGCTTTGTAAACCATATAGTGTTAATGATGATTAAAATTATACCAGTGTGTTCTGAGACTATATAAAGGATGGGCTGCTTGAAGAACTAACCTTCATGAAGTCTGTGCTGTGTGTGCTAAGTACTTTGTTCATACCAGCTCATCTGAGCCTCATCCACTAGCTTTTATGGAGGAGGAAAAGCTCAGGAAAGAGAAGTAACATGGTCAAGGTCATTCAGCTAGTAAGAGGTGGTGGCAGCATTTGAATCTAGGGCTGGAACTCTCAAAAGCCTATGCTTCCCACCCCACCTACTGCCCGCCATGTGCTGAGGATGCTATTGTTGAATGAGAGGGAGATACTCCTATGCACCTTGACAAGTCCTTCTGGAAACAATGCACAGACATGTAGAGAAGCCAGCCACAGGTGGAGTGAAATCTGTCACCTAGAGCTGAAGCCATCTGAAATGGATAACTCAAGTCTACATTCAGGACCCAAAGACCCATTGTGCCAATCATGCCAACAAACGAGTCCCAAACTGACATTTCTGAGATCCATTTTTAGTATTTGCTATTCTTTTTCCCTTAAACATCCAGAAAATTAAGTTTCAATGAAAATATCTGGGAGAAACACATTCCAAATTGACTTAAGAAAACAAAAGGAAAGAATTTAGATTCTGTTTTGTAATTTTTAAGCTTGATGTCTGTAATGTGTTGAAATGTGCCCCTCCACCCTCTGACCCACTCAAAAGATATGCTAGCGTCCTAAGAGCCAGTACACCTCAGAATGCAACCTTATTTGGAAATAGGTCTTTACAGAGGCACGTAAGTAAAAATGAGGTCATTAGAGTCAGCCCTAATCCAACATGACTGGTGTGTTTATATAAAGGGGTATTTGGACACAGAGGGACGAGGATGTAAGGAGACACAGAATACCATGTGAAGACAAGAGCATTGGAGTGAAGCAACTTCCAGCCCAGGAATGCCAACACTTGCTGAAAAACCACCCAGAAGCTAGGAAAAAGAAATAAAAAGGTTCCCCTACAGGTTTCAGAGGGAACATGGCCCTAAAAACACCTTGATTTTGTATGTCTAGCCTTCAGAACTTTGAGACAATACATTTCTCTTTTTTTAGGCATCTAGTTTATGGTGTTTTGTAAATTCAGCCCTAAAAACTCATATAGTAGCTATGTAACAAATTAATCCAGGGGCTTCTAGAGGACTTTACCTTTATGAGCGTAAAGCAAACCAAGTGTTCTGAGGTGGTTTGTCATCTGAGTGGTGCCTGCCACATGCATGTCTTGGACCTGGGCCATGTCCTCTGTGGGGTCCTCACCCATGCCAACTGGCAGCTGTGCCCAGTCAGCCTTCCCCACCAGTTTTGCCCTCAAGGAGGGCTGGGACTCCCTTGCTGTCTGTCACTGGCTTCTGCCCGCTGCTTGGCCTCTCAGTCCACATCCTCAAGGCTTGTCTTTTCTAGTTCCCAGGCAAAATGGCCTCCTGACGTTAGCCCCTTCAGTTTAGAATGTTTATTCATATGGATTCTAATGGATTTGTAAAACATCACATCTTAGACTAAAATTTTACCATGTGACAGCTATATACATGGGTCCGGGATAAAAAGGGCAAACTAGTAATCACTGAAACACAAGTGGCATTAATGTTACACTCACCTGGAATGTGGGTAGACAGGGATAACTTAGTGGGCTACAGGGAAAAGAAACACCAAAGCCTTTTCTCAAAATTCTTTGAACGGAAGTGTCATGCTGATATTACTAGCTTTAAAATACTGTTGTGGAGAGAAATCTAGGTGAAAGTTACAAGAGTTCACATCTGGTGTTAGCAAAGCAATGTAGAAAACAACACACAGCTTCTCTCTCTGGTGAGCGAGGCCAGTGCTGTTATCTAATTATTTCAATTCTGGCTTTGTTAGAGCTGCCGGGCTGGATTTGTTTATAGGTATCCTTTCCTTCAAATCTGCCCATAGGGGCTCACCCACGTCATTTGTCAGGGCTAAATAGCCCGAGGCCAAGAGTAGACATTTACTTACAGAATCTTCAGACTCTTTTAAATAGGCCTTTGGGATCTCACCACTGACCATTCTGTCGCAAGAGGCTCAGGGACAGAGTGGTCCCTGAGCTGGTGTGTTCCTTTTAATTGACTAACTGCAGTGTCGCTGTTCAAAATTGCTGTGACCCATATATGCCCTTGGTCAGAAGCTTCTAATGACCTTTCTCTGGCCCTCAACACATATGGCTGAGACAATGCAAACATCATTTGGAAGATGAGTAAATTCAATAACTCAATTACAGCTGCACCAAAGCACCATTTATCAAACTCGGACCACAGCACTTTGTCTCTCTTAACTCTCTGTTTTTCTGTGGCCAGGCATTTGGGGAAAGTCACTAATCAATTTAGGAATGATTAAATTGAAAATTTGTAACACTTTCCATTATTAAACCTTCAATCTTCATTACGGCAACTTAATGATTATATCATGGCTGAGAAAAACAAATTACGGGTGGCTGGTGTCGTTCAGAAAGCTGGTGTACCAAGTAAACTGTCAAAAACACCAAAAGTTTAACATGTGTGGTTGTATAAATGAGTGTTTGACATGTACAAAGGTTCATCAAATTACTATTCAATTTCCAATACAAATTTTCATTAAAGATATATAACGTTGGTCTTTACGGCATTCTTTGTTTATATAGACTTAATTAATTAACCTGCAGTGAATGGATGAAATTTGGGGACCTCTCAAAAGTCTGGGCAAACTTGGACATATGTATCTGAGCTTTATCACTGCAGATAGTCCAAAGATCTCAAAGGCCTTGAAAGGGGTGTAACAGATAGAGATGCTCTCTACTTAATATATCTTATTAAGTAAACTCTGTGTTTATATTCTACAACCTTCCACCATGTCTTCATTCCTGTGTTTCCTCTCAAACTGTAGTTGTCGTTCTCTGACCAAAAACTCTTTGGCAGAAGTATTTTTTTTTCCTCTTTGCTTTAATGACAGGGTCAATATTTGGTACAAGTTCTCTGCAAATTCTACCATTGGCCACATCCTTCCACATCCTGGCAGCCCACTTGAGACCCAGCAGGGCTCCCTCTGTCTTTGGGTATTGACATTTTGATGGGTTCTAATTGTGGTTAGCCAGGAAAGAACGTGAAATTCAGAAGAATGGGAGGATTGTTAGTGGCAAAGAGGAAAAAAACTAGGAATTAGAGATACACAGGTCCATTTAAACATTATAGGAATTATGGGAAAATGTGATGATCAAAATGATGATAAAAATGGTAAGAAGGGTAAGGGAGAGTTTATCATCAGTCAGACGATATACTAAGCACTTCATTGAAATTCAATCTTTGCTTCAATCCTTTGAAGTATTACTATTTCCCTTACAGGATAGATAAAGAAACAGAGGTTCAGAGAAGTTAGGCACTCGCTCTGAGTAAAATGGCAGGAACAGACCCATATGGTGAGGAACTGAGGCCTCTTGCTGAAAGCCATGGGAGTGAACCTTGAGGTGGATCCTCTGGCCCCAGGGAAGCATCAAATGACTCTGCCCCAGTTAACATCCTAACACAGATTCGTGAGAGATCCTGAAACAGAACCACTCGGGTGAGCCACTCCTGGGCGCCTGACATTCAGCAACTGCGTGACATAATAAATGGTTGCTGTGTAAGCCACTAGGTATTGGGGTAATTTATTACACAGTAATAGATAACTAATATACTTCCCACACATCTACTAAGCAGCAGAGCCTGGACTCAAACCTAAACCCACCTGGCTCTAGGGTCCATGTTCTTAACCACAATGCTATCCTGTCTCCTTGATGTTTCTAAACCACTCCTTTAGACATCTAGTGTCTTCTTTGAGGGAAAACACACATTAATTTTGCTCCCATTGCCACCGTGATAGGCACTTTCAGAAGCTGCTATGGTCTTTTCCAGCCATCAATCACCAAGGAAAAAGCTCAAAGGTAACATGGCTCATGTACAGACAGATGGGAAAACTCCCAGCACTTGGCAGGTGTACCCTTCTCCTTGCTTTGATAAGCTTAGGAAGTTTACTTTACACATGCAGTATTTCCAAAGCAAACTGCTATCAGTGGTGTATGATGAGCAAATATAATCATATCTTACAATTACCTTATTCATTAAAAAAGGTGGAGAGATTAAACTCACCAAATACCATCTTCCACCATGGGGTTTATATATTAGAGTAAATTTACTGAACAATAAGATCAGCCTCTTGTGTTCCAACTTCATTTAAAAATTGACTCAGTGAAGAAGGCAGCCTGTAGGTCTGTAGTTTCCTTGAGATCTAAGCATTTATGGCGAGAGCACTGAGCAAATGCTACGGTTACAGCGAGGGTGTACACTTTTAAGATCACAGAATAGGGAGGCACGAAACAAAAGAGGAGCAGCAGGAGCCCCATCCATTTCAGGCCCTGGGAAAGGTCCCTCTTGCCAAGTGAAGGGAGGAAAATGAGCCGTAAGGTATTAAGAAAGGAGCAAGCTGTGAAATGAACCAAGGGGTGGATGGTGAGGTTCATGACCCTGCAGCCTCATCACACAGTCCTTCAGCCCTGGGGTGGCTAATGAAGGGTGATGCTTGGAAATTAATGGAGTGTTGTGGGGTGTGAGGGTGAAAATGAGAGCACAGTGGTTTTTCCACAGTCTTTTCTGCTCAAAGAGTAAATGGTTACCAAAGCTTCCAATACTTAGATTAGTCAATATTTCACCATTATTAGAATGAGCAAGCCCAGGCACTGGGTATCCAAGCATCTTCTTTTTGAAAAACAGAAGGGACCACCAGCTCTACATAGAAGAAAGGGAATAAAGACAGGCCAGTCTGACTCCAAGCTCTGATGTTCATGAGGCAAGGGCCTTCATTTTCTTCTGTTTTAATTTAAAAGGCCCCTTTAACCAAGTGGACCCTGCAAAAACCCTCCACTGAGAGAGCACACCCTAATCACATCCTTCCAAAAGCCTCGCAGATAGATATTTATGGCAAATACAAAACACGAAGCGTGCTGACTTATGAAAGGCGATTTGTTCATCTGTGAATTGAGACCTGAAATCTTTCTACTTTCCTGTTAGCTGTCATTTTTCTCCCACAAATGAAATGAATAATTCCTCCTCATGGCAGTCAATTTCAAATTCACAGGGTTCCCCCCCACTCTGAATCCGTTATGTTTTGTTGCATAAAACCCATCTCATAAAATAAACCTCTCAAAGTTGTAAATTAAAAAATAAACATTCTTGAGAAAATGTCAAATGCCAGCCTGAGATAAAGGCCAAAAAATCCATTTAAGGGAATACTGCAGTGAATCCGTCCCTGGAAAATTGGGGGAAAACACTTAGATGGGTGATTGAATATAAATTCACTGCCTTCAGCCAGTTGGTAATGAAATGAACTTTTAGCTAGGGGTTGCTATATACTTCTAGAACTGACTGTAAGATGACCCATGCCCACAATACAGGAAGATAAAAAAGTAAGTACCAGAATATTAAAATAAAAGCTGGAATGAACAAATGGCAGAAGAGCAAATATAAGCTTTTGACATCATCTCAGGATATGCAAATTAGAAGCCACAGAAAACATCCTTCAAACATGCATGGTGGTTGCATGTCCCTGAAAAATGTACCACTGATTGACTGCTGAGGCTGATAGGTTTTTGGTGGCAAATCCTTAATTTCAGGGAAGTTTTCCTAAGCTCCGCTTCCTACCTTCATGGTCCTGGAATGTGATTTGACATTCTTAGGAATATAGACCACTATGACAGCCTCCAACATGGCCTTAACGATCCCTGCCTCCTGGTTCTATCTTGCATTGCGATAACTACCTGAAACTAGATAATTTATAAAGAAAAGAAGTTTGGTTGGCCCACAGTTCCACAAGCTATACAGGAGCATGGCTGGGAAGGCCTCAGGAAACTTACGATCGTGGCAGAAGGTGAAGAGGAAGCTGGCACATCTTCACATGGCCAGAACAGGGAACAGAGAGACAGCGAAGGGCAAAGTGCTAAACACTTTCAAACAACCAGACCTTGTGAGAACTCTATCACTAGACAGCACTAAGAGGATGGTGCTAAGCCATGAGAAACCACCCCCACGAACCAATCACCTCCCACCAGGACCCCCTTTCAACATTGGGTTCACAATTCAACATGAGATTTGGGAGGAGACAAAGAGCCAAACCATAACAAGTAGTATATTCCTACACTGTCCCAAGGTTGTTCTGTGTGACCAACAGAAGATGGCAGGAGTGATGGCATACTACTTTCATGATTAGGTTATAAAAGACACTGCACTTTCCGTCTTTTGCTTATTCTTGTACACACATACTCTCTCTCTGATCATTTGCTCTTCGGGAAGCCAGTTGAGACATCTCAAGGAGCCCTTTGGAAAGACCCATGTTGAGAGGAACTGATGCCACTTGCCAACAGCTGGTAAAGACTTGAGGCCACGGCGAACAGCCCTTTGAGTGAACCATCATGGAAGCCGACCCTAAGCTGAGCCTTCGGATGACTGTAGTCCCAGTAGACAGCTTGACTGCAATCTCATGGGAGAGCCTGAACCAGGCTACTCAGCTAAGTGTCTGTTTGTGACCCTAAGAAATTGTGTGAAATAATAATTTTTTTAAAGCACTAAATATGGGGGCAATTTGTTACAAAGCAACAGATAACTACAGTAACTACCATTGATACCATATATTTATTGAGTTCTTATAATGCATCAGACACCATGTGAAATGTTTTTCAGGAACTATCTCACTTAATAATGCATCATATTCTACTATATAGGAACCATCATCATTACTCCTTAATATAGCTCATGGGGTTGTATCATAGATTAAATGAACATCAAACATTTAGAACAGTGCCTGGCACACAGTAGGCACTTATTAAATGTTAGCTATCAAGACTGTTATTATACCCATTAAACAGAAGAGAAAACCATGGCTCAGCAAGAGGAAGTATCTTGCTCCAGCCTATACAACTAGGAAGCAAAAAATATAGATTCCAAGTCTCTCTGGTTTCAAGATCCATCTTCTTAACTCAGGACATTATCTCTGACAAAGCAGTCTCCAATAAACACACAAAAATGCATGCTAAAAGTGAGGCAGATAATTCCTGGACTGTCCACAGTCTTGGATTAACCATAGTCTTGAATTATTCGAATTAAATTTCACTTGTTGAGGGCTGCTGACCGAGCTGACAGCATTCCCTAATGTCCAAAAATGTTTTCCAACATTCAAAAATCATGAAAACAGAGACTTGCAAGCAAAAAAAAAAAGCCCATAAATCAAGGTTTTTAAAATTTATATTTAAGGATTTATTGAAGATCAATGATATTTAGAGTATGGAAGTGGCTAGATGCTGCCATGAATCCCTAAATCATCGCTATCTTTGTGTATCAGTCCATTCTCACACTGCTATAAGAAATACTCAAGACTGGATAATTTATAAAGGAAAGGAAACTGAGTTCACAGTTACCCATGGCTGGAGAGGCCTCACGTTCATGGTGGAAAGTAAAGGAAGAGTAAATGCATGTCTTACACGGTGGCAGGCAAGAGACATGTGCAGGGGAACTGTCCTGTATGAAACCATCAGATCTCATGAGATGTATTCACTATTATGACAACAGCACAGGAAAAACTCACCCCCATGATTCGATTACCTGCCACCAGGTCCCTCCCGCAAAACATGAGGATTAGGAGAATTACAATTCAAGATGAGATTTGGATGAGGACACAGCCAAACGGTATCACTTTGAGATGAAATCAAAGCAAAGAAGGGTGAATTTGTATTACTTTGACCAAATCCTGAACCTGTATAGAACTGTGACTTAAAACGGGGATCCTCAACCCCAGGACTGTTAAGAGTCTATGGCCTTTAGGAACTGGGCCTCACAGCAGGAAGGGAGAGGTGAGTAAGTGAGTGAAGCTTCATCTATATTTACAGCGGCTCGCCATCACTCACAATACCACCTGAACTCTGTCTCCTGTCAGATCAGCAGCAACATTAGATTTTCACAGGAGCACGGACTCTATTGCAAACTGTGCTTAAGAGGGATCTTGGTCGTGCACTCCTTATAAAAATCTAATGCCTGATGATCTGTCACCGTCTCCCATCACCCCCAGATGAGACTATTCAGTTGCAAGGCTCCCACTGAATCTAGATTATGGTGAATTGTATAATTATTTCATTATATATTACAATATAATAAAGTGCACAATCAATGTAATACGCTTGAGTCATTCCAAAGCCATCAACCTCTGCCCCCCAGGCCGTGGAAAAACTGTCTTCCGTGAAACCAGTCCCTGGTGCCATAAAGGCTGGGGACCACTGACTGAAAAGGTTCAAAAGGTTCTGTTATCGGACTCAGTAATAGCTGTAGAATTTTAAGCTGTCAAAAGAAAGGTCCAGTTCTCTGAACCATGTTGCTTTTTCTTCAGCCCAAGGAAGAAAAGTTAAATTCCTCCTGTTGATCAGCGTTTTCAAGTTGTAAAAAGACCAATTAGCAGAATATGACAAGGGTCTCTCTGACATGGACAGGCTCCTTTCTGCCACCATACACATTCTTGAAGTAAAAAAAAGTGACTTCCTTTTTCACTGTTATTCCAAAAAGTGACTTCCCTTTTCAGTGTTATTCCATTGCTTGCCCACATTCACTCTCTGGGAATACCAAGGGGGAGTCATTCACCAGCCTGCTGTAGTTCAGGCCAGGCACCTGTTGGAATTGATCAAATCCATCACTGATGCATGGCTCAGCCTGAGAAGCTGATCACAATAATATGTGTTGCCACAGAGGAGTGCTTCAAAATGGTCTTTGTAATAAGAGTTTGCCGAACAGCCCCAAGCCCTTCCCTTTTCCCTTGATCTCAGCCTCCTCACACAGCATAACCAGATAGATAGAGCAATCCCCAAAATCCCATCTCCCCTGCCTGATGCCAGCCCAGGCTTGTGCTCCAAATTCCTTATATGAAATCAACTCCTCTTTCACAAATGTGGTGGGGACTCATATTTACTATAAAAAACTACAATTCATACATGGCTATAGGTTGTATTATTTTGTAAAACTAAATATGTATGAGTCAGGGTGGGGGTAGATACTGAGGGGAAGGAAAGGAAATCAGGTAAGCTGCAAGGGACAGGGTAGTACATTGGAATACAATTTTCAATATAGATGGAGGCACCAGGTGTTCCAATAAACTCTTTTGTTAGTAATGTGATTTTATTGGGGGCAATCCAATTATGAAGAAGTTCAAGCCACCATCCTTGGCATAGGACCTGAGGCCAGGGTTTAACTATTAATAACTCTACTAATACTCCCCCCTCACCAGACAAAGCAGTCTGCCCTTGGCCACTGTGACTAGCTGTCAGAGAGTACCCTGATACTAAAACCACTGGGGCATGAAAGCCAGCCTGACTGAAGCCACTGTTGTCAAAACAGTGGCCAACAGGCTATAATGGCTGAAAGAATTTAAACCTCTCAGAGCACCTGGGGCAGGCCTTTTGTGATCTGGTTTTAATACCTCCCTTGACCCTCCATATTCTGCCTTTGTTGAAATTTAAGCAGAATATCTTGGCTCTTTGGTTTTCTGACACATAGGTCTCTTGGCTTGGAAAGGCTTCCAAGTTTTAGCTAACTTCTTTGGCTCTCTTCTCAACGATGCTGACTGCGTGCTCCACCCTGTTCTTTCCTGGACATACTCTCTAGTCAGCTTTTCAAGCATGACATAGAAAGTTCTCCCCTGGCGTTCTTGCCTACCCCATCACCAATAGTGCATGCTTGCTTCCATAAAAGCACTGACTCATGGAGAACCAGGATTGGTATTTCCACTTCTCTCCCCACTATACTGTGTGTTCCTTAGAAGTAAAGACTTGTCCTTAATTGATTTTGTATCCCTGGCATCCAATACAACAGCATCACTGGATGATATATCTGTCTAAAGAAACAGTGTCTTACCCCAAGCCCTGGTCCCAAATGAGTATGCAAATTTTGGCCAAAGCCCTTTCCATTCATATTACTTTCTTAACATGTTCCATAACATTTTCTCTCCAATCAAAATAAGAGTACAAGCTGTTTCTATACTTTCTTCCAGTCACTGACAGCTTGTTTCTATATACTATTTCATTTGATAGCAATCATCCTAAGAATTACATAGTCATTATTCTTCATTTACAGCTAGGATATTAGGGCCTGAGCAAGTAACTTGCCCATGGTCATGACAGTTTAGCAAATGGTAGAGTTGGGATTTGGCCCCAGCTGGCACTGACGCAGATACTCATGCTCTTATCTCTTCTTGCTCTTTAAGAATTCCGATATGGCTCTGAGCCCTCTGACACTAAGGCTATGTGTGGTGACTAGGCACAGCAGAGGATAAATGGGTCATAGTGCTCAGCCAGGAGTTTATCACTTCAGAGACTAATCTTTTCCCTTGACTTAAAAATAACTAAGAATGAAGAGAATACAATTTATTAAAATTAATAAGATGTTTGAGGGCAGGATTCTATCTCCTGTAAGACTAAATGCTGGACACAGAGATACCCACTGGGTTCATGGGCAGCAAACCTCTCTTATTTCTTGCCCTTAAAAATGGAATACTCAAATTTATAAAAGGTTGTTCATAAAACTTAGAAAGTATAATTTTAAAAGTATAATGGACATCAGAGATTATCCAATCATTTTACAGAAAAGAACAGAATGGTTCAGAGCAGAGAAGAAGACAAAAAAGAATTCTTCCCTCCCTTCTTCCCTCCCAAAAAACAAAAACCATCCCTTTGCATCCATACACAAAGCTAGCTAGTGGTGGTATTAGGACTAAATACAGATGTCCTGAATCACAGCCATTCTTTCCATTATGCGAGGATGGCACACAAATGGTTTTCAACATTAAGAGCATCTTTGATAGACTGGCAGTGGCTGCCTTGGGTGATACACCGAGAACATCTGGAAGCCTGGGTGGACTCTGAGGATAAGAATGTGATGATTGGTTAGTTATGTCTGATGCAGTTATGAGATGGAAGCATGGAAGAGCTAGCTGCTCCCTTATCAAGTTCGTTTTTCACCGAACTGTGTCTATTTAATTGTATTGTATTTATAATTCATTTCAAGAACAATTATATTAATACCACCACAAGTTTAGTTCATTAGTTTCTCTGTTTCTAAGATAAAACACATTTTGATAGAAACCCTGGACCCATCCTTAAAGGAAAGCCACAAAGAAAAGGAGACATAGCTGGACTCACTGGAGAAAAATCCACTGTAGAGTCTCAACTCTTCATTCTCTTCTCAAAAAAACAGTGGACAACTTTAGATACACACAACCTCTGCTACCTGTCTATAGTGACTGTCATTCATCTAGGTGTCTCAGAATGGCCACATCACACATTTACTACCCAGCTTCTTTGAGATTTTTTTTCTGTTATTGTTGTTGTTGTTATGTTTGTTTTTAAATCTCTGACAGTCTTCAACTCCATTTTTTAAAAAACATCATGTACCCCAAAGTTGGTAATTCTCCTCTATCTTGGATATCCCCTGGACAAGCTCAATTAAATACCTAAACACACTTCAAGGAGTAGGGTAGTGCCCTTGGATATCCTCAGGGCTGGTCTGGACAGCCCCTCAGTAACAAAAGTAAAGGACCCCAGGTTGCTACAAGATACCATTATACAGTGACACAGAATTTATGGAGTCTTTAACTTTCACTGTTTCTGAGGATAGGGCACAACCTGTCTTTGTGCAATGCAGATTCAGAAGAAGCTATGCCACTTGCTTTGGGTCAATCCAAAGTAAGCGCTGCTCCTCAGCTTTCATCATTACATATGCATGATTTTTCTTTGGACACCACGGGGCTTAGGAAATTGCTCTTGATGACACTTATTTTACAGTAAATTAAACTCTAGTGCATTAAAGAACAGAAGAGAACAAACATGCACACCTTGCCTTTGCTTTATAACCCAGGGTAGAAGATAAAACTTTCTCTGTACTTCAGAGGAGGTCAATTAAAGAAGAAAAGATTACTGTGATTGTCACAGAGATACCAGGCATCTGAGTGGCTGCTCAAAGCATTCAGAAAGGAGAATGTCACCAAGAAAAATCTACGAGGATGAAGGGAAGAGGCTTCATTTTGAAGCAATCTACAGGAAGCCACAGAGATGTTCTTTCTTGAACTCGCTTTTTCCCCATTTGTAAAGTCAACATAAAGAAGATGTGAGAAAGAGCAGTTAGCTTAAAGCCTTTCAGGTAGATGCATTTTTAAGCAAGCTATATGCTCTGTCAATCCTATCTTCACAGTGCTGTTGGCTGTTCCAGGGAGGAAATGTGCCCTGGGTTCACAAATGCTGAAGTGTTTACAGAAAAGGAGAAATTTATTTCTGAATTTGCCAGATGCTTTCACGATGCTCTTTCAGGTTTCCTGCCACTCTTTCTTGTCTGGGGGAAGTAGCTGCCACATAATTAAGCAAATATATTCTTATTCTTTAAGTGGCAAATATGGAAGTGACATAAATTAATTACATATGCTACAAAGTGAGATAGATAATATGAAATCTAGAAATGACAACTGCAACCCAATCAGTGAAAAGATGAGTTGGGTTTAATTGACAAGACCAGGAATGGTAACCCAGATGGAAGACAGAGTGAATGCAAAGGCGTGGCAGCAGGACATTCCCAGATGTACAGTATTTGGGAGGCAGTTTGGCTGAAATTTGGGTTGGGCAGAGCAGGCTGGAGCGGGAAGTGGTGGGTGTGAAAGGCTGTGAAGGGCCTTGGAGGCCAGGCAAAGTAATTAGAACCATATACTCTACTGGGAAGCTGTCAGAACCTTACCCACTAGGAAAACATATATTAAATCAAGGTTTTAGAAAAATTTTAATGCTTGAAGGTATTAGAAAAGAAAGGATTGCAGGAGGGAAGGAGAAAGTGGAGGGCGGTAGAAACTAAGGAAGGAGGAATAACAACCCTGCCAATGTGATTGCGGGGAGAGTCTGGACTAGATAAGGAGGTGATGATATGAGAAAGAATTTAAAGTTAGAACTGGAAGGAACTGACGGGGTGTTTAAGAAGCAGAGTCTAGGGCATCTCTAAGGTATCCTATGTTAAGAAAGACTGGAAAGGCAAAGAGGAGGGAAGGAGAGAAAGAAAGTACAAGAGTCTGGGTTCATATACCTTAGGTTTGGGGTATACTGACATTTGAGCAGAGACATCCCAGATCAGGGTTATGGAGCAGAGGCATGGATTTGGGAGTTGCCAAAGTCATGAGATTATCCAGAGCATGCATGAGAGTGGTGAGGCCAGAGATCATTTTCCAATGGAGGGGATGGTTGGTTCGATGCCCCAGAGAACAGAGGGAAAGGTGATAACTGATAGTATTTGTTGGACGTGATGGCAGAAAGGCCCTACAAATCCTCTGCCAGAAGAGCTTCATGGAGAGCTAGGGGGAAGAAGACAGACTGCAGCACAGATAGTAAAAAAATAAAAGAACACAGCGGCAGATTGTTCTTTCAAGCTGAGGAGTATTAAAGGATAAGAGAAAAATGTGGCAGTAGTTTGAAGAGGACTAGGTATGGCTTTGGGAAGGAGTAAAATATAGAAATATACTTGCTGCTCCAAGTGTGGTCTACAGACAACAGCACGGGCAACACCCATGAGCTTCTTAGAAATTCAGAATCTCAGGCTCCTCTGCACACAAAATGAATCAGAACCAGCCTCTAAGATTCCCAGCAGATGCGTTTGCATATGAAAGTCCGAGAAGCTGGCATAAAGGAGGCCTGGGCTTTCTTTTTGAGCGGACTGGGAGGCACCTGAAACCAGGGTGAGAGCCAACCTTCTAGAGAAAGTGAGATGATATTAAAATAGAAAGAGTAAATTTAACTTTAAAATGAAGCCAGAAGGAGGATTCATCTATTCTAACCTTTCTCACTTTGCCCAAAATAAGTGACAAAAACAAGCTTTTTATTAGTCTCAATTCTCTGGCTTGTAAAACACGGAGAATTAAGATACCCATCTCAAGACTGTTCTGAGCATGAAATATTAGGATGGTACAAAAGTAATTGCGGTTTTGCCATTGAGTGGCAATTACTTTTGCACCAACCTAATAATACATGCAGACACACACAGCCCCAGAAATAAAAAGTCTGACATACAGATTCAGCACTCAAGAAAATTACCATTTAATATTTTAACGCATCATCATTGAGGAATAAGAAATACTTTCCTCAAACTCTTTTTACGTCTTTGCAAAATGAGACCCTTACAGATTCAAGCAAATTTTGAAATATTTTTCAGTGGTTTAGATCTTGCTTCTAATTCAGATTCTTCATCGTTGAGGTCATTTTCCTACTACTACTTGGCTACTAAAGCTTCTGGCAGCTTCAAAATCAAATACTACAAAGCACTGCAAAGGATTAAGCTCTTATTTTAGCATAGGTGAGAGTATTTTAATCTTTTGACAACTTCCTGAATGAGATCTTGGTCAAGTCCAAACTTATTGGTAGCAGGAAACGCTAATTTTCAACTATAAGATGATGAAAAATGATTTTTCTAATCCAGGCACCCAAAGAAATGTAAGTGGCATGCAAAGAGTGACAATTAAATAAGTCAATTTCAGGGAAACTGGCAGGTAATCTGATATGCATTAGCCTATCCATCTCCACTTGTAATGTTCATAAGGAAATTTGGAAGAACTTACAGGCAAGGCAAAGATGATAAAAACCTCTAATTACAACCAAAAGACAGTCCATATAGCATCTCTATCAAGTAATTAACAACATGTCTGACAATGATTGCACGTGACTCGCTGTTTCCAATTTCTTTAAGTGAATTTTAAAGCTATTACCAATGCCCTTGCCAGCACACAGCATAGAATGTGGCTAAGCAGATTTTGTGCAAAAAACCTTTATCTTCATCAGGGGAAGTTAAGTGGATAAGGCTGACAGGAAGATGAGAAAGAGCATGCTGCAAGAAGAGACTACATAGTGAAGGAAACGGAAAAATAATAAGCACATTAGCAGGCAGTGGGGGCTGGGAGATGCCAGTGGCTGGGAATGGCTCACTTTTAGGTCAACAGCTTGAATTTGACTCTGATGGGCAATAACTCCAAGTTCTATGGCCTGTGTAAGAGCCCACGGATAGCAGGGGTGAGATTCCAATCTAGGCACAAGTGTACAGCTGGGAATTCCCATGGCTTTGGAGCTGGCAGGGCACTCACAGAATGGAGGAGAGCATGAGGTGGAAAAAAATACATCAATCCACCAAACATTATGATTCTTAAAAGCCTGAAAACAGCCCCATTAAACTAGACAAAAAAATAAACAGAAAAACCATACATTCGCGTGGTCATGAAAAGCCTAAGAAGTCACAGTGATGATGTCAGACCATGTGAATGTGATCAATGCCGCTGAATGGTACATTTAAAAATAGTTAAAATGGTAAAATAGTATACATATTTTACCACAATTTTAAAAGAAGAAAAAAGCCATACATGCAATTTGTCAGGTCTATGAAGGTTTCCTCAGTGTAGCATTGGTTAAGTTGGGAGAGACAGCTGGAAGGTATTTTGTTTTCTGATTATTTGCAAAGCCATTGGAAGCTGATTGGCATAGATAACAACTGAACATTAACATCAGACATATCAAAGGTCAGATATGTTATTTTATATCAGGAAAATTAATTATTTGGAAAAGACTGGAGAGATATGAATAAATCAACCTAAGAAACAGCCTTAAATCTATGGTCTATTGTAAGGTAAATCTTCTTGTCTAGTTAAAACGTCTTTTTGCTTCAAAGTTGGTGCCCACTGTATTTTATACTTTGTTCCCTCTTCCCCCAATAAATTAGTAAAAACATCTAAATATTCAAAACTTCTCATCTACATGAGAATCAAATAAATTTTTATAGCAATATAATAAAAATTCATAGTATTAATTGACTTTTAATAGGGGCATCTAAATGTCAACTTGCTGTATTTTTTTCAGTAACTTCAGTATCTCTAAATTTATAGATATTTCCTACATGACAGTGTCAGTTTCTAAAATTCAAGGCACTTTCTAAAAAAAAAAATCTTTTTAACTATAATAAATTTAAGTGGCATTTAATTCTATGCCGCATTATTAGGGTCATGTTCTTTTTACCTCTGGGGGGAAAAGCCACCAATATACATACTTAAATAATAAAATGGAGCAGAGGAACCTAGATAGCCATTTTAAACGTTCACTCTTTACACCTCCCAGGAGAGCTGTCTTCACTTTTCTATGTTTTCTGAGGGTGGACTAATCAGTTCATTACAATACACAAGATGAAGATGTCACAGTCGCTAGATCCCAGTTAATGACTGTTGGGACTGTCCAGGCCGTTTCGAAGCTCCGTTCTCTTGTGATCCTAAGCTTTCTTCTCTGGCTAAAACTTTCTTTTCTTCCCCTGTAAATTTGGGACAAATATGCCCCATTAAATAGCCCAAGAAATCACAACCTTGATTTTCTCCAAGCATCTATAAACAGCTCTTACGTAAGCTGAATAACTCCTGTGTTACTATTTGAGGCAAATGCAGAAAATTTTTGAAACCCATCTGACCTTTGCAGCAATTTCTCACTCCCTGCCAGAAGTGGGGCCTTTGACTGCTCATTACTTAAAGCATTCACCTTTAAGGCCATTTCACAACAGTGCAAAGCCTCCTAGAAACATCACCTAATGAGAACGCTAGAAACCATTCTTTTATCTCACAGCAGTATGTAGGTGAAAAACACATTATATGCCTACTGTGGGCTGATTTTCCCCAATTTTAGATAAGCCTTTTCAATAAGGTTGCAATGGTGGCACTGGGCTTTTATATTTCAAGGGGGCAAATGAAAGGCACAAAGTGTGTTCTGAGTTTTAAATTAACTGCCACAACATGTACCAGCACAGGTCTGCTAGCTACCAGATGAAATCTCCTTTAAAGGAAACAAATGAACTAAAGTGTGAGTTTTTCTATTAAAGGTTTCCTTGGGATTAAAGCCAATGCCTTTTAGGAAGAAATCAACCCAAGATGCGGAGTAGTAGGAAGACACAGCTACCACTTAGGGAAACTAAGGGCTATGATAATAAAACTTACCCTGTCTCCAAATATCTGCCTGCTCCTATCAATCTTTCCTACTATCTCCCATGATTCTCTCCTCCTCAGTCCCCAAGCCACAGCCACAATACCTTCTTTCAGTTTTGCCCATGAGCCAGGTTCTTTCCTACCACAGGGTTCGTGCACAGGCTGTTTCTGCTGCCTGGAACAATCTTCCCAGCTCTTCCCTTGGATGCTACCTTCTCATACTTGGGACTTGGCTTCAATGACTGTCATCCAAGAAGTCACCTGCCTCCCATCTCTACAAGTCTCTCACCTTCTTGGTCTTTCTTTGCCCTGACCTCTTTATGTCTTACCTAGCCGTTAGTAGAAATTATATTCACAGGTAAGGGGAGGCATCTTCCTGACTATCTTCCTCTTTTATCACCAGGAGGGTGGCTTCGTGCACTTAGGAGAACCCTGTGCTTGGGGCTTAATGCTCTGTGATTACTGTCTTAAAATTCTTAATAATTTCATCTTAGAATTTGTTTTTTTAAGTGAAATCTGATGGGATCATGGAGCATGCACTGGGAACCTGGAGACTTGACCCCTCCTGGCCCCCTCCTCTCTGTCTCTGCTGCTGACTTCCATCCTTGGCGGGGACTGGGAAAGGTGAGGGTTGGAGTCAGATGTGTGTGCCTGTAGTGGGTGGGTATGACAGTGTCACAGTATGTTTGATAGGCCTAACATCCTGGCACATTGGTTGCCATACCTTTGGGTATCATGCATTAGGTATGGATTGCAGGCCCATGGGACGGGGGAGATACCTGACTTGATTTCCCCAGCGCCAGCCAAGGCATAGTGCACTGAGCAGGTGACCGGCAGGAGGGAGACCCAGCAGCTGGTGGGCAGGGTGCGGCTTCTTCCACTTGTCCTGTATTTCCTCGCCTTAAAATGCATGACATTAAATAGCAAACACCAGGACAGGTAGACAGAGAGATCATGGAAGAAAAGAAAAGCTTTATATTTTAGAACCTTTAATGCTACCTTTTCCTGCTTTTTAAAACAACAGATCCCTGTATTTCATCTTGCAATGGTCCCTGCGAATTATGTGGCTGATCCTGTTTAGCACTGTATCCTTGGCATCCACCAACAGAGCAGATACTCCAGCTCTCCTGAAAAAACTCTCTTTCTCCACTGTCTATCAGAAATAGTGTAAGGCAGTGAGAAGTGAGAGGAGGACTTAAAAGGAGTTGCATTGCATAAGACTATACGATATCGAGGCTGTCCTAACCATGCATATGGGCAGTGTTTTTGTTTGTTTGTTTGTTTGTTTGTTTTTGAGACAGAGTCTTGCTCTGTTGCCCAGCCTGGAGTGCAGTGGCATGACTTTGGCTCACTGCAACCTCCGCCACCTGGGTTCAAGTGCTTCTCTTGCCTGAGCCTTCCCAATAGCTGGAATAACAGGTGCCCGCCACCATGTCCAGCTAATTTTTGTATTTTTAGTAAACATGGGGTTTCATTATGTTGGCCAGGCTGGTCTCCAACTCCTGACCTCCAGTTATCTGCCCACCTCAGCCTCCCGAAGTGCTGAGATTCCAGGTGTGAGATACTGCACCCAGCAGTAGTTTCAAATATTCCTGCAGGCACTCAAAATGGTGATGGTTCAGAATGTCACTACGGCATCTATACCCACAAATGTGATTATAAAATAATGATCTGATTTTGTGAGTAGCTTGTGGAATCAGCCAAGTTACTTATAATCACATCTCTTTATGTGTGAATGTATGGATTGACTAAAAAATCCTTTGATGAACTGATTTTAATTGGCACGATCTGCCCTGCGGAAACTTAAAGACATTATTTCTTTCCAAACAACTAATTTTATCTTCACGCCCCAGCACACCTGCAGCCCTGGTGAGGTGCACCGCTCCCTCTGAGAGGAGGCAAAAGCAGCAGAGCCTGCTTTCCTTGGGCTTAACGGGAGTGCCCCATACAGAATGCTTGCTTGGCTGAAGTTAATGCTGACCATTCTACTTTGGGGACCAACTCTCACTGATGCAAATGGAAACCCAAGACAACAATCTCACTATGAAGAGAAACCACACTGTGCTCCTGTTAGGATTTTTATTGATAATGTACAACCAGCACACCCTGACAGTTCTCAGCTCCATATCTGACTGAAAAAAGCTCCCAGCCCCTCCCAACACCCACTGCAAGAGCAGATCTTGCTCCTATTGGGATGGGTACCTGCATCGTGCCAAATGTGGGCAACAGCCTCATAGCTGTGTTTGTACCAAAGATTGAATAAAGATTTTTTTCTTCACCAATTCTCCACCTACAAATTCAAATATGAACAAAAGCAACAAAAATGGGGGACATGGACTTATTCTTCTTTACTGCTGAATCAGCACAAAATCCCACTTAAGGGGAAAAGGCTGGACTATTAAGGCATGGTCACATAAAAATGACCTTTCTAATGAAGGCCTGGTTCTCTGCAGGTAAGCAATGGCAGACCCCATACTGCCTCCCGGAGAAAGGAATGCAGGCAGTGGCTACTGCTCCCTGTACCCTTGAACTTCAAAGGAATTCAAGTGACCCAGACCAGCTGGCTGCCAAAGAAAACAGTGTACAAGGACTCCCTGGCTAGAGGTAAGTGCGGCACAGCGGTCCTTCAACGCACAGGGCCTCTCTTTCATGCCCCTCTCATGCTGAAACTACAATATCAGGAGCCAGCAAAAGTCTGCCAGGCAAGCCCTCCAAGTTCAGGGTCAGTTCAGCTCACTCCAGGAAGGCTCAGAGAGACGGCCGATTCCCAACAGCCCCATTTGCTCAAGCTCACAAGTGTGACCCTCTGGCCTTCTTGCAGGCAGCCTCCATAAGCCCTGCACCACGCAAGCTCCTGCTCAGGTTACAGAAACTCATATTTTAAATTGGTGAAATTCTCTCTGGGGTGCTTAGGAGGAATTCTTGCAGCCCATGTCGTTCCCTACTTCAGGGACTGTACTAAGATTAGCCTATAAATGACTCAGTGGTTCACTAGGGACCCCTTTCGTGGCCTCCCCTATGGAAGAGGCAGCCAGGAGGGGAATCTTGACATCTGAATACTTTTTGTACCACTCCTGGGTTCTGGGCTGGCTCTACTGGCCACAAATTTGCTTCCTGGAGTCCATTTCAAGAGGATGCAAATCTATATTGTCAATTAGATATTGCATCCGTTGCTCAAATGCACATTTTAAACTGAGAGTATAAAAGAAGAGGGCTTGTTAATTCAAGTAAAGAGACATCCGGTCAGCAGGAAGGGCAAATGAAAAACCTTGTGTGGAAGGTTTTTTTTTTTTTTTTTTTTAGAGGTAGGGTCTTGCTTTGTTGAACATGCTGGAGTGCAGTGACACAATCATAGCTCACTGCAGCCTTGAATTTTGGACTCAAGCAATCCTCCCACCTCCTACAGAGTAGCTGAGACTACAGGTGGCACACCACTGTGCCTCGCTACTTTCTCATTTTTTTTTTAATAGAGATGAGGGTTCCTTTTTGTTGCTTAGGCTGGTTTTGAACTCCTGGCTTCAATGATCCTCCTGCTTCTGTTTTTGATATGTGTTTCTATAAAGAAACACATATCTAAAGGAAAAACACACAGACCACTGAAGAGCAATCTTAAAAAGATCTGAAAATTAGTGATGAAGAAAGTTTCAACTAGTGCTTCTCATATTCTCTAACTGTAGAATCCCTTTCTTGAGCATATTTAGAAATTTCAGAGGCCCCATACCAATTTCAACACCTCTGAAATTTCTAAATTGGTTTCCAGCACAAAATTATCAAAATATTTCACAGAAAAACCCAGATTTCTGTCTTCACTTGCAAAAATGTGGATGTGCAGGCAGCTGTGGGCTTCTGTCTCCTCCTGGGGATAACCAGGGCTCTGCAGTAGCTTATATCACAGGCTGGGCTGTGCACCTGTGAGCTCACTACAGTCCCTGGTCTCATTCCCTCTTGTCCTTTGACTCCTTGGCCCTAGGAGGCATTTGAATTTATGACCCTTGCCTTGAATATGCTCTGAAAAATATGGGACTTAAAAATTATCCAAAGCACAAGTGAAGGTTGTTCACTGTATGTCTGGGAGGATGGTGCTGTTCTCGGTGATCTGGGGCTACAGACGTGTTTAAGGACACCCCTCCTCACAGAAGCTTAGAGTATGGTGAAGAGATGAGGCACATTAATCTGACGAACCAGTGTGGTACTGAGGCCCTGCTGCTAAGCACTAGCATTTGGACAGCCAGATAGAAAAAAAAGACTCTGGTGTTCCATAGCCCCATGGGATGACTATAGTTAACAGTACTAACTATTTCAAAATGGCGAGAAGGATTTTCAATGTTTCCCATGCAAAGAAATGATAAATGATGGTTGAGGCTGTGGATATGCAATTATCTAATCTGATCATTACATATTGTCCGCATGTATTGAAATGTCATATGTACCACATAAATATGTACAATTATTATGTATCAATTTAAAAAAAGTAAAAAATAAAAAATAAATCAGTACTCTTAGGGTTAGACTAGATGGAAGGCTTTCAACCTTTTGTTTTGCCCTCCTTAAATCTTGAAGACTCTTCTCTTATGTGAAATTTTATAAAGAATGAAATCTCAAGGTGGTGGGGGAGAGTATGTCCAGGCCCCCACCTCCTTGGTGTTCCCTTCTTATGCTACAACTTCTCCTTGGCCTCAGAGGGACCTTTACTGCAGGCCAGGGCTCTTTCAAGCCCACATGGAGCTCAATGGCTTGGGTGATACCCAAGGTCTCTCTAGACTCTTATGTTCTGCCTATCTGAAATCCCCATGGAGTAGGGAGAACAGGCACAACATGGTTTAAAAAAAAAAAAAAAAGGAGCATTCTCTAGCACCTGACTGAAGAAAATAACTGATAACCGGGAAGAGAGACAGTGACAATATTCATCATCTCACATACATGGAGCACGTGACCATGAACCGTGAACTGTAACATGAGGTATCGTCTCAGAAGCATTCCAAACCTGGGTGACTGAGCATCCCAGTAGAAGAGGAGAAGCAGGAGGCTGTGTAGGTGGTCACATACAGCACCCCCACTACCCTGCCCAAGAAAATAAGAACTGGTGGAAAACCAGAGAGACTGCAAACTCAAATCCCTGGTATCCCTGTAATGCACAGCTCTTGTTTCTGCCCACCCTCCTCATCCACTCTTGGTAATAGCTCATTTCCCCTTGGGCAACCATCCCGCTTCTCCTCATCTCAACAGGGGTTCACTCAAATTGACTCGATCATGACTAGTTTTAGCGATGAAGACATGCCTCAGGACTGGCCAGTCAGACTGCTGATTGGTTAAGGGATGGCACATGACCTAAACTGGGCCAATGGGTGACCTCCCTGTGATTTTTGCTAGAATTATCAAGAAAAGGACTTGCTTTTAGCAACCACTGGGATTGCTGGGCTGTGACGGGATCAATCTTGGGGGTGCTAGGGGCCACTTTCACCATGTTTGGGAAGAACATGCCCCCAAACCAAGCCACCAGAGTTTAGCATAGCTAAGTAAATCAAAAGAGACCAATCAATGTTGGAAGACCAAGTTTGAATACCTGGATCTAGCTGAGCCTCAAGCTAGATATCCCTGTATTTTTCCATTGCTTTAGCCAATGAATTGTCATTTGCCTTTTGCTATGTTTTGTTTTCTGCTGGGGCCAACTTGGGCTGGGGTTTTGACACATGCATTCCAGAGAATCCTGACCAATAGAATCTTTCTTCATTGACCACCAGTGTAGTTCAAGTTAGTTAAATGCCTCAAATTCATACTGAGCCTTTCTTACTACAAAACGAGATCAAAATCAAAGAATTAAAAAGTAAAAGGCCATTTACATTATCTCTACAATTGTAGTTACACATCTTTAACAACACTCATTAGCAAACTAATTCTGGCCCATGTCCAAATCTAACATTCCCGAAAATAACTCACTTTTATTGGTTAACTGTGAAGCTCAAAGGACAGTCCTGACATATTTACATAAAGCTACTCCTGAAAAGTTGTGTGAATAAAATCTACATCTGCCTTATGTAAAGTCATTTGCTATCATCCAAAATATCAATAAAAGAACTCAAATACCTAGTATAAAATTCATCAAGAGAAATGTCCATAACCTGTGGAAGAGTATTTGCAAAATAATGTTTCATAGCAATTGTATATAAATTGTTTTTATTGAAATAGAATATTTAAGAGCTGTTGGTTCTGGATATAATTCTTTCACTTTTTTAAAAAGCTTAATTTATTAAGTAATTTTTGCCTGCCTTTGATCTTTTTCTTCTGCATTATTTGAAGGACACTTATGGAGCCTCATGGCCAAAACATAGTATCTGAAGAGCACACATATTTTTGTAGAAAATGAAAAATAAGATCCTGGTTCCTGAACTTACCACAGTATAGAAAATACAGCTTACTTTTAAAACACCAAATAAACAAAACAGGTAACTTAAAGAAACAGTGTTACAAGGTAACAGAAAACCAACTAATGCATATTCTCATTTATAAGCGAGCTAAACATTGGGTACTCATGGACATAAACATGGCAACAGCAGACACTGGGGACTACTACCGGGGCTGGGGGTGGGGGGCAGAGGAATGCAAGAATGCAAATATTGAAACACTGCCTATGGGGTATTATGCTCACTATCTGGGTGACAGGATCAGGCATACCCCAAACCTCAGTATCATACAATATATATACCCACGTAACAAACTTGAAAAACAATCACTTGACAAAATGATTTACTGAAAAGCTTCTTTAGATAGCAAGAGTCATTCAGCAAGTGGTGCGCTTTTTTTTTTTTTTTTTTTTTTTTTTGAGACAGAGTCTCGCTCTGTCACCAGGCTGGAGTGCAGTGGTGCAATCTCGGCTCACTGCAGCCTCCACCTTCTAGGTTCAAGCGATTCTCCTGCCCCAGCCTCCCGAGCAGCTGGGACTATAGGAGTATGCCACCATGCCCAGCTAATTTTTGTACCTTTAGGAGAGATGGGGTTTCACCATGTTGACCAGGATAGTCTTTATCTCTTGACCTCGTGATCTGCCCACCTCAGGCTCCCCAAGTGCTGGGATTACATGTGTGAGCCACTGCGCCCAGCCAAATAGTTTGCTTTTTTCTTTTTGAGACAGGGTCTCGTTCTGTCTCCCAGGCTGGAGTGCAATGGCGTGATCTCAGCTCACTGCCTCCTGGGTTCAAGTGATTCTCCTGCCTCAGCCTACCAAGTAGCTAGGACTACAGGCATGTGCTACCACGCCCAGCCAATTTCTGTATTTTTAGTAGAGATGGGTTTTCACCATGTTGGCCAGGCTGGTCTTGAACTCCTGACCTCAAGTGATCCACCTGCCTTCGCCTCCCAAAGTGCTAGAATTATAGGCGTGAGCCACCATGCCTGGCCCTTAAAATAATTTTTAATTACAAATATGCTTTGCTTGTAAAAAAAAAATTAGAACATACATAATATAGCTAAAATTCCTTTTGATCACTTCCTCTTCCAAGAAGAAACCACTGACACCTACCTGGGGTGTGCCCTCGCAGATCTTTTTACATATATATTTATATTGATCTTCCCATAAATGCCATCAAATGTTATGTTTTATTTTGTAACTTATTTTTTCTCTCAACAGCATGTTTTAGAGACCTTATCAATCAGTATACATATGTTTGTCTCATTATTTTTAATTCTATACTTTATTCAACCATTCTACTATTGATGGACATTTAGGATGTTTCTGATTTTCTTTTTTCCCTACTATACACAATGCTGCAATGAACATCGAGGTATAAGCCTCTTTACACACATAAGGCTAGAACTTCTCTAGGGCTGATTTACGCTCACTTTTCCAGAAAGACAGCTATTATAAAACACAAGGTGGACTTTTATGATATTGGCAATAGCAAAAATACAGTGCCAAATAAAGTTTATATAAATGAAAGCTGTTTATTTTTCTCCACTTTTTAAGGATCAGATCACCCTGCTTGCTTTCCAAGAACTGCTGTATCTTTAAAGAAGGTTGCCTAATTAAGATAGAAACCATAGCTGGTCCTCAACATCGATTTTTCACTTGATCTAATTCCCTACCCTTCCCCCTACCCCTTTTCCCCCTGCCAAGATTTTCAGCACCATATATCTGTTCCTAATTGATGTGTTAATTATAAGGATTATCTATTCTTCAAAGTATAGCCTGAAAGACTTACTAAGTCTCAAGTCAAGATATGTACCTGAAAAAACAAAACTGTTCCATATTGATGGACTTCATTGATTTTTAAAGTGAACTGCATGATACATACAAAATAATGTACACAGGGTGTATATCGTACAAAGAATAAAAAATACTCTGCACCTATCATTTAGCTTAAGAACATTCTCCGAGTCGTTGATGCCTATTGAGGGTTACAACCCAATTACCTGATTTTCCTTCTTTGAATAGGTAAATATTCAGATCTTTATGTGTATCTTTCCTTTGATTTCTTATTAACACGATTAACACTTTATTATGGAAATTTTAAAATATACAAGAAAGTAGAGAGAAAAACTTAATGCACTCTCACATACCCAACACAGTTTGAATGATTAATTAACATTTTGCCATTCTTGTTTCATATGCCCACTCTCCATTCTTTTTATTTCCTGGGTGTTTTTTTAAAAGCAAACCCCAGAGACCATGTCATTTCACACAGAAGTACTTTATAATGTATTTCTAAGTAAAGAGGACTTAAAAAAACAAAATCATAACTACAATGCTAATATCACACAACACAATTAGCAATTCTTTAATTTCATCTAACATCCATCCATAATCAAATTTCTTCAACAGTCTTTTTACAGTTAGTTAAAAAAAAAAAGGTAAAAAAATTAAAAAGATACAAACCCAAGAAAACCTCACATTATTTTAAAAATATTTTACTTAAAGATTTACCAAGCGGCCAATCCATCCCTCAAATTAACAAACAATAGTGAGGTTTTTACTATGTAATCAATAGCTCAGTGAACATTACTAGTTATATTCAAAGAAGCTAACTGAAGACACAATTTCTTCCTCTCCCATCCTGTATTTGGCCTTGTGTACAGCAGAATCATTAATGCATAGGCACAGCAATTGGTAGGGTTTTGAGATTTGCACGTGTGCTGATGCAGTTAACAACTGAACCAAATTATATGGTGACTCTGACGTTAAAATGTGATTAATACACACTTTGGGCCATATTTTCGAAGCTTAAAAATAATTGGGTAATACTACAGAGTATTTGGGTTTGGAGCTTGTTTATTTTGCTTTCTTTAAGATGGCATGTGATTAATTTAAATGTAGCCATCCAGGAACATTTGCTTCCCTGTTCTGTTTGCTTTTTACACTCAGAAAAAAACAAATGTAAGTCTGGAGAGCAGTAACACACATGCATTTTACAGGGAGACTGTTAGGTCAGTGTGGAAACAGCTTCTGTGGGATTTTGGTCCTGCTTTTCCCGGCGTATTTGTCAATAACAAAGAAATCCATGAAAACTCATCTTTAAGCTAAATGATCAGATTTTTGTGAATTCAGGTATTTTTCTTTTTAAATAATTTTAAACTTTTTACTAATGAAAAGAGAGCTGGAATGTCAGCCACTATTCTAAAGCAAATGATCCATTATCACTGCTGATATTAGAGATGCATCCTGATTTAAGAAAACGCAAAGTACGGAAAGGGTCAAGAATTAAAAAGTGATTATTGCCATTGTAAAATTTTTTATTCTGGAAAATTCCAACCATATATAAAACTAGAGAATACAGTGTCATGAAACTCTACGTACCCCTCACCCAGCTTAAACAGTTACCAATGTGTTAATCTTGTTTCCAATATACCTCAAATGGTTTTACAATGGAGATGGTACACAGCAACAGATTGGTCTCCATAAATATCTAGGAATATAAGGGGTGAAAGAAAACTCATTTAGGGCTGGCACAGCCCTCTCACCCCAAGAGCTTGGCGCAGTGATGGGGACATAGCAGGGTCACGGCTCGAACCTCTGAGCCCACACCCACAAGAACCCCCACCGCTGCCCACGGGAGAAGAACTTCAGGTGTGGTATACTGATCCTTGAAGAGAGACCTGAAAGGGTGGTAGGGTCTGGGAAGATGCTGAGGTACTTACAATTGAGCTTGCTGGTTCTAACTCCTTCCTCTCCGCTAGACAGAGATCTGATACATTTTAAGTTCTGTCAGAGAAGGTAAGGGCACAGATCCTGGTTATTTGCCTCTGTCATGTATAGATACAAAAGTCATCTTTCTCTCCCTCACTTTCCAGATGAAGTTAAGTCACCAAGCCCTGTCACTCTACTTAAAAATATTTCCTAGGCCCATCCCCTTTTCTTCAGCCCCCTGACTTGAGTTTCTTTCTATCAGATCCATCCACAATGACTTTATGCATATCCCAACTAATCGGAAAAGCTCCTGGCCTTCCCAGCTGGGATAAGGAGACACTCAGTGGTTAGTGCTGGGCGACAGTTGGTAGTAGTATATACCAAACTACTGCTTCCTCTAGTATCAAAGGAGAATACAGAACTCTATGCACTGCTTTCATCAGAGAGTTCAACAACAACAACTAAGCATTTGAAAAATGGTGGAGCTAGTTTGAGTACTTTTTCCCTAACTGCAACATCAAAACAATGAATTAATTGCTGTTCCCTATAATCTAACACTACCCTTTTGTGTTCAGGAAAAAGGGAGGAAGTGAAATGCCCCAAGTCCACAGTGATTCATCGGTTAACTTTTTACAACACACACAGCACAGACCCAGATGCTGCCTGTGCAAGTCACTGGTCAGGCTTGCAGCTCGCCTTCTGAGGTACAAGCTGGGATGGCAGGGTTTTAGCATAGGCAGAAACCAGGCTCTGTTCCTGCCTGAGAGGTGAGGTTTCACCCGGAGATTCCCAGGGGCCAGTGGCACCATCTGAAAGGGATAAAAGACCACACGGCTGGTTCTTACGCTCCATAATCACTCTGCCTAGTGTCCTGGATCCCTTAGCAACCCGCCAACAGCATGCCTCTTTCCTTGTTCCCTTCAGCAAGTGTCAGGCACTGCTCTGGACACTCGTTACCAACATCATGAAGACTGGCGAGTCCTGATCTCAAGGAGTTTTCATTTGTAATCCGTATAGTGTGATTAAGCAGCACCCATGACCAAATCATAAACCTACGAAGCCTTGGCTGGCCCCAGATGATGCTGGTAACTCACATGGCCACGAGCTGTAGTTTTCACAGGTGGAGGCTGAGCCATGAGCCTGTCCCTTCCCAGGCTCTCAGACCTAACCCGAATCCACCTCTGTCTTGAGTCCTTACACCAACTCACTACCTAAAACACATCTGAGGCATCTGCTACTATTCATGTAAGGTTCTGGGGTGGATGCTCTAGATATTAACAACCACAAGTTCTGGATTTTCTGGAATGATCCTAATTCTGAAACTATTCTAATCGCTCGCTAGATATGATATTGATGCAATCTTATTATTGTGGCATCTAAGTGACATCCTCTAAAATGCCCAAAGCCTGAGGTGGTGGCGGTGGCTGGGGTCTTCTTTTAGATTACAAAAGGCAGGAGGGGATCTGGGGAAGCTTCCCTGGCTCATACTGGGGTTTTTCACCTCCTAGTCATGACTTCCTGGTAACTTATATCATCTCTCCATGGCACAATTTCCTTGCCTACAGTAAATGATGATAATGGCAGCACCTGCACCTCTACATTATTGTGATGATGAAATGAGTCAACACACAGAGCCTAGACCATACCTGGCCACACAGAAAGCCCAGTGGATATTAGCTAATATTGTTGTTGTGGTTGTTATTTCTATTTAGTGTTGACGATTTCTTTCATTTATTTGGAAAGCCCCATCACCACAGGAATGGGGGTTACAAAGAATATCAGGAAAAGTCCTTTTTTCCCTCCACCTTCTAGACAGGGTCACACTATGTCACCCTGGCTAGAATGCAGTGGCGTGATCATGGCTCACTGCAGCCTTTATCTCCTGGGCTCAAGTGATACTTCACTCCCATGTATCTAGGACTACAGGCATATGCTACCGTGGCTGGCTGATTTTTAATTTTTTTGTAGAGACTGGGTCTCACTATGTTGCCCAGGCCTGGTCTTGAACTCCTGGGCTCAAGCAATCCTCCTACCTCAGCCTCCTAAAATGCTGAGATCATAGGCATGAGCCACTGTGCCTGGCTGCCCTTGTTTTTTTGTTTTTTTTAATCTGTGACCAAGATTGAACGTGGCCTTTTAAAATGCTTTCTGATACTCCCCTCCCCAACCCCCATTTCCACGTGAGCCGTGCAACATTTCACTTTGGGCCCTGAGTATTTCTGAGTTGAGTTACCAGGACTGCCTATTGCTAATCGCTATGGCTCCAGTCTTTTTAAGTGTTGTTGCCAGAATAATCCTGTTAAAACACGGCCTAAACATGCTCTTTTCCTCCCAACAAGGCCGTCTTGTTCCAGACTGGATTAAGAGTAAGCTCCTCCTTTTATGTTGGCATCTTACTACCTAGCCTAGGCCACCTGCCAGTTCTCACCTCCACCCAAGCTGGGTCACCCCTTTAAGCCACCTATAAACATATTCCAGGCCATTTCTATCTCTATCCACCATATCAATGCCTTCTAAAGAAACCCGTGTGAATTTATCGACCAACTCTTCTGCTCATTTTGAGCGATATCACTTTTTTTTTTTTTCTTATTTAGTTTGGTGTTTTGCCTCCTATGTGCAAGTCTGATATCCCAAGACAGACTCTAAATTTCTCGAGGGCAAGCATAATGTTGTATATTCCTTCTGTTTTCCGTCCTCTCTTTCCCCAACATCCAGGTAGGCAATTCAGAAATACTTGTAATCTTTGAAACTCTTCACACACCTTATCATTATAAACTCTTACTGACAATTGGCCATACTTAATGAACCTGATTCAAGTTGCAAAATCAAAACACATAACCCCAGCTGTCAGGCTCTTGACAATGGAACCAGCTTCCCCACTTGATTTCCACCTTGGCTTAAAAATCACATCCACTCCTCACCTGAGCTAGAGGCATCTCTCTGAGTCCTTTCCACTGTCAACCGGGACATGGGCTTGGGAGGTGATACCCTCCACTCAGGGTCTCATCTACTTATAACATTTTCCTGGAGTTTGCTCACAGATTCTATGGAATCTATCTCTCCAACAGGGCACATCCGTCCCATCTCCATCTTCCCCTTTCCCTACACAGGCCACTGTCATCACTCACCTTGACGACTGCAGGCAACTCCTAATGATTCTATTTTTGGTCTTCCCCACTTCTAATCTAGCAATGGCTCATTCAACAAATACCTATTGTGCACTTACTATTTAAAAAGCATAAACAACAATGTTGGAAAGAAGTGGATGCAACGCTAGGCTCTCAGAGTGTCAAGGGAAAACCTTGTTACACTTGGCCCTTTGGCTCTGTATCTGATGAGAATTAGGTGAGTGACACTGACATCTACATTCTAAAACAAGTCATTAGAAGGCTGGGCGTGGTGGCTCATACCTCTAATCCCAGCCCTTTGGGAGGCCAAGACAGGCAGATCACTTGAGGTCAAGAGTTCAAGACCAGCCTGGCCAACATGATGAAACCCCATCTCTACTAAAAATACAAAAAGTTAGCCGGGCATGGTGGTACACACCTGTAATCCCAGCTACCCAAGTGATTCAGGAGAATCGCTTGAACCTGGAAGGTGGAGGTTGCAGTGTGCCGAGATTACACCACTGCACTCCAGCCTGGGTGACAGAGTCAGATTCTGTCTCAAAATAAATAAATGAATGAAATGAAATAAAACAAGTCATTAGAAAACAGAGCTCCTTATGCTAGCTTGTAGGCCAAATGCAACCATTATTAAGCAAAGAGAAAAACACGACGGTGGGCTAAGTGAGAGAAAAATAAGGTGCTACTTATACATGCATTTTGATTTAGTTGCTTATGATGGAGAATCAAGTGAAGGGTCATGATGAAGAATCATGGCATGGAATCAGGTGTAAAACCTTTTGTTTGGGATAATAATTATGCATTCAGTCAAAATTATAACTTGGTTACAGTCAAAATGATAGGTTTTTATTTTAAAAAGATTCCACTTCTATAATGGTGTTCTCTGGCATCTAAATAATTGCTTTCCTATAAGAAGGTGATTGACAGGTGGATCTGAGAAAAGATACTGAGTTCTCCACAAGTTAAGGCCACCAACAACTAAAATTATTTCCTCCAATATCCATTGATTCTCTTTAATATTTATCTTTCTGATTTCTTTTACTACAGTGGTTTCCCTCCACCTTCACAGCCTTCCCCATAAGTAAGTCTGCATGGTCAGAGTTCCTCTTTTGTGGTATTCTATATTCTGAGACTGGCATCATGAAACCAGGCAGCTGTAAGAAATGACAAATTTCAACAGTACAGCTATAGAGAAGGCAGCTCAGTCAAGGATGTTAAATGGTCAGATGGAAAGCAAATCCCTCAGGGGCCAGGTATTTCCAAAGACCAGCTGTGTGGCATCTGACAGAAAATCCTATAGCCTGGTATCACTGAGACTGCAGCCCTCTTTCTCTCAGTTGAAAGGAATGATCAAGGAGTATCAAGAGGTGGTAACAGAGCACCACCTGCTGGCTCACAGGTGTCAGTGTCATACAAAAAATACAAGATGGTCATTTTGATCTGTTAAAATAAATAAGAAAAATGAGATTCTTTATGTTTGCAAAAGAGACAGGTGTGAAAGCACAGTTGTGGTTTTGCACTCCTGGGGCTGTGTATATGAATACTGTTGGTCAGAGTATCATACTAGCATGGATAGTAGTTTTGTTGTTTTGAATAAAGCAATTTTATCTCAATGCTTTCTTGATCTAAACTTTAAGATTTTATTATTAACATAAAATATCATGAAGAACTTTCGTAAGCCAGCCATTTTAAAATAAATCAAACTAGTTTTAGATACTAGTGTTTCCTTTATAAGCTAAACCTGTACTTGTTTTAATGGTTCCCTCAAATTTTTTCTATTAGGTGCTACCTTTACAAGCAAATGTATAAGTGCTCCTTTATTTACTTGAAGATTCCGCTGAGGTCATAAATCTGATGTAAGTTCCATTTACGAATGATGAGTGCATTAAACGTCTGGTAATGCATAACCCAAGTCTAGCATTACCCATGAATATTTTTAAACCTCAAGGAACTATGATTTCATTCTTTAAATACCAGGCTTCAAAAAAGTACAACTTTTCACTTTAAATCATTTCTTTATCCATAAAGCTTTAATCAAAGTATCATTCCTATTGCTGTCTACTTGGCCTTATCCAATGAACAATGAAAAATCCTTCTTTTGCTTAATTTGGTAGTTTTTGATTATAGAGGACATCGTCTAATGCTTTTCCCTATGTACTCTGCAAGGTCTTAAATGGCAATACAAGTACGTTTCCAAAAATATAACACAGCATTTACTGTGTCTGAACTCAGCTCTCTCAGTTCAACCATGAATGTGCCTTGAGAAAGTTGGTAAAAGCTTTAAACTTCTTTGGGGCAGAAAGGTATCACAAACTGAAATTAAACCTACAATTAAGGCTTTTATACAAAATGTATACATAGATCAAGTTCTTCTCTCTGACACATAAGCAAGAAAGCAAGAGCAGGTGGGGGGGAAGCCTAAACAGATGCGTTTTTGTATTACACAGTCGACTTCTGCATCTGAAACGTGACTCAGTGAAACAGAAACCCAGCCATGTGACTCCTTTTCTGTAGAGAATAGAGGTGAACACAGTATCCTGAAGTCAGAGGGCATGTGCTAGACATCCACTTATTCATATTTCTGCCTTTTTTATAAAGAGAAATTAGCATTACACTGCTGACTGTGTATGTGTGTCTGCTTTTCTTGAGTCCGTTATTATTCTCTCCAGATGACCACCTGATGTGCCTCATTCTCACAATTAAAACAGTTATATGGTTAAATACATAGGAATAGAGTTAGTTAGCATGTGGTGTAACAAATGAACTCACATAAAATTTACATGTGATTTAATTAGCTGATAATGGGTCTTAATTGAGGGACTGAAGAAAGGAAACATATTCTCTTGGACACATAAAGGCGCCATTCAGGAAGAATAGATTTGTTTTTACTCAGCCCTTCTCCGTTAGGAGAACCACCTGTGCAAATACGGGGCTCAAGTCAGATGACAAGCAGGGTTTTTATGGGACCAGGAAGATTTTCATCTCCATGACAACGTTTCTGGCTCCAAACAGAGAATGTTATTTTTCTGGACTCCCCATCTCAGCCACACCAGCAGACTCAATTCGGCCCTGACATGCAACTGAACACTCTTTCTTGGACAGCCATTATTCACCTGGGCTGCTTCTGCCAATTCATTATTGTTTGGTGATTACAGATCCGACATATTTTGTAATGAAGCCATCTTCTGAGGGCTTCATTTTCAAGAAGTGAAATAATGCTCTGACTCAACACTTCACTGCAACTACAAGCCAGTTTCCCATCTCTAAAGTATACTACTTTTTATTAAGGCAGTCTTGTACCCACATAAGTCACCAGCTTGTACATATAAAGAGAACTGCATTAGTATCATTTAAGTGCATGCATATGATTTAATTTTTCATTATATTAATTAACAACATAATTGATTGACTTGTGGGGAAATACACAAAAAGGCTTCCCAGGAAATCCTCTCCAAGTAAGTACATGAAAAAAAAAAACAACAACAATGTTTTCATATGAACGTGCTTGTGATAGGGAAAGGATAGTTTCTGCAGCAACTCCAGCAAGTGCTCCTGGCTCTTTGGAAATGATATTCCATTAAGTTTTTTATTTATAGCCAAACCCTGGTCCTAGTCTAAGATAGCCTGACACCCACAGGAGGCGGCTTGGAATTTGAGAGCATGAGATTACGTAGCTGAAGGCAAAGATTTTGCTTTTTGATTAAGAACTAAACTATACTTTTATACATGATGATATTTTATGTAACTGCTTGCCCATGAATAATCATTTGGGAGTACTTCTGCTACAAAATGACCCTCTGATTGAGCCCTTTGAGCAAACCCATCCTTAAAGATAGACTTTGCTTCAGGATTCAAGGCATAGAATATGGCTCAGAATAAAAAGTCACAGAATTTAATTCCTTCAACTTTACTTTGTCAAGATTTTGGTTATTGTTTTAGTAGAACCAGACTACAAATACGCTGGGTAGAAATAATAATACAAAAATACCTCTCCCAAACAAAAACTGTAAAACATCAATTGATTATTCAAATTAGAAAAAAAACGTATTTCATTTAACAAACCACTAGACTTATCAGCCAGAAAATGATGATTTTTCAAATTGTTTACATTGTGGATGATCGTTTATTGAATTTGTCAAACCTTTGAAGCTTGAAACCTTATAAAACGAATTACTATTTGTTTAATATAAATATTACTAAATAATTTGTTTATTGAAGGTCATTTATTTTCATCATTAGAAACTTACTGGGTATCAGAAAAGCATACATTTTCAAACTGCATTAGTTTACAGGTGATTTTATAAGTCCTTTTGTTTTAAAAAAAATAGCAGATACAGTCAGTGTGAGGAAAAATAAATTCTATTTAAAATTTTGAGACAAAAAATAAAGTTGTGCTGGATTAGAGACCCCAACCGACTTTCCAACCCAAACCCTCTGTAATGAGCACAGAAGAGGCACTCAACCATCTTCTGGATGGTCAAGCGAACTCATTTATGTGTGACAAGTATGCCCCTAAGACTCCCATGAACTGGCACAGCCACAAACCATGGAACTCAGGTATGGACAGCTAGAGAGAAGGCAGAAAAATATCAAAGAAATGGTGTCCACTGTGGTCCCCATCCATGTAAAACTCATTATCTCTGCACTGAGATAAAATACACAAGGTATCTTCAGAACAATTTTAAGTCTGAATATAAACACAAGCAGAATAATAGGGTGTGGGTGGTACCTCAGGGCTGAGAGAGCACAGGCCCCAGGGCTGGTCAGGCTGATCTTGCAATGTCCATTTCTGAAGTCAGGCCCGGGAAGCATTACAGTTTTCTGATCATATAATTAATAATTGCATCTCTCAAGTCTCAGGAAAAGGCAAACCACATACAGTGCAACAAAGATGAAAAGGAAAGCTTTTCTATACCAATAAGAAAAAGATAAACAGACCAGCCCAGTAACAGGGAAGGTAAGTGCTGCACCAAAGAGATACAACAGGCTAATGAAAAAGGAAGCCAGATTCAATCCAACTAGATAACAAATAGCTACTCATTTAAATAATCTAGTGCCACTTTTTACTCAACAACATGGCCAAGGTTGAAAATAATCCTGTATTATTGAAAAGACTTACTGTATTATGGAAAGGACTTACTCAAATATGATGTCTGAGAAAGCATTAGTTACAACTTTTCTGGAGAAATATCTAAAATACTGATGCAAATATTCCAATCCTAGAAATTTTTCTTAAGGAAAATGTGTAAGTTAATGGAAGGAGTTACATATACGTATCTTCAGACCAGGCACAGTGGCTCATGCCTGTAACCCCAGTACATAGGGAGGTTGAGGCAGGCAGATGGCTTGAGACCAGGAGGTTGAGGCTGCAATGAGCCATGACTGTGCTACTGTAGTCCAGCCTGGGTAACCATGTGTCAAAAAAAAAAAAAAAATTCAACCCAGTATTGTTTTTAATGGTAAAAATAACCAGAGTAATAGGTGAGGGAAATTGCATCACAGCCAGCACAGACATAGGCTGAATACTACACAGCCGTTAAAAGCCCTGAGGCTGAAAACTACCTAATGACAAAATATTTTTTATGGCACACTGCTAAGCAAAAGCAGGCCACAATACACTCAGAAAAATGATGATCTCTTTTAAAAAATGTGTATGTGCACATAAAAGCATATATTTTATTCTCATTTTCTAACACCCCCTCATGAAGCACACATAAGGCATACACCAAATTAGTAATAGGTATTTTTTCTGTATTGTGAGATGACAGGTTACTTCTCACTGTGAGCTTTCCAGTGTTTTTAGAAATGAGACTATCACTTCTGTAGCTTGGAGAAGTTATGGAGTTTGATAATATCAGGTCTAATTAGAATCAGCCATATGAGAAATCACTACTTGCAGCTGAATGCTTGGCAAAGAAAAGATGTATTTAAATGAAGCCTTAATGGAGCTCTAAAACTGCATACAAAAGAAATTCTTCAGGTATTGGCAACTCTAAGTCAGACTTGCTAACAAAAATTCTGTGACTGAGATGCAGCTGGCCAGGCGCGGTAGCTCATGCCTGTAATCTCAGCACTTTGGGAGGCTGAGGCGGGCGATCGCTTGAGGCCAGGAGTTTGAGAACAGCCTGGCCAACATGGTAAAACACCGACTCTACTAAAAATACAAAAATTAGCCGGGCGTGGTGGCGCATGCCTGTAATCTCAGCTACGTGGGAGGCTCAGGCGTGAGAATTGCTTGAACTCAAGAGGTGGAGATTGCAGTGAGCCAAGACTGAGCCACTGCACTCAGCCTGGGTGACTGAGTAAGACTGTCAAAAAAAAAGGAAAAAAAAAAAAAGCAGATAAAAACAGATGCAGCTACTGCTAGCCCTGTTCCCACTCTTCACAATGGGCTTGGCTATTGACTAGCAACATACTTCAAAAAACCCCTCTTGCCCCACACATGCTGGACACCCTTACTGAGCGGCAGCCACCTCCATACAACTCCTCTCATGGTGTTGCCTTGAACAAGGAACAAGACCTCAGCAGAGTAATTTTCAAGGAAGATCTCCCTCCCACTTTGGTCCTCAGAGCTTTGTGCATAAACTCACTCCTGCACTGGTCTTCAGAAATCTGGAAACAGTGGTGGAGACATAAAGGAAAATCCTGGGAGTGAAAGAAGAAAAGCCAACCAAAGTTTCCCCTTGCAGGATTCTGTCATCGTGATGGCCAATTTCACCTTGGCAATGCAACCAACAGATGATGGTGCCTCCAACTAGGACTGGCTGTGCAGCTCCTCAGGCAGGAGACAATCAGTGACTTAAGGGACCACTAGGGGGCGATCTAGGAGTGAACAGTTTTCTATTCTTAAGAAAGATAAACCGGGAAGCCCTAATTTCAAACCTTTAGTCATAGGAGGGTACTGGCTCCCAGGTAAATCTTGTTTTTAATTTTAACTATAAATGTAAACAGGGTCTTTCATTTTAACTTCTCTGGAAATGTAAACATAGAGGACTTTCTGAAAGAGATCTGTGAAAAGGCAGGGTATGGCACACAAAATTGATACATTGGAAAATAAATATTTTTTTTCTCTCCCCTGTCCACTTCCCTGGCCATAACCACGGCCTCCTCATACAACCTCCCCCCCCCCCCAAAATAAATAAACCTCTGGCAACAGAGCCCCTAGTGTACCTTTGAGGTTCTATTTATATATTATGCCTATATTTATACAGACAGGCCCAAAACCTTTCTGCAGCAGCAAAGACAATTTCCCCCACCCGGGCTCTCAGCATTTATCTGTAAGCCTCATGTGGCAATTAGTTACTTACTGTGCAGTGAGGGCTCTCGTGTTGGTGTTTAACTCTCCTACGCTGCCTCAAATCCTTTGTGGAAGGAGGCAAGATATAAACAATAATTTTTAAAACACACAGGCTTACTCTGTTATTTCCATTTCTTATGTGTTTTGACTCTTCCTTTTTTTATTTTCCAAGCCCCCTGTGAGGAAGCGACTTTGTCCTCATAACCACACTGGAAACCAGCGACCTGGGGAAGGGATGGTGTCAGGGTAACATGCTCCCTGAGCACCTACCGTGGGACAGGCACAGGGTGGACTCAGGAGGGGACAGACCCCTGTGGTCTCTGCTAAGGCGCAGGAACTGGACCTCTGTTTGTATGTTTGTCCCCTAATTTCTCCAACATGTGGGAACCAGGCTGATCATTTCCTCTCTCCTGCCTCAGTTTCCTCTTCTATAAAAACAAGATCATTGAACGAGATGGTGGCTAATGTCCCTTCTGGATCTCACAGTGCTATGGCTCAAAGGGGCATTCCCTCAGTACTTGCTAACTTACTGATAAATTAAATTTTGAGTCTTGGAGGGCAAGAAGCATCTCTCACCTGAGATCCTGTAGGAAAATCACAGAAAAATTTAATTTTAAATTGGGGATTCAGGCTTTTAGGCCTTTCCGAGGAAAACAGCCTCTTCTCTTACTGCCTAAGCAACTCCTAGCAGTAACTTTCAACTCTGATTGAATAATCAGTTCTTGCCCAAAGATGCCCGACTAAATATCAAACAGACAACTTCCTGCCTTGAATCCTGGTATGGGTGGGCAGCTCTTCTCTATGACTTCCCTGAAAACCTGCTGCAAATGTTTCCACCTGAGGAAATCAGGGGCCGGGGCCTCCAGCCACCCTTTCCTTGAAAGCAATAGTTGCAAATGTTTTGAAAACAACAGATTAAAGAAGCAGCAACAACAAAAAGCCATTTGTTTCTTCTACCATGACTGATTCATTTGTCCTACACTGGAGGTTGGGGGTGGAGGAGGAGAGGCCCTCAAACAAATGTTTCCTATCAGAGGCAAGTATTTTGATAATCAGGAAAATACCAAATAGATTTGCAACCAGCTTGGAAAACTACTTAGCTTGAGGATTCAACAGGATCCCTACTGCACGCTTTCTAACTCCTGTAGCTAACTGTCACGTAATTCTTCAGCCAGAACTCAAGAACGACCGTAATAAATATAGCTCATGGGTGTTTAAACTAGTGCTCCTTACGTATGACCTTTTATGTCTGGTCTTGCCTGGAAACTGGTGGCTCCATCTCTAGATCTCCACCCAAGAAACACTAGCACATATACACGTGCAAGGAAAAAGGTCTAAGAAGGCTTGCAGCACCACAGCTTGGAAAAGCAAAATAACTGCAGTCTAAATATCCAGTAATAGGGGAATGAATAAAGCATGTGCCCTATGCCAGTGAAGAGGCCTGAGCAGAAGGAAATGTAAAAGACCACATAAACACAATATACAGAAGGAAAGAACACACATAATTGATAAAGACTGACCCCTGAAGTGGGGAGGAGGCTGGTTCGGAGCTGGGAGTGGAGGAGGTAGATCCAAGGACAGGTTTAATGATATATGTATAGTCACCTCCCCGTTATCCTCTAGGGATACATTGCCAGAGTCCAAAGGCAGGCCTGAAACCAAAGATGATACCAAACCCTACATACACGACATTTTTTTCCTATCTATACACACCTATCATAAAGCCTAATTTATAAATTGGGCACAGTTAGAGATAATAAAACAGACCAGTTAAAACAATATACTGTAATAAAAGTTACATATGCATGTGGTCTCTTTCTCAAAATTCCTTAAGATAGGTACTATACTGATCTATTTTCAGATCATGGTTGACCACAGGTAACTGAAACCTTGGACAGAGAAACCGTGGCTAAGGGTGGACCACTGAAATACTCTACAATTCTAACACGAAAATGTGTAGGAAAAGCATTCAGATATCACTTTTCAACATACACACAGAAGGAGAAAACAAAACACTGAAGGCAGAGGTGGCAAAATGTTACCAGTGGCTACTTTTCTATGGCAGAAATATGGGTGACTTCGTTTCTCTTTCGTGTTTTTCTCCATTTTTCACTCCTCTCTTACCCCCAATTAAAAAAACAATTAAGCAAGCCTGTATGGCACTGTGGTCTCTGAGACTCTCGCCATCAGGGAAAGTGAAGTCTACTGAAGAAGGCTGTAGCCAACGCAAAAACAGAAAGGTCCAAGCAGGAAGTGCGATGACTCGCTTAGCCCATCGTTGCCCATGCTAGAAAAGTGGTCAACCTTTATAAACCACCCCTACTCCAGCCCTGGGTGTCCGCTGGGCCCCCTGTCTGCATCCTCTAGAGCTGGGTTTCCAGGGGGTGAATCCGGTGGGATTTCATACTTGGTTCTGCTTGTGCATTTGGACATTCTTGGTAAGTCAAGCTTTTCCCTTCTTATTTTCTGATTGCCTCCAAAGAAGATGGTTTGCTGCACGCCTCCCCTGCAATCCCATCCTGGAGCCAATGAGGGGAACAGAACTGGGGATGGAGGCAGATAATGGCAGCATTTCTCACTGACCTAAAGTACCGTCCACCTCGCCAGCAGACAAAGCAGGGCATGTTGTAAAAAGCAGTTCTGCTGGCAAACAGCTAACAAATCCATGTATTTGCAACCAAGGATTGGCGGCCGCATCTAAAACAGACACCTCATTGTGCTTGGTTTAAAAGGAGCCCTTGGAAGCAGGGCCTTTCAGGCTGACAGTTAAATCACAACGGCCCATATTTACATGAACGGCTTCCAACCGTCTGGGCGAATACATAATATTTCCATTTCACAGAAACCAGGGATGGTGACAACACTGAAGCCAGAGAGACCAGAAAGTAAACCTCTGATTGGTACGAATGTGTTTCAGCAGCAGAGCTTAGACGCTTGCAGGAGTTAACGCGCTCCTTCAGTAAGCAAGTTTGTTGCTGTTTTTAATGCCGTGACAAATATAACAGATCAGCATACACACACCTAGGTGTCTCACGAAGGCTTTCTACTCATTAAATCAAGTGTGTTCCTGTGAGTGCTTTCAGCCACTTGGGCATTAGCAGGGAAGCTGTGTGATTCTTTGGTTCTTATTAAAAGCTAGGGAAGCACAACTCAGTAAGCCCCTCACAGCAGCGAACCGTTCCAAATTCAGACAGGAAACACCTGGAACTCTGCACTCCACTCGGAACACACTTTACATTTCAAAACAGATGATTCTAAATTGTTCATAAATATTTGTCTTGTTTCAATAAAACACTCTTCAACCAGTTTCATAAACCCTTGGTTCAGAAGGCTAAAAAACGTACACGCTACTAGGCATCCACATTCTTTTCACATTGCATATATTTATGTGGACAATATCCTGGAAACATAAAACCCAATGGCAGGCGTTTCATAGCGTCATATAGGAATTTTAGTTTTTTTTTTTTTTTTTTTTTTGGTTTTTGTTGTTGTTGTTGTTTTTTGTGGGGAGAAGCACTACTCTCTCCTTCCATAAATAAAGCCCAGTTGCACTTGTTTTCTAAATAAAAGTGCATTGAAATATAAATTAAACTCAAGTTTTTTTTTTTTTAACTTGCCTATTACAGTAAACAAGACCCAGACAAACTCTTCTGGAGGCTTAGAAAAGCTTTAATATAATTGATTATTAAACCTCCAGCTATAGGATAGGATCATACTGAAGGCCTTGTAGCCAAATATTCCCTCATACTTGAACATGCTGAGCGTTTTAAAATGTTTCAAAAAACTGTTTTTAAAAAGACACTAAAATGAAAAGTAGCTTAGCATATAAAACTAAGCTTTAAAAGCCATTTCTGTACATTTTTAGTGTCCAGATTTTCTACCATGTACATGGACATGTAGTGCTTTATTTTAATGTATAATTTGATAATCAGAAAAATGACAATGATTTACACACACACCCAAGGAGGAAAGAATGGGGTACCAACAGACAGTTTCCAGGTGCTGAGATTGCAGAGGCTCCAGCTGCAACCTCAAACGCAAGCCAGCCTGCCAGTGCACTATGAATCTAGCCCAGAGACCTCCAAAGTCAAAAACAGTGCAACCCAGGTTTCCCAAGAGTTAAAAGGGAAAGTGGGTCACTTCGAAGTACTGTCCAAAGATTGCTACAAGTGAGCTGCTCATAGTCATCTTCTTCTTTTTAAACTGTTATAATTAAAAATTCTTCAACTGACCATAAATTTCTTATTCTGGTCTAACTAAGAAGTATCAGCACACTGTTCCTGGTAAATGAAGATTAGGTATGGCGGTGATAAGAGATTTCATAGAGGCTCTTTGGAACCATAAAAGGCAGTTGTTATAGGTAATGATAAACTAATTCTGAATACATCAGGCAGCAGATGCTCAGCCCTAGGTTAATAATTAACGTGCTGGACCCTGGCCAGTTAAGAAGTTGTTTAACCAACACCGCGAGAAGCAAACCTGTTAACATTCACTTGTCCCTAACTACAGCCACTGTTTTCTTTCTCTACACTAACTACCCCGCAAATAAGTTTTCACCTTTCCTTGCCTCAAACCAAGAATTTAACATGGAGGTCCCGAACTAAGACCTAAGCATAAAGCTCATTCAATTTTCTAAGATTTTTGAACACCTTTACTGAACCAACCAAAGAAATATTGCTCTCCCACTAGACTAAAATATTCTGAACCACAGTTGAATGGTAATTGGTAATGGCTTAGTTTGTTGTTCTTGGATGAATTTTTATTGCACTTGAAAAGACATCCCCACAAAATTTAAGTGCATTGATGAAATTATATTTCAGAGATGACACAACAGAAAAAGCTTATTTGTTTCTATATGTAAACTTTTTGTCTTTCTAATTGGTACATTCACAGATAGGATATTTAAGGCTCAGGCTGCCACTGTCAAACAAAAAAATCCATTCGAGACATTTAATCTAATTTTAGTAACAATGCATTTGAAGAAGGTGATTAGTAATACAAATGTAAAATTGCCTTTGGTTAGGATAAGCAAGACAAACAAAGGATACTTAGAAGTACTTGTGTTGTCTTCAGGATTAGGGAATGCTGCTTTGATCATGTTGAAAGGAAGATTGAAGAAAGATTGAAAAGCTGGGTCTCTATGGTAGAAGGTCTGGGATCTGTTTATTCTACTTAGTTCAAGTTGGAATTAATGCTGTTTAACATTTGGGATGACTCTAAACTACTCTTCAGGGTTAGGGCAGCCCTGAAGCAAATGGATGATCTAGGCAAATGGACTATAATGTGTAATCTGTGCATGTGTGTAACAATAAAATATGGTTCTATCAAGATTTTGGTTGAAAAAAGATAATGATAAAAGAGCTGGGCTGGAAGACTGGGTGGGGGAATGAGAGTGGTACTCAGGGTTTACTTAGGTCTTATTTAGGCAAATTTTCTGGTCTTGATTTGGGCTACAAGGGCCATGAATATACAAATATACTTAAATCCCTACATTTTCAGTAAACATATGACATAAGAAATTTCAACCCCAATAGGTCTGAATCTTCTATATTTTGAACTTCTCATCGGGCACCTAGTCAATGGTTGAGGGCTGATCTTCTGACTTGCTTTCCTGGCTGACCAGTGCTGGTTCTTTAACCCAATTAATGTCAGAATTCCAAGCAATGAACTATCTAAGCTTGTTGGTTTCATCCTGGCAGAAATGAACATAATCTTGAGCTAAAATTGTACAGTTGTGGTCCAACAATAATGACAGGTACCAACAAAGGCTTACTGTGTTCCAGGTACAAAGATAAGCATCTCATCTGCATAATCTCATTTAGCACTTAACAATTCTGTAAGGGAAATATTATCCATAAACCCATTTTACAGATGAGGAAACAAGCTCAGCTAGATTACAAAGTGAGAAAGCGACAGAAGCCACATCTAAATCTAGTACATCTGACTGTAAAGCAAAATCCCCCACACTGTTTTCTAACATGAATAACCACCCCCACCCCAAGAATTTACCCCTACAAATTCATTGGTGGTCCAGAAACAAAGGGCTCCAACGACGCAAAGGCCAGGTGTCCTTTTCTGACTAGGTAATTGGGTGACAGCCTCCTTTTCCACCAAAAATCAGCCCTGCTAAATCACCTAGAAATAAATGTGCTTCTCTCCCAACTCCTAAAAGTTCCTATAAGGAAATGACTTCATTCACACATTACAGAATCTCTATTTCAAATATCACTCCACCCAAGATTTTTAAAAGATGGATTTCCACAGAAAAGCAGAGCCCAAGATATATCTAAATCATACTCTGGAAATCAGCTCTCAGCTCCCTTTTATTTTTCCTTTCCAAAAAACTAGCTCTGGACAATTATATTGCAGAGATGACATCAAGACTCAAAGCTAAATTTAGTTATCTATAACTGTTAGAGCCATTTTCACATGGATTTCAGTCAAATTTTAATTTAAATAACGCATGAGTGAGAAGTCCTTTTAAAAAGTATAAAATAAAAACAAGACAAAACCAGGCCTATACACATTCCTAAAATAATAGTCCCCAAAGTGTAACTGCTTCTCATTTTTAATGTATCCTTTCAGATAAAAGCTATACCAGTATATAGATCTCATTTTAAGAATAACTTCTATAAATGCTTGCCACAAAGTTTGAAGATCAGTCCAACTGTGCATTTGGAACTCTATTTCATTCTTTTTAATAAGGCTCCCTGTGGTAGAGATGTATTGTTATTTAACATTTAGCTTGTTTCTAATTTGTGAGAAAGGGATATACTGTGGTGGTGTGGGTTTCCATTGCATAATGTTACAAGTAGCATTCTTGCGTGCATGTATGTGTTCCTGTATACATACATAGCTTGGCATACTCTTTTGTGATTACATCCACAGTGTAGATGATGGAATTTTTAAGCCAGACAGCATGAAAATTTTAATTTTAATAGACATTGCCAAAAGCTGCACCAATGTAAATTCCCACTAACAGTTTATGAATGCTTATGTCAACACATCCATCCATGTTGCCTATTATTCAACTGTTACATCTTTGCCAACATCATTTGGTTGTGCATTTTCTTAATTAAGAATGAAGTTGAATACCTCTTCATATGCTAACTGATTATATTCTTAGCTTAATTTTCTATTGTGTAGTGTGTCTTTTTCCTTAACATGTAGAAACATGGTAGGAAAGGAGAAAATTAGCCCCTCATCTGCTCTTGCCAGTGTGTTATTTTTTGCCACATGTAAGTTTTAAATTTTTATATAGTCAAATGACCAATCTTTTTCTTCATGGTTTCTGCGTAGGCTTGATAAAAAATAGATTTAGATTCAGATCTATAAATAGGTACCCATGAAAAATGTAGAAACAACCCTGGCCAAAATTATCCTCAAGTTCTGACATTTAAAACAAACACTCCAGAAAACGTTTACACTTGTTACAGGACATGGAGTCCTGGATACCTGCCCAAACCTTCCAGAGCCGAACTCTACAAGTCCATTTATGGTCTTGGTCTGGTGCTGGCTGTGCTCATGTGCCTACCGATTGGGCTGTGAGGAGCGTTTTGGGTGAAAGCAAACACTACACACAATGGAAAGCTGAGTACAAGTTGCTGTGCTGAGTTATCACAGCCATGCTGACGTTTTGGTGGCTCTTCCTCAATCCTGGTAACCCAAATTCCATCACTATGGGGAGAATACGAAGTGCTTATGTCACTTCCTACCTGGGGAGAGTACTCTTGGTCTACCACCAAGGGCGTGTTGAAACAGTGTGAACATCTGAAGGGAGGTGTGTGTGCATCTACCCTATCACATGTGGAAGGATGGAAAGGTGATTCAGTGGAAAGATCCAGGCTTAAAATCTGGATCCTCCATTTCCTAGCTCTGTGACTTTGGCTAAACCTGTATAATTTATATGTGTGACTAACATTTGGCAAGTTATAATACAATTCAGAACAAACCACAGTTTCTTTTAAATTTATACTTCTAGTTTACCAAGGATTTTCCAAGAGGTCTTCTATGTGAAAAAAGCTATGTTGGTCATGTTTCTACATGAAAGAGCTCTCAAGACGACATTGCATAATTATTGAGAACTCTTTGGCACCTAAAATTTACTTATAGAAGAATAGATACCAGGTAAACAAAAGCCCTCAAAGTTAATGTTCCAGTGAGGCTAAGGCCTAAAAGGATGCTAACAGATTCTTTAAAAGGCTGAATGAAATGTACGCAAGAGAATATTCTCAAAATGGCAGGGAAGAAACTAGAGGATATTTGTAGAATCTGTAGCCATGGCAATCAAAATATTCAGTATGCCATATAATTGAATCCAAATCTGTAATCTACACATCTGCTTTGAAAATGGTTTCGTATTTCACAAGCAAGATGATGTAGAGTTTCTGTAATGTATAATACTTTGGTAATATGTTTTGTGGATCAAAATATTTTCCAGCATCAAAATTATAAATGGGTTAAGACAAAAACAGCTGACCTCACATGCATGACTAAAATCAGTTTCTTTGATGCGGGATGCCATACAGATAGGGCGACTATAACCATTAAGTCTTTCAGGTCAAAGCAAAGAATACACATAACTGGAGATGAAAAGAGTGAAACAATCCTCAAAACATTAAAAATAGAATTACCATATGATTCATCAACTCCACTTCTGGGTATATACCCCAAAGAACGGAAAGCAGGGCCTTGAGGAGATATTGGTATGCCCACATTCATAATTGCATTATTCACAATTGCCAAAAGGTAGACACAACCCAAGTGTTCATTTTAGCAGATGAACTGGTAAACAAAATGTGATATACAATGTCGTATTATTTAGCCCTAAAAAGGAAATTCTGATACATGCTATAACATGGAAGAACGTTGATCTTATACTAAGTGAAATAAGCCAGTCATAAAAGAACAAATACTATTATGATACCACCTATGCAGTATCTAGAGTAGTCAAATTCAAGAGGCAGAAAGGAGAATGGTGGTTGCCATGGGCTGAGGGATGGGGAAATAGGTAATTATTGTTTAAGAGATATAGTTTCAGTTTGAGATAATAAGAAAGTTGGGGAGATGGATGATGGTAAAGGTGGCACAATAATATGAATGTGCTTAATGCCACTGAATTGTACACTTAAAAATGGTTAAGGTGGTACATTTTATCTTATATTTTTACCACAATATTTTTAAAAACTTAAAAAAGACTGAGGTATACGTACTTTCTCAGTTTGCTTGGGCTGCCATAATATAATACCATAGTCTGGGCGGCTTATAAACAACAGAAATTTATTTTCACAGTCCCCAGAGGCTGAGAAGTCCAAGATCAAGTCACTGACAGATTCAGTGTCTGGTGAGGGCCTGCTTCCCGGTTCATGGTCGGTGCCTTCTGTCTTCACATGGTGGAAAGGACTAGGCAATTTTCTGGGGCCTCCTTTATAGTCACTAATTCCATTCATGAAGGCAGTTGTCATGGCCTAATCACCGCCCCAAGGCCCCACGTCCGAACGCCATCACTATGGAGACTGGGTTTCAACCCATGACTGTTGTGGGAGCACAAGTATCCAGCCCACAGCACCTATGCAGTGAGGTTCCCTGAGGAAGCAGATGACATACTTAAGATGCATCAGGTCTACTTGCAAAGTAGGTGCAGAGGGCAGAATGTGCTTGGAAAAGGTGTGGTGAGTTCAGGAGGTTTCCCTCCACAGCCACAGTGGGCAGAATGTGCTTGGAAAAGGTGTGGTGAGTTTAGGAAGTTTCCCTCCATAGCCACAGTGGGCAGAATGTGCTTGGAAAAGGTGTGGTGAGTTCAGGAAGCTTCCCTCCACAGCCACAGTGGGCAGAATGTGCTTGGAAAAGGTGCCGAGTTCAGGAAACTTCCCTCCACAGCCACAGCCAGCTCCAGACAACCTCACTTTTCTACTTCACTCTGATCTCCCGCAGGGCTCCCGTTGGCCACACCCACCTGGAAGCCAGCAAGCACTGGTTGATGGAGTCTCCTGGGCAGACAATAGGGTGGGAAAGAGTGGGTAAGAACAGCAAGGAGGTTCAGCAAAATCTACACACAGCATGAAGAGGAGGCCAGAACACACAGCTAAATGAAAAACAGCAAGCAATGGAACAGGAGGGCTGGTATGATGTGAATCACAGTAAGAGGAGGGGGAAATGTCAGCACGAAGGGTATTATCTACCAGCAAACCCAGAATAGAGTCTAAAACGGATACACACCAAGCTGACAAGAATGTTAACTTCTGTGGCAAAGATGAGAGAAAGAAGGAACTTTAATCTGCAGTGTTTCAAATTCTTCCAAGAGGAATGTGTTCACAGGCTTCATGGAGAGTTCAGCATTAATTTAAAAACAGTAAGTGTAATCATTAATTGTTTTTATAAAATGGAAATATCTCCAGCTTTTGCATGGGTTAGGCAGCCCATGCCCAGGCATGTCCTGGAAGCCCTAAGTGAGTAAAGAGTTCTAAGAGAAAAATCATCAAATATGTCAAGCTATGGCTATGCCAGTGGTTCTCAAAGCGTGTTCTCCAGATCAGCAATATCACATCACTGGGAACATGATAGGAAGGCAGATTTTTATACCCGACCCCAGAAATACTAACTCAGAAACCCTGGGATTGTCTACCAGGGAGAAGGTTACATGTGATGTGGTGGGGCCAACGTCTAAGGCAAGGCATTGCTAGACTTGATGGGCCAGAGCTGCGATAGACAGCAGTACAGGCTGTACAATGCTCCTACAACTGTAGGAGGTGCTATTCACACAGTCTATGATGAGAATGGCGTTCCCTGGGGGTGGTGTAGTGCAAAACCTACATCCTATACCTGTCAGCCTTTAAAGCAGTGGGGAACATGTAAGAGTTGTAGGCAGGCAGAAGACATCATCAGATTTGCATATGGGAAGACACCCTTGGCACCCTGCTTAGAGAAGAAAGAGGTAATGGGTATCTCTGGGTCTGTTAATTAGCTACCTCAAGAGTAAACTAGGCTGGGTGTACTAGTTCACACCTGTAATACCAGCACTTTGGGAGGCCAAGGTGGGCGGACAGTTTGAGCCCAGAAGTTGGAGAGGAGCCTGGGCACCATGGTGCCGCCTTGTCTCTACTAAAAATAAAAACATAGCTGGATGTGGTGGCATGTGCCTGTGGTTTCAGCTACTTGAGAGGCTGAGGCAGGAGGATCACTTGAGACAGGGAAGGCTGCAGGGAGCTGAGACTGCACCACTGCATGTTCCAGCCTCGCCAGCACAGCAAGACCCTGCGATAACGACAACACCACCACCACCACCAACACGAGTGAACTAAAGTATAAGACACTTTGAATGGAATCTAAGTTGTCCTTATAGCCCAATTCAGGCCTCCAGATACTTGGGTCTCAAAGAGCGGAGGGGCAGGGGAAGGAAAAAGGAAGACAATTAAAGACTCCCAAGTCCTACATTACATGCATGTGTGTACACACACAAGCACACACACAGAGAAAAAAATGAAGGTGGGTGTGGGAGGAGCAGGGGCAAGCAGGTGTTGATGAGGAAGAGGTGAGCCCCTTGGGCAGGTAGTTTGAGGAAGAACCCTGAAGCTAGAGGGCAGGTCTGGCTGGTGATACTGATTCAAAAGCCATCAGCACCCAGATGATAATGCAGCTACAAGCAAGGCTAAGATCACTCAAGGTGTGTGTAAACACTGGAAAATCAGTGGGCTGGGGCCAGAGCCCCGAAGAACCTCTACATTTAAGAACAGGAGCTAGTGGGGGAACACGTTGCACATGGCTTGGAAGCCAGGCAGCTGGAAAAGGCCAGCAGGAATACAACCAAAGAACTCTTGGCACGGCACAGTCCAGGATTTAATTCAAGTGAGACGTGTCAGCAAGAGAAAAAGGAGGAGACAAGCACAGGGAAGTGCAGCCAATGTATGTTTTCCCTCAGGAGCACAGGGCTGCTGGTGGACTCTTTAAATGGGTCAGTGTGCATGCCACTCGGTCAGCACCCCTCCTCTACTCAGCCTCAAGAAAGACTTCATGCTCTGGACATCTTTTCCGGGGCCAGTGCACAGCCCCTCAGACCCCTGTTAACTCTCATTTTGAGGAGCTGAGATCAGCTGAGGAAAGCTTCGCCAAGCTTCAGAGGGTCAGAATGTGCATTTGGGAGGGGCAGGCGGGCAGATGGCGCCAGATTAAAAAGATGCTGGGCTCGCTCACTGCTCTGAGGTCTCTGAATTGCCTCCAGCACAGCAGTGTCAAATCAGGAACTCCATCATATGACCTAAAACCTTGTGAGTCTCTCCAAAAGACTTAGCCTGCTACAAGACACTGAGGGGGAAGACAGACACACTTCCAGAGGGCTTAAGATTCTAGAAGCCCAGCATCCACCAGATGCCTGCTGAAGTTGATGGCTGTTGCACACTCTGTAGTAAGTCTAAACCATTTTTCATACTGCCTTGTAATTGCTTATTGTTTTTAACCTCTTCCACCCCACAACACCTCTCCAAGTAGACTGTAAAATCTCTAGAAAACAAATTTGTCTTGTCTCTGTATCTTTCCTGCCCAAATTGGGGCTGCCCTGCAGTAGCAGGCCCTCAGAAATGTATGTTAAATACCTGTTGACATGGGGAAGGACGATTTGTAGAGGCAGTAGTTGTACACACCTCTCCTCTGTTTTGTCAAAGACTTGAGCGTAGTGAGTGGGGTTGATAAACTACAGCCTGTGAGCCTAATCTGGCCCATGGGCCGTTTCTGAAAGGCTTATAAGCTTTTCAGTGGTTGAAATAATAATAATATTTTATGACATGTGAAAATTATATGAAATTCAAATTTCATTGTCCATAAATCCAGTTTTATTGAAATACAGCCACACCCATTCCCTTTCATCTTGTCAGTGGCTGCTTTCATGCCACGTCAGTAGCGTTGAGTAGTTGCGACAGCGACAGTATAACCCACAAAGTCTAAAATATTGACTCTCTGGCCCTTTACAGAAGTATGCTGGCCCCTGAACAACAGTAACACTAAATGTGGAGATACACATGAGATGTACATCCAAATACAATCTTCCTCACAAATGGAATTCTTTTTAACTTTTAGACTTTCCAGTTACTGACATAAAAATGAGAGAATTTTAACTTACCTTGGGAGCACAAGCATCAAAACAAAGCAGTGCTGTAAAGTGAGCAGGCTGTGTGCTCAGAAAGGCTTGTATTCGTCACCATACTGACAATGTCTAACAGGTTGTACTTACTTTCTAGGCCTCGGTCTCCTTATCAGTAGAAGGAGCACAATGGTAAGACCTTAAAAATTTGATATGAGAATCAAATAACTGAGTGTTTCCCTCTTAACCTGGTATCTGACCTTTGGAAGCACCTGATAAATGGAACTCCAATAATTTTTCTCTTTGTTTTTATAGGAATATTTCACTTTACAGAAGATATGCTGTTTAACAGTTGTACCTAATATGAATTACTTGTATCAGACAGCAGTTTCTACATTTTATGACAAAATTGGAATTACTACTTCTAGGACACAATGGTTAACTATGAATTCACTCAAACCTCAGTGATGAGTGTCTAAACGAAAAGTTACGATAGTACAGCATGTTCTAGCCAGTGAAATACGACAAGAAAAATACAATAAAAGAAAGAAAGCTTTTCTTTTCTTTCCTTTTTTTTTTCTTTTTTTTTTTTTTTTGAGACAGAGTCTCGCTCTGTTGCCCAGGCTGGATTGCAGTGGCACAGTCTTGACTCACTGCAACCTCCACTTCCCTGGCTGAAGTGATTCTCCTGGCTCACCTCCTGCATAACTGGGACTATTGGCATGTGCCACCATGCCCGAGTAATTTTTGTATTTTTAGTAGAGACAGGTTTTCACTATGTTGACCAGGCTGGTCTTCAACTTCTGACCTCAGGTGATCCACTCACCTTGGCCTTGGAAGGTGCTGGTATTATAGTTATAAGGTACCATGCCTGGCCAAAAGGAAGAGATATTTGAAAGAGAAAAACAATTCTCATTATTTAGAGATGACATAATGGACTACCTTAAAAAAACTTTAGAGCAAACTATAATACCATTTATTTAAATAATCATAAATTGCAATAGCTATATATTTATGTATACATATTGATATATACTTATATACAAATACACACATTTATGGATATAAAATATCAAAACAACAAAAGCATTGTATAGTGATTCTCTGCAGGAAGAAAAAAACTCAATATTTTACTGAGGGTCATAAGGAATGTTATAATATGAATTACAGCCCTTCAAATAAATGAAAAATATGACCACAAAAACAGAACAGTTGGTTAAAGGTCCAAAGAAAAATATGACGGCACAACTACAGGGATGGAAGGGCTTCAGACAAGCATCAACTCAATGTTACACAGCAAGACAGCACACAGCCCTCCCATTGCTCTGATGTCCTTGGCCAGTGCTTTCCGGAAGCTACATTCATTTAGGAATGAACAGATGCAACTGGCAGAAAGCAGGCAGAAGCCTTTTCAAAAAGCAGCAGGAAATGAACAAGTAGAGAATGCACTCACTGAGACCCTGGCAAAGGATCCAAAGTGTTCTGCAAAAGGAGTTCAGAGCCTGGGAGTAAGTTTACTAGATTTACAAATCAGTAATGAATGATTTCAGTGAAACGAAATATTGCTTACAAGCAGATAGCAAAGGGCATGCTTACACTTCCCTGGGACCTCTCCTTTCACAAGGCACTGTATTCTGGGTATTTGGGAAACATTTAGACTAAAGGGCTGATTTTACTATTTAATACAGAAACCTGCAAAAAAGAAGGCATGGCAAGATACCATCATCCATTTTAATAGTCAAGGCTGTAAATATATCAAAGAATTCTGGAGACTAGAAGACAATCTAGCTGCAAAATTAAAAAAAAAAGTTGAGGTTTAATTTATGTAAAGTTAAGAAACTATAAAACTCCTTTCTCCTAAAGATATTTAAAGTAAGTCTTTAAAAAAGCTTAAAAACCACAGTGATGCATATTACCACTAGCAGTCTGAAGGAAATCACAGGGAGATTTCAAGTTCCCTCTGAGTAACAAATTAGTCACTCCGAACAGATCAAGTTCAGCTTTGGAAAAAACAGTGACCTCTGAAAGCACAGTCTTTGACTGCTGTGGGCCACTCATCACAGGCTGCCTGTCCTACAAGCACATGGTCAGGTGTGCCGTTTGAGATCAGAAAGCCTCTTTATTAAAAATGAAAGAGAACTTGGTCTTCTCTTGCTGCTTTGATGTGAGATCAACAATTTCTAATAAAAGGGATTTTTTTCCCCCTAGACAGGGCTACAGACTAGAAATCTATGTTTAAAAGGATATGTTTTCATTGGCAAGCTCCAGTTTAATTAATTTCGATTTATAAAGGAGTAGCAAAGGTTAGTGACATTGTTACCCAGGCATGCAAATTACAAGTGAACATAATTCTAGTTTACATTTTGGGAAAATATTCAGCATGTCTCAGGAGGTGAAACATACCACAGAAGGGCAGGAGATGTATACTTTTCATATACATGTGAAAGATCATATATATATATGAAAATCATAAATGTGAATCATATATATGAAAATCATAGCTCTAATAAATTATATATTATAAATAAACATAATATATATTTATAATATATATAAAAGTATATACATTATATAATTTAAAAATAAATTACCTCCTATGGCTGAGTCAAAAGGTATGGGTAGGAACTAGCAGAAGGATTTTTCACTATGTGGCTCTGTTAAAAGCAGAGCAAATAAGTTAACATTCGTTAATTTTATGCATTGCATGTTTCCACATTTACAATAACTATGCTTTTTTGGGGGCTTCCTTGCTCATAGTTACGATTTTGTTAAGTCATATACGTGTGTGTGTGTGTGTGTGTGTGTGTGTGTGTGTGTGTGTGTGTGTACAGGCAGAAGAATGCCATGTTTTATGAACACATGTCAGTTTCTAAGGAATCAAGCCCCATAAAAGACCACTGAGGAAATATTTGGAGGCAGAACTTCAAAACTTCTCCTTCCTTCTGTTTTCCCACATTTGGGAGAAGGGAGAGGATTTGTGAAATGTGGCCAGTTATAGGCATTCAAGAAAAGGCTGAATCGCTTTCATGTTCATAAATTTGAACATATGTAACAAAATAGAGAAGGCACTAAATCTGGAAAGGCAGCTGTAGAGTCCTTTTTCAACTGATTGGGAATACGTTTTAAGCTCAAAGTATTCTTTACCAATAACCACATGCACACATGATGAGCAGCTACTCCATTTGAGCCCTGGTATCCAGATTTTTCCCATCTCTAGGTTCACACATAGTGTCCTTTCTGCCAAGGACAGGCATGCTGCTCCCCACTTGCTGCCTCCTGTATTTTCTGGGTCTCACTCTGTCAGCCAAGGCTTCCCGGATTCGCCAGTCTCACATGGTTTTCCACGCTTGTTTCTCTCATCTCACCCTGTCTCTTTCCTTCGCCACACTTGGCTGTGCACTGTCTTTATCTCTGCTTCTCTTCTGTTCTTTCCCCACTGGACTGTGGGCTTCTTGAGGGCAAGAACCCGTTGTGTCAGTAGAGCCAGACATTAGGATGTCATGGTGAAAATATAGGCTTTAGACATAGATTGCTGGGTCCCAATCTCAGCTCTGCTGTGCACAGGCTGTGTGATTTCAGCAAGTTACTGAGCCTCTCTGGGCAGTAGTTTCTTCATCTTAAGGGGATGTAGGATTAATATTACCTACCTCATGTTTTTTCTATGCTTAAAATCAAAAGTGATGATGCAAGGAAAGCATTTAACATGCTTTCTGGCACATAGTAAGTCTTTCGTAAAGTGAGCACTATTATTATTCACCATTGTATATCTAATGCCATCCATAGCCTCAATACTAAGATGCTGAATAGTCATTAAATCAATTTACTTATATATTTATAATTACATCAGAGTATTCCCACACCAACCCATAAAGTAACCGCATACCCATTCCACAGATAAGGAACTAGAGAGCTGGAGACTTCTGTTTTCTAAGACCCCTCCTTGCCAGCATAAACCCAGAAAATTATCTCTATTACATCTCTCCTGTCAGGTTTTCTCATCAACTTTGCATGCAGGAGCAGTCAGAAACAAAGCAAAATATATCTATGAAGAACAAATCTGTAGCCATCAAACCAAAGCTTATTCAATTATGAATTGAGGACATAGAGATGGGGTGATGTAGAGAATGTGCATATTCTCCAGTCCTGTCCCATAAACTCTTTGAGTCTTAGGTTTTTCTGAGACAGTCTTGGTCTGCTGCCCAGGCTGGAGTGCAGTGGCATGATCTCAGCTCACTGCAACTTCCACTTCCCGGGTCCAAGCAAGTCTCCTGGCTCAACCTTCTGAGTAGCTGGGACTATAGGCATGTGCCACCATGCCCAGTTAATTTTTTTTTTTTTTTTTGAGATGGGGTTTCGCTCTTGTTGCCCAGGCTGGAGTGCAATGGCATGATACTGGCTCACTGCAACCTCTGCCTCCAGTGTTCAAGTGATTCTCCTGCCTCAGCCCAAGCAGTTGGGATTACAGGTGTCCATCACCATGACAGCTTTTTTTTTTTTTTTTTTTTTTTTTTTTAATTTTTAGTAGGTTTCACCATATTGGCCAGGCTGGTCTCAAACTTCTGACCTCAGATGATCCACCTGCCTTGGCCTCCCAAAGTGCTGGGTTTACAGGCATGAGCCAACCGCACCTGGCTGAGTCTTAGTTTTTACCTTCTATGAAATGGGGACAATATAACCTTCCTGTTGCACAGTGGTAAGGATGAAAGGAGATGATACATGGAGAAGGCCTCATGCATGGCTTGGCATTAAGTAGGTGCTTGGTAAAAGACAGCATCCATTACTCACTTCCTATCCTCCCCACAGGATATAAACCAGTAAATGGTTTTTAAGGTCACAAGTTATGCTTCATCCTGGATCTTAACAATTCAATATTGAAAATCCATTAGAAACAGATATTTTGCTTTCATAGTAAAAGGCAGCCAGAATGCTGAAGACCTAGAATGTGCAGTAGGTATTGTTAGGCAATTCTTTCTCAAAGCTTCCAATTTCTCTTATGATAAAATACAAAGAATCAAAAACTCCATCTGTACTAGAATCTGACTGTCAGCCTCGCTATTTCCAATTCCTAAATCTAGGACATGAAAAAAAAAATCATACATTCTGAGCTGTTCTCAGAATTCTCAGGTCTATGAATAAAGTTGTTTCAGGGAAAGTGGCTGTCTTTCTTTGAGCTATTTAAAGTGGTCTAACTAATTATGAGAAGAATTTGCCCACTCCTAATAGCAGAAAGACTCATTTTCCAGAACTCTGGTTAGCGTGGACTCAGCATTGTTGAAAGGAGGACGAGAGAAATTCTAAATAATCACTTTTCATGTCCTGTCCCAGACCACCCAGAAAGACCACTTGACCTAAAAACCAAAGGATGGAAATAAACACCAATTATTATTTTTTAGATGGAGTCTTGCTCTGTCACCAGGCTGGAGTGCAGTGGCATGATCTCTGTTCACTGCAGCTTCCACCTCCCAGGTGAAAGCGATTCTTCTGCCTCAGCCTCCCAAGTAGCTGGGACTGAAGGTGCCCGCCACGCCCGGCTAACTTTTGCATTTTCAGTAGAGACGAGGTTTCTAACTCCTGACCTCAGGATCCACCTCCTCCCAAAGTGCTGGGATTACAGGCGTGAGCCACCATGCCCGGCTATAAACCCCTATTTACTCCAACTGGGAAAAACATGAACAAGAGAACTCTTCTCCCAGTATGAGCAGACATGTGAGGCTCCATTCATGAGGTCTCTGTTCTGGCATAGCCAAAAGCCCACCAGTTTATGTCCACACACAGTAAACCTGGAGAAATAATTCTTGCTGACACTCAGAAGTATGGAGGTCAAGGTAAAAAAGCAGTGGTCTCAGAGATCAAGGGCTGCTCCCCCAGACTGAAAAGATTGAGGGCTGGATGGCTCCTTATTACTGACATGGTTGCTTGGATTTCTCCTCCTTAGACCTGCCTGGGATGCAGGTGTCTTGAGCAGCTGGCTTTAAAAAAAACTTTCCAATATCCAGTCCTGCTTTATCTGGTGTACCAGAAGGCCGACTATCTGTTATCCTTTCTGAAGGCCAGGGAAAGCTTGCTAAGGAGTCTTGACTCTACCGGTGTAGAGAAAAACATTTCAATGGGAAGAATGGCCAGTGGAGGTAAGCAATCATCAATAAAGATTAGACAAATCGCGCAATATACAGTGGAGCACTGTTAAAGTTAGATTAATGTTATCAAAAGAAAACATGGCCCAGTTTTAGCCCACAGGAGACTCTTGGGGAAAAAACTGTCAAGAATAAACAACTGACTCAGAAAGAGGATGATCTTTTATATATGATTATGAAGTAATGTGGATGATTTCAAATTCTGCTAATTTCAACATTAAATGCTATTCTTCACTCTATTTCCAACTGGATTTTAATTACATTCACAGCATAATAGTGCCATGTTGTGAAGCTCAAAAAAAGTAATAAAATGAACCATTTTTACAGGATGGTCCAACAGCATGAACCAGGTTGTGGGATTGAATATTGGTAAAGAATTTCTTAACTTGTTGTATACAATTTGGCATTGAGGTCTGTGCATCAGTGCTTTTTGGAGTGGAGGAAGAAGTGGAATGGCAAGGTAAGGTGGACACACTTAGTCCTAAGAATCTTTTAGGGGAAAAACACACACACACA
>NW_022436963.1:24570899-24595362 GCF_009761245.1 Sapajus apella
ACACACACACACACACACACACACACACACACACACACACACACACGGCAAACCTTGTAAAAAACTGCTAACCCAAAGGGTAGTGAAGATAAAACTTGCTGATCACGCTGTTTTTCAAAATAACTCTCACAAGGTTAATGAATACTTACAAATATTTAAAGGATTTTTGTTTTGTGTTCCCATGGCCAGGGCTGTGGAGCAAGGATTTGGAACTGGGGTTCACATGTGCAAACAAAAAGTAAGCACCTCTGCTGGAAAGAATCTTACACCACCTTTCTACATAAGCTAGGTCTTGCTCATTATCTTCTAAACATGGGCTAAGAAATCTCAAGAGCTCAGCGGTCTAGCTTCTTGTTTAGTAGCTGCAGGGAAAGAGACTGTGCAAGTGTTCAATGCCGGCACCCTGCCACTGGCATATGCTTGTCTCAAGGCATTAAGACAAAACTGTACCAAGCCAGGACAAACACCTGCCTCTATCTAGGGCTGCAAACAGGTGGCCTGAGGCTTCTGTGCTACATGTTCTTCACTGCCCACAGTCCCCACCTTTCCTATTGCTTTGTACCTCTGCTATAGCAAGAACGTTTGCACTGTTACCTTTGGGACTCCTTCTGCCTCACTGCACCCTAGTTTCCCTCAGAACATCCATTTCTAATTCAAGCTGGCAAATACTGACTTTCTATCATCTGGAAAGCACTTTGTTAAAAGGGCTCTGGGAGTATGGGGCGAGCATATCACAAAAACAATAAAATAGAGGTGGTTCTCAAGGTGATGGCAAGCGGCTGGATAGAAAGATAAGAAATCTATTTCAAAATGCCTACGTCCAACTACATTGTCTTAATTGACTTACCCATTAATTCCCTCAAACAAACCAAAAACAAACACATGCCAGGCTGCGTTGAGTGTAGGTTCTACCACTTCATTAAATGCGCTATTAGGCAAGTCATTTAATCTCGCTATGCCTCAGGTTCCTCATCTATGAATAGGAGAGAGTAATAGTCCCTTTCTTATAGAATGGTTGTAAAAATTATATGCATTAATGCACAGCAAGCCCTCAGAACAGTAAGTGTCAGCATTCCATCAATGCTAGCTTGTCACCTTCATCATCACCGTTATTAGCATGATTTTATTTCTTACTCATTCACATAATTTCTTAAACTTCTGGTGACCACTAGAAAAGCCTGATGCAAAGCCACAGAACACAAATTCCCTTTGCACTCGGGGGGTCAAATTTTGGCCTCACCGCGGTGGTTCTGTTGAGCTAAATTCCCTATCAGCCTGAAGTTAAAGCTGGAATGGTAGAACAATTACCACAAAGATGTCTAGAGAGGTCTGGTTCTTTTACTAAGCACAGTGTAGACACTTTTTATGACTTAACACTCTTGCAATAAAAATTAAGTGGTTACATAAGACCACTACCAAATGACAAAACCATGATTATATACTGGCTTCCTACAAAATCTTTCACAGAAACGGACATTAGTTGAGAACTAGTATTAAAATGAATAACCTCAGTATCAATGACAACATTTTCAAGTTTTTATGAAAACCAAGGCAATTCCTGGTGCTTTGAGAATTTTTTTTCAATCAAAGTAATCATTAAAGTGATCTTGCAAAAAGTCCTGATGTACCTGGGTATGCTAAATCCGGGTCAAATATAAGAACAAAACTATAAATGGCATTCACAGCTTAATGTAGTCACTTAAATTGGGGTGAGAACAATACAGATCGAATGTTCTTTTTCTATTTTAAGTAAATTTAAACCAGAAATTTTGTATTTATTTCTTAGGGAGAAAATCAGGAAAATCTCTGGTTTCTACTCATTTCTTATGTACCTTAAAACATAATCAATCAAAACTTTGAATTTTAAGAAAAAGGTGTCACTAATTCATTCAATGGACCAGCATATTGACAACTCCTCTGTTAACTTTGTTGTGACAAATTTAGCGGGTTATGATGAAGATCAGATAAGGGATATAGCTTTGAAGAAAGCCAGATAAATGGAAAAAGTTATTACTTGACTATAATTTCTAATTATCTTTATCAAGAGTGCTAACACTGTCCCAAAAGGTGTTGGAAAATAACCTATCCTGTTTGTTTTGAATCAGGTGAATCTTGCCTTTCTCCCTGGCTCCTCCGCAGTCAGTCATGTGTTCTATTCTACTGATGCTATTGCCTTAAATTTCCCTTGTTCATATCTCTGTCATAACCATGTTTGCCTGTGTTACACTTGAGGATGACTTGGGTTTGTATGTATGACTGCACTCCATGACTGGTTATAGGGGCTAATCTTCCTGTCTGACCCAGTGTCCCAGCCCCCTTCCCAAATGCTACTTCTGGTTAGTTGCTACCAAAGCTGCATTCTCAATCAAAGAGATAGCCTCCTAGGAAGGAAGTATCTCTCCTTCAGTCAGGGGTGTGCAAGGGACTTCCTTCCTGGTCCAGAGCCAAACACATCTCAAGGCCTACATGTTACCTCCCAAATTCCCAAGGCAACACACAGAAAATACACACATTTGCTCACTGAGTCTAATCGGTCTAATGTTTAGACTGGGTATCATCAACACTTTAGCTGCATTCAGGGTTTGGGCAGAAACATGAAGGAGGGAAGTCAACTCAGCGCACACATCTCCACCCAATGGAAGCAGCCACTTTCAGCCCCCTGCTGAAAGCTGGCCCTGTGGGGACTCAGGGAGTGGTAGAGTGTTATATAAAATAATGCCAAAACTCCAGACTTTTCTGTAAAAGCCTCCCAAGTTTGAATCATTGGCAACAAATTCCAAATTTTTTAAACACAGTGTTAGGGGTTCAACAAAACTCTTCTTTGGTGACATTTCAGCTTGAGCCTACCGATTGTGGAGCTAACTCCCAAACAAGGTCAGGACACCTGAATAATAATTTCCATCTCTCCAGCTCTGCAAATATAAATAACAAATAACGAGCACCTACCGTGCACCACGCATTGTGCTGATGGCGTTCCATGTATCATCTCACTTCCATCCTCATTATACACTGACTGTGATATTGTTACTTCTGGGAAACACATGAAGAAAGGTGCTTAGAAAAGACCCTGTCTAAGTTTTCACAGCCCAGCAGAAGCAGGATTAGAATTTAGATCTGCATGACTTTAAGCTCTACCTGCTTTCCGCTAAACAACCTGAATTGCATCTAGAAACAACCAAGAACAAAGATGACCCGGCAGAAAGGGCATGTTCAGTCCTGGGAGATTAAGCGAAGTGGCATTACAGATCTCCATGTTACTTGCTGGGGCATATGTTGCCATGGCTGTTCTTTAGAGGGTCAATGGTCTATTGTGGTAATCTAAGAAACAAGAAATTTGATCTCATTTCAAATTTATCATTCAGCCTTTAGTGTAGTGACTGCCAGCTAGAGTGCCACTGGCCAGAAGAATCTAGAAATCTGGCCACTAACTGCATTCACAAACAAAACTGCTACCAAAAATCATAGTTCAAAAAACGCAAAACCAGAAACTCTTTGAGAAGTCTTTAACTCAATGGGTCTTTATGTCCATAGGTTTCACATTTGACAAGTTGATTTTAATCTGATTATTTCAACATCAAAGACAGAAAAAAATGTTCGACATCAAATGGATCAGAAATGAAGCATTTTACAAAGGAAGCCTAATAACCTCTCTAGCAATCTCTCTTAATTAAGTTAGTTTAATCAAATTTCCATATTCTTTAATGCTTATTTTTGGTGAAAGGTAAGGCAAAAGCAACTGAATCCCAAATTAGTGCATAGGCCAGCTGCAATTTTTACTTGCCTTAATTTTGCTTGACAATGGAGTCATTGGGAAGGATGTAACTTCCTCCCAAAACTTCTACCTCTATCCCCTTACTCTAATCTTTTCAAAAACAAATTTCAATTATTTATAGAGCTGTAGAATCACCAGAATTTTAAATCACATATCAATCTACTTTTTATTTTCAACTCCAAATGCAATAATTGAAAAAATATCTATCCATTGCATAGTAGAAACTCAAAGGGCTTTTAAAAATTGTTTTTCTTAATTTCATAACAGGGGTGGCCTAAGGAATTATCTTGGGGACATATCCCATATAAGAAACAGAATACTCACCAAATATCCACAGTAACAGTTGAAGTCACCTGTTCGAAGTGGGAGGGTCTTACAAGGTGTAATACCCAAAGTAAAAAACCCAGGATAGAGAAAGCCAAATGAATCAGCTATTGACGGTGTTACTGGGTGTTCCATTCTGTACTTTGTGTTCCTTCACTGAGTATCATCTTCATTTTCTCCCTTCTGTGTGCAGGTCACCTATTCAATGAGATTAGCCTGACCACCCTATATCAAATAACACATCTGATTCCAACTCTCTAGTCTCTACCCCCATTATTCTTTCTTCATTTTTTATTACACCACTTAGTACCACCAGGTGTCTTATATGTTAATTCAGCAGTTATTATTTTCTATTTATAGCTTATTTTCGATTTATTCCCCCCATTAAAATGCAGATCCATGAGGACTGGACCTTTGACTCTTTTGCTTACTGCTGAGTCCCCAGCACCTAATAATTAATCAATAGATTTTTTTGAATTAATTTACAAGTGAGCAAATGATCAATCATTAACTGTCACGCCGACTAGAAGGAAAATGCTTCAAAAGCAGTGCTCTTGCTTTTCTCAGTCTTCCCTCTAACCTCCCAAAACCTGCAACAATGCCAGGCACATAGCAATGAATGGCTGAATCAGCGGGTGAAAGAGTGATTCACTCTTGTTTTTTCTGAAGCTATGCTAACCCCATTAGCAGTAATCTTCCATGTTCAGTCAAGATTCCAATGGAGGTTAAATTCTCTCTTTTTTTGAATCTGGGACCTCCCCACATCTATGGAAGTGAATTTTACAGCAAGTGCATCTCATTTTATGTGATTTTAGTATTTTAACTCTTAGAGTTCTGGTGAAAGGAGCAGATTCATTCCAGTAGTTTCTTGGAATGGAGTACTTATAGAAAGGAATATGTTCATGGGAACCAATGACCAGATCTCGGGAGGTTCTGAAAACCATGGGTCAAGATTTACAAGGGGTCTGTGAGCCAGCAGGAGCCCCTAGGTCTTGCCTCGGCAGTACCGCCTCTCTTAACCTCACGTTCTGCTCAGCTTTTCACAGATTTCCGATTGTTGTCTTCACATCTTATAGATAACATCTTTTGACACTGATGATTCTAGGACACCTTTATGGAAGTGAGGCTCAGAAAAGAGGGTAGATGCCATTTCTATCTGTTGTAATAGTTTGCTAGAAGGTCTTCAAAACACTTCTGGTTTACAAAGGACAGCACTGAGCAAATCACTCTTGCCTTGCTGAGTGCAGTAGACTGTATTATTTATTGCTCAGTCTATTTGCTGCCCCTCCCTGTGGGAAGATGATACTTCCCTGTCCTGGTGATGTCAGACTTCATCCTGTCACTTGTTAATGCAATGTGCCATCAGCTGCCCCTTCTGTAGGGTTAAGGCTAAGGACCATCACCTGGGTCTGCCATGTTGTCTTTTCCTTCTGCCTTAACACCAGCAATGACCCAGGTGGCAGGTTGCTCCTTCAGCCTGGGTTCTAGAAGGGACATGGAACAGAGCAGCTGCTGACCCAAAACGGTAATATATCAAGAGCAAAAAACAGATCATTATTGCAGGCCTCTGAAATTTTCAGAGTTGTTTGTGATTGCAGCAGAGCTTAGTCTAGGCAGAGCAATACAGTGACAATCATTTTGTGATGATCATGCATTTCTTCACACGCCAATATATCAAGATATGCAAATAAGGACCTGGAATTGCCCTAACCGTATCCAAGGATTCCTCTCTACATCTGAATGGAGACTCACTGGAGCATCAGTAACACAAATGCCCAGTAACAGAAAAGGCAAAGATCTATCAGCCAAGTCATGGACTATCAGTGCCTCTATCCCTACTCCCAAAGCTTAAAGTAAAAGCAAAGTCTCTAGAGAAAATAAAAACCGACGCACAGCCACAGAGCTGTCTTTTTGGGGAGAGAATATCTTGTGAAAGTTTCACCTGACAGTTCACATAGGCTGACTGCAGTGTGAAAACAAGTCAAATTCCATTTAGGTCCATAATTAGAGTAACTGCAGGCTTATAATCTGCATTTCCTAAATTCTTCAGTCCTTCATTGTTACACATGGTGTAAACCTCTCCCATAATGTACACCTTGAAGGTGATTATAGAATACTATTCATTTTGCACCCACATGCATAGGATAGTGCAAAACAAGCAAAGCAGGCTCTAGCTGTGCCCTGAAGTAACTTGGCTTAGGATTTAACTGCAGGTAAAGGGGCATTTTACAAGGATTTGGATTTGGGGTTTCTCTGTATTTATATATTATGTAACACCAATGTAAAAGGAAAATATGATATGATTTAAGCAGGTCCCCTTAACACATACAAATAATAAATGTGATTGAGTTACAACAACAGAAACAACAATCCCAAGGAATGTAATTGTAATTTCTTTTTTTGGGATGTAACTTTTGATCATGGTAACAAATACAAAGGTCTCTGTTACTGCACTGCACTATAAACCATTTCTAATAGGTCTTGTCATCTGCTACCTTTAATGACTCCAAGGAACCAACTGTGCATCCCAGAGATGTTGAAAGCTGCATTACATTGAGCTAATTAATAAAATATCAAGAATGAGCATTCTAATTCCAGTGCTATGTTCCATACTCTCCTGGTGTCCTTGCAGTCTGCCTGCAAGAGGAGTTGACAGGATGGAAATGGTAGAGAGGTTTCCACAATGGGCTCCCCAGCAGTACTGCTTGTGACAGTCCGGAGCCCACCCTGACAACCCAGGCATCACTGCTGCCAAGGCAGACACCCTGAGGATGTGGCTTTGCTGGCATGACAGGTATGTGTGTCATTTTGGAGCATGTGTCATGCCCACTGAAAAAATACGCAGAGGCACATCTGAAACCTCTGCCCCTTCCCAAAGATTTCCAGCTGCTTCTAATCCTGAGCACTGAGAACTTATTTTAAGAAACAAAGGCTTCTTTAAACCAATATACATAATTTAGAGACTGAAAGGAAGGCCCTGTGTCTAGAATGCCACAAGTGTTATTCAGCTGTTCTGGTCCTTAAGTCCCTCATGGTGGTAGGTCTCTACCTAACGGGAAGAGATTTTCCACATTCAAGAACTACTGTATCAGAGACAAGAAAGGAAATGGATGCTGAGGGAAATATGACCAAGTGGCTTTACTTCTGTTAGGCTGTGGGAGTCGTAGAGGTGGGGTCTTAATCTCTCTGTCTGCAGAGAAGTTCCCCTGTATTGCAAGAGTTGTTTTCATTGCATACAATCCAGGCCCATTGGAGAGGCCTCCTACTTTTGTACTCAGACTTAAAACTATGTCTGAGTGTCCCAGTTGCTATGACCCTTTGCCCTGGTCCTGAACAGGAAAGCTAGGGTAGAGACTGCCAGTGCTCACTGATGCTGCTCTGGGCTCTGAGCTCAATTCGGCGTTCAGTCTTTCTTGCAGTTGGCTGTGGGTCAGGTAACAGAGTTCTGGCCAATAGAATGTGAACAGACATGATGTAGACCACTCCTGAGCTTCCCCCATAGAAATCTCCCCTGTTGGATCTTCATTCTCTTTCCAAGTGGAAAGACTCAGAGGTCCTAGGGAAGGCGGGGCCACAGATGGATGAGGACTGTGTTCCTGAATCCTTGCAAAGAACAGTGCCCTTGCCCCGATGAACCGCATTTGGTATTTGACTTGAACAAGTAAGAAACATTGTGTTAAGCCTCTGAAGTGTTAGGATTGTTTGTTATAACAGTTAACCTACTCTAGTAAGAGTGAAAAATTCGCTGTATTTGACCAGATGGCTTAAACCTGTGATACTAATTAGTCTACTTGGCATCAACGATTCCCAGGCAAGGGCCTCAACTTTCCACCTTTTATGGAATGTTCTGGAATTATGGACAGTACTAGTTAATAAATGGCCAATAAAACCTAAAACCTAATTGTTAGCTTCTTTTTTTTCCAGATGGAGTCTCACTTTGTTGCCCAGGCTGGAGTGCAGTGGTATCCTCCATCTCCTACATTCTAGCAATTCTCATGCCTCAGCCTCTCAAGTAGCGGGGATTACAGACCTGCGCCACCATGCCTGGCCAATTTTTTTTTTTTTTTTTTTGTACAGATGGAGTTTCACTGTGTATGCCAGGCTGGTCTCAAACTCCTGACCTCAAATGATCCGCCCACCTTGGCCTCCAAAAGCACTGGGATTACAGGCATGAGCCACTACGCCTGGCCCAACCATTTTCTTTAAGAAATGATGGGAGGCCTTTACTGGCAGGTATTATGGTCAATATCAGCACCCAATTTAATGTTTTAACAGGGATTTCTGGACGAAAATGACTCTTTAACGCTCTTATATCTGGAGTGGGCATAACTGTAGAATCCATGAAGCATATTTACAACTGGGAACACAAAGTCTGTTCACTTGTCCCAGGCCTGGGCCATTACCTGAAGATTAGGACTCCCAGTGATACATTCTACTTTAATTTTACACTTCAGACTTCTAGGAGTCTTGCATCTGTTTTCCAGCAGCCACAAAAGACATTCTCTAATTACTTCTGGCTGAAAAACAGAGACTTTTAATTTTCTTGCAGAGAACACGCATGAACTACATACACTTCAAGTATACTGTGGTTGTCTCATTTTCTGTAAATACTGTACTTTTCCTTGCTGGCAAAGAAGAGCTTTTTCAAATCAAAATAATACTCCTAAAAGAGTCAGTGTAGTTTTCTGAAGGTCAGCAAAATGAGCTTTGCCAGAGCACCAGGGACTCCAATTACACATATTTACCTGATGTACTTTTATAGGACACATAATTCAAAAATTGCAGACTGCCTTTTACATTGTATACTATGCATTTTAGTAATGTATTTATTATGTTGAGCTCTTTCTTTTGTGGTTTCTTGATGCTACTACTCATTTAGAGTAGTTTCCTGGTTTTTCCTTATGTCAGGCAATGCAGTTAACCTTTGGCAATACAGAGCACTTAAAAATTTTGCAAGCCTTGTTTTGCATGATTTTTCTCCTGCATAAAACATTTGATTTTTCATCTGGTTTTCATTTTATACAACGATGTAGGTAAAGGCAAACTCTAAGACCTAGTAATTACAGCCTCATGGCAGCCCAACTGATGCATAAGAGATGTTTGCTAATTATAGTGATACGATGGCTCCCCTCCTCTGAAGGCTCATTGTGTTTCTTAAGGTGTCTCTTTTGTTCCTTAATCTAGTTGCTTATATAAGAGTATATTGATCAAACTGCTTTCCAGTAACAAATCATATTCTCAAAGAAATGTTAATTTTATAAAGTAGTCTCCTAGGCTTTGACAGCAAGACACAGCGCTGTTCCCCCTTAACCAGGGCATCACCAAATTTGCCCCATCTTTCAAGGCTGATGACAGATTTGCATTTCTCCATGGGTCTGCTTCACTGGCTTTACCCCCTTTCCAAAAATATAACGTAAGGTCATTATTCCTCAGACTAGGCAGTCACCTCACATCTGGGTCCTTACATAGGTTTTCACAAGTCACTCTCTTAATGACTTAGTTTTGAGCCACAAAAGATTGCTGAAGGAATATTCGTCACCTTGAGAGAGTTTCCATCAGGGGATGTTTTGGATGCTTACAGAAGAAGTCATTAGAGACAATCAGTTAAAATTGAGGTTGTAGTGGGTTAAAAATGGCCACAAATTATTTGCTGCTCCTCTCAGCAAGAGGTGGAATCGATTTCCTCACTGCAAATCCGGGCAAGCCTCAGGACTCATTTGGATTAATAGAATGCAGAAGTGACAACAGGTGACTTCTGAGTGAGATTTCAAAGACCAGACAACATCCACTCTTGCCCTCCAGGTGCTCTGAAGCTGCTGTATCAAGAAGCCTGTGTGCGCCTCCTTGGGCATGCAAGCCACTGAAAGAGGGCCTGCCATTGTCCAGCACCAACTGCAAGATGAACAATCCAGCCATCCCAGCTGGGACATGAGTAAGTCCACATGAGACTAGGAGAAAGTTCTTATGAGAAACAATGAATCCTGGGTGTTCTAAGCAACAAAGTTGAGATGGTTTTTTACACAGTAATAGATAATTAGAACCAAGGGGAAACATGCTGACACAGACTTAGTATTTATTCCTGCTATGTTTATCTACACAATTCCAAGCATCACATGACACTGGAAACGACTTTTTAAAAATATTTATCTAAAAAGCAACCAGTAAGTAGTTAATTGTGTGAGCATAAATACACTTTCATAAAATGAATGGAAAAAATATGTTAAAGTAGTGCATGGATGAAGATTTATGGCTCAAAATAACAAGTCCTGTGACATGTATGACTCAGGAAGTGCTGTGTCTCTAATGACTTAGACGAAAGTAAGGACAGATGCTCTGAAAAACTGTTGGATAAAAAAAACAGTTCTCATGAGATGACAAAGCCACTGGTGTTAAACACTAAGGAAAATTTTAATAAAATATTTCATAAAATATGAGAGTAAAGAGTATTCCTCACTTAGCATTTTATATGTGACTAGATTATCTGTGATCCTAAATACATATAGATAAAAAATTTTATGAATGAACATTTCACCTGCCTTTGTACATTTACGTATTCAGTTCAGATTGCTCCCCTCCAATAAAAACAAAAACAGAAAATATGTTTTTGATTCTTTTTATTTGGGAAATAAGGAAACTACCCTCTATATTGGATATATGTCGTATTTTATAAAATGTCTGATATGGTTTGGCTGTGTCCTCACCCAAATCTCATCTTAAATTGTAGTTCCCATCATCCCCACTTGTTGTGGGAGGGACTTGATAAGAGGTAATTGAATCATGGGGGCGGTTACACCCATGCTGCTGTTCTTGTGATAGTAAATGAGTTCTCACAAAATCTGATGGTTTTATAAGGGACTTTTTTCTCTTTGCTCAGCACTTCTCATTCCTGCCATCATGTGAAGAAGGATGTGTTTACCTCCCCTTCTGCCATGATTTTAAGTTTCCTGGGGCCTCCCCAGACATGCAGAACTGTGAGTCATTTAAACCTCTTTCCTTTATAAATTACCCAGTCTTTGAAGTTCTTTATGGCAGAACGGAGGACTAATACAATGATAAAACCCAAAAGTATAATAAATGAATACAGACTGCAACCTAGCAGAAAGTTACTTTAAGAAAGTATACAAACTTAGTTTCTAGAAACAACTGCAACACATTACATTACCTCTGAGGTGCATGTTTACCCAATTCTTAAAATGTATCTTACTGTTAAAAGTGATAAAGGGAATGAAACTGTCTACTCTAATGCATGCTAAAATTTCTTAAGAAGCAAAGGGGTCCTGGGAACTTGTGGACAACTTTTAATTCCATTTATGGAGGTTAATGAAAAATTTTTAGTTGAATATCAGCAAAAAATGTTGCCTAACCTTCATGAAAAAATGCTCAAACTGGTTTTCAATCATCAAAGTATTACTCACATGTGGTATATATATCTTTAAAACCTTACTGAAAGACCTGACTTCAGAAATATTTTTCTTCTAAAGTCCAACACGTTCACTGTAGAAAGTCCAGAAATTTTAAGATTACGAAGAAAATATAATCTCATTAATCTCCCCATTCAAATATGCCCAATATAGCTAATATTTATCAAGTACTCTGTAGGTCAGTGGTCTTAATTCTTGATATACATTATTTAATCCACATAAGCCTATGAGTTATGAACCATAATTATCTCCTTGTACACGAGAAAACTGATGTGTAGAGAAGTTAATTAACCTTTAGCTATGTGGTCCAACAGCCAATAAAAGGAAGAACTAGGCATTCTGGTTTAAGACTGCAAGCTCTGAATCACTACACATGCTGCTGCCACTTGGCTGGGATTCTGCTACTTCTTTCCAGTCTTTTTTCTACATTATATATGTGACATATACATGTTGGACTTCTACAGCAATTTTAAAAATAACTATTAGCAAAGTCTCACCTTTATCAAGAAGTCTTTCTAGGTGTCTCCAAATCCACAGTCTCTTAAGTGGCTAGTTTAGCAATTTCAAGCATATAGTATCTTACACTGTGATGTTTAGCTTGATGTATTGTATAGGTCACTGAATACAGAGACCACATCTTATTTTATTTCCACTTTCCAACTTTCTGATACTATTTAAATGTTTGTAAATGCTAGAAACCTATGGGTGCTTGACATAGTTTCAGCAGAGTCGTAGCTAAAAGGTAGTATTTGAGTAATAATTTTCAAAAGACCTTTGGAAGTATTCTAGACCACAAGTGACTGATAAAAGAGACGCCATTAGAATCTAAAGTTATAGGGGAAAAACAGAAAATAAGAGTAATCTGAAGGTTTTTCTGGAGAGGGAACTATTAATGGGGTTGTGTTAGAACAGGCCCTCACAGTTCTATAAACCACCTAAGGAAAAAAGGACACAATGAAATTCCCACTTTGATGGCTTTATTAAATAATTATGGGCAAAGAAAGGCAAAGCAAAAATAAAATCAGCAGAAATATTTTACAGGTTTCTCTAGATGACCAGAAAACAGCAGGTAACCAGCGCCTGGGCAAGAATACAAGGATGTGTTTGTTTACGTGGTTGCCATCAGCAATGGCCCTACCATCACACTGCCTGGGCTTCAATCCCAGGTCAGCTACATTGTCTCAGCAGATCTTCAATAACTGATTGTCCTAGGAGATTCACAGGTTAAATGTAAGCAGATCTTCCACATGGACCATAACATAAAAAAAGGCATTTTAAGACTTTCTTGCTGGCCAGGCACAGTGGCTCAGGTCTGTAATCCCAGCACTTTGGGAGGCCGAGGCGGGTGGATCACCTGAGGTCAGGAGTTCGAGACCAGCATGGCCAACATGGTGAAACCCCATCTCTACTAAAAACACAAAAATTAGATGGGTGTGGTGGTGGGAACCTGTAATCCCAGCTACTTGGGAGGCTAATGCAGGAGAATCGCTTGAACCCGGGAGGTGGAGGTTGCAGTGAGCCAAGATTGTGCCATTGCACTCTTGCCTAGGTGACAAGAGGGAAACTTCGTCTCAAACACAAACAAACACACAAGAGACTCTCTTGCTGAAGATTATTACATGAGATGCACACACACATATATATTAACTTCATATGTGGAATGTCATCATCAAATTTGGTACTTCATGAACCTCAAGCATTTACATCCCCTCCATAACTGGAGTTTGCCACAGCAAAAGATACTTTCCTGTGTGTACTCCAAGGGTCTGGCACTTCTGGACGCTCCATACTCTATTTGGGGATTAATATTTTACCTGGGTAAATGCAAATACACACCGCTCATATTCACAGACAGCTTTAAGAAGGTAAAGATGACATCTAGAGAGAAACCCGAAGCAGTCAGGATTGCTTTCTATTTCCAAGGGTCATTAGGAGTGGCATGCCAAGACAAACAGCATCCAGAGCAGAGAGGGCATGAAGGGTCTGGTTTCAGCAGGCAGGCAAGTCCAGAGCCCTGCACCTTGGAGGCCAGCACTGGGGTATGAGCACCCAGCATATGGGATTTTCCAGGAGCACAGCAGAACTGCCTTATGCACATTTAACTGGCCCATCACCTCTGCAGAAGCAAAAAGTCAGCTTCTGCAATGAGATGCAGGCAGCACCTGAAAGGCAGGGGATTCCCTCTTTTACAAATGAGGCGAATTTGAGTTTTACATTGAAAAGAAAAATGGTATCTCATCTAGACTTTAAATTTGTTCTTGCATGTTTACAATGGAAGAATTTATTCTTGCATGCTTGCAATGGTATTTGGTGTTCTCTCTTTCTCTTAACTAGGGTTTCTAACAGATAAAGGACTCAATATTTCCTTCAGCCTTTTCACCTCTTCCACAGTCCATTTCCAGGGAAAGCCGTAAACGTAGATGACACTGACAAGTCACAGCATGCTGATAAAACTGGACCAACTATTTAACTTAGAAATAAAGTGCACTGCAGAGAACTGAGCTCAGCAAAGTCAATCCTTGTGGCTACTACACAGAATATCTGATACCTTTAACACCTAAAACAGACTATTTAAACTGACCAGAGTCCAACAAGCAAAAAGGGTGTTCAACTTACTTAACTCAGATTCAGTAGTTTTAGCTGTTGTTATCAAAATAAATACAGGTTCATTACAAAAAGTTTCAAAATTAAAACATATATGAAGAACCATTTAAAGGCCAGGCGTGATAGTTCACATCTCTATTCACAGCACTCTTGGAGGCTGAAGCAGGTGCATCGCTTCAGATCAGGAGTTTGAGACCAGCCTGGCCACCATATGAGGCTATTTCTACTAAAAATACAAAAATTAGCCAGGCATGGTGGTGTGTACCTGTAATCCCAGCTACTTGGGAGCCTGTGGCAAGAGAATTGCTTGAATCCAGGAGGTGGAGGTTGTGGTGAGCCAAGATTGAGCCACTGTACTCCAGCCTGGATGACAGAGCAAGACTCTGTCTCAAGAAAAAAAAAAAATAGAACTGAAGTTTTGTATGCCTATCCAACTCCAACCCAACATCACTGGTGTGTTTCTTCCCATTGTTATTCTACTCCCATGTCCATTATTATATTATACAGATGAGATAATATTATACAGAGTATTTTTAAACTTGCTCTTTTAACAATGCATTTTGAACTGTTAGGTATTTTTATATTTTTTCCTATTAAAGCTTTAAAAGAGTGGCTTTTCCCCTCCAGTTTACGGAGGTGTAGTTGACGAATAAAAATTGCATAATTTAAGGTATACTAGTTGATATGACAGTATGTGTATACATTGTGAAATCACCATAATCAAGATAATTAACATATCCATCACCTCTTGTGCTTTTTTCTTTTTATTATGTATATTTGAATGATAGACACTCAAAGGACACCATCACTCTGTGGTGCCAAGATATTCAGTTTTATTGAATATTTTCCATTGACTATCTTGCATTTCCACTCTCTCTTTTTTTTTTTTTTTTTTAGTTACTGAAAAGACTGAGTTGATGAGACACGCTGGCATTTAGAAATGCTATAAAATCATGTGCTTTTCTTTCGAGAAGGAAGGAAATAGCTGTTGGAGTTACTGTTAATCACAGCATTTTCTGAGGAGCTGATTATATGCCAGGCATCACCTTGTGGCACATTTCTTCACAGATTTCAGAATGTGTAAGGTTTGATATGAAAACTAAACCCAATATTGTGCCTCTTCAAAACCTCCCTAGCTGTATTTCCCATCTCCAAAGACAGGCACACATATATACAAATAACAAAACAATAGAAACTATGTGAAAGGGAAGAAGTAAAAGGAAATAAAGAGGTCAACTCAGGTTATTCTGTTCATTTTACAGCATGCCCACCCACACTGGCATTTAGCAGCAATAACAAAAACCATTGCTAACCTTACTGAGCCTGTGCTGGATGCCAAGCGCCTGGTGTCTCCTTACAGGGCCTGGGGAGAGGCGAGTGGAAGCCCTTACCACAACTGGTGGTGTTGAATTTGCGACTGCTTTATCTGCTGTGCCACCAGGCCCCTTTCATTAAAGCCTCCAGAGGTAATAATGGCAACCTCTTTCCTAGAAAGGTCATCATCTGAGGATCAGAGGGTTTAAGAAACTCTCTGGGGAAGGGAGGATCACACTGTGAAAAATCCTATTAGCTACTGCTGTAAAGGTTATGAAAACCAAGCTTTAATAAAATGTTCTACAACTTTAGCCACATAAGAAAAAAATGCAAAATGGACAAGAGGCAAATGGTTGAGACTGCTCAGAGATGTCTGAGTACCTGAGACATAACAGCAATTCTGGGTACATTTACTGAGCACTTACTACACATCAGATACAAAGAGAAAGGAAATGTCACAGCCTGCACTATGAGGAATTGCCAATGTCCAACCATTCTGACCTACAAGAAAAAGGAAATTTCACAGGGCATCCTCCAGCAGTTCCAGTTTTGAGACTCTATCAACTAGAAACTACTTACAACATGCCAAAAGAAGTCCCTGGATCTTTAAGCTTCTTGGCCACAGCAACTTTCTGATGAAAATGCTTTTCTCTCAAAAACGTTTAGTGTGTGGATTTTGCTGAGGGCCACAGCAGAGTTTTTTCCATACTACATTAGAAGGGCTGTTTTGAGGGAAGACACTTATTGGTGGTGGGGGTGGGGGTAGGGGTGGGAGTTGGGGTGAGGTGAGGGGGAGAATCTTTTTTTTTTTTTTTTTTTTTTTTAAAAAAAAAAACAAAGCTAAAAGGCCCAGGTTCACCATCTGGCTCTGCTACTCCCTGACTGCTAAAATATAGTAAATAAGCTCTGTCCACAAGAACAGAAGCTGTGTGAGGGCAGGGGCCTCCTGTGTCTTGGACACTGTGTCCCCAGTATACAGAGTAAGACCCAGCACAGGGAAGGCACTCAATATATGTTGAATAAATGAGCAAATTAATGAATGAATAACTCTGGGTGAAATTCACTGGAGGAGGCTTAGCTTCTGTTTCTCCACCTGGCATGATACCACGGGCAACCCAGTGAGGATATTAAATGGGAGATGTGTGTAGTGCTTCATTATCTGTAAACCAATATTTTTGGAGAGTATAGACCTGAAGACAATCTTAACCACCACATTTCATCAAATAATCGTCAACTGTCTATATGGCAAATTTCAAGCCACTCAAAAGTACTTTTTGCATGGACTCACAGTTGTCTGTCCTTACATTTATTTCTCAATAAATGTAACCAAATAACCCAGCACACTTGTGCCATGGCCATTCATCAGTGAGGAAACAGCTTCAATACAAGTATGGGATTTCAGGTGAAGCTCGGATTTCAAGGTTTTGCAATATGTAATTCAGATGGCTTTCCAACTTGTCTAAAACATTTTATAGTTGCCACGAAGTATTTCAAAAATTCTGCTGAGAATGATTCTCCCATTTACATATAACACAAATTGCGTATGAGTAAAATTTAAGTGCAGTGTCTTCACGCTGAAGCTGAGCAATGAATTTATCAAATTCTGTATCCTAGAAGATGAAGCATGCTTCTGAAGATGCATGCTTGGAGTTGATATAATTTATGAGTGAGCAGATGATTTTTTATTACACCACATGCATCCACATGAAGAAATAAACAAACTCTGGAAAAAGCCTGAGTTCAGCAGCTGGAAAGTGGGATGAGAACTTCCAGGTCCAGCTCTGTTCCCCACCACATGCCTATGCATTTCCATGTACCCAGGTTCTGCTCTCAAAGGCACAGCACCATTCTGAATCAAGTAAACAAGCCAGGACGTGCAAAGATGGGGCAGAATTCCTTCCACCCCTCTGAAGACAACAGCCCAAGTAAGGAATACTGAGCTCTTGAGTGGTTTTCCATAATTCATCATCCTAGGATAGAGAAGAAAAAATACCCCATCATCTCTCCCTAGCCGAACTCTGGAAATAGGTTGACTCATTTCATTTCTGTGGTTTTTCAGAGTAAAAGCTCTGGAGTCTTCATGGCAGTAGACAGATTTTTTTCCTTAAAGCTTATAAGCCTATCTTGATGAAGAATAACTAAACACTCGAAAGTATCGGTAAGTGACAGCAACACCAACAATACCACCATGAAGCCTGATATAGTTGTGGGTGCCTCTGTCACAGTCCCAATGAAAAGATACAAGTCCCTGATGCAAAGGCAGTACCTTGGTAAGAATCTGGCCTGTAAAGTCTTAGAGATATAGTGCAGTGGCCTATAAGCAGGTAGATGAGGGGACCGCTTCAAGGAACTCCTCCTTAAGCTTCTGGTCCAGGTGCAGCCATCTGGCTCTATCAGCTTTCTGTTCATAGGAGAGAGGGAAGAGGCTCAGCTGGAAACAACTGCATAGAGTCAAGAGGCCACCTCCAAGAGATGCTGAAACTCCCTGTCATGTGAGGTCACGTGGGGTATAAGTGGGATTAGTGCCTACTTTCATGGCTCCAGAAAAAGGGTAATGGCAGTCTTTTCTGTTGTTGCTGAAGCTGAGTCCACTGCAGACTCAGACCAGAGATGGGTCAGGCCAGAGCCGGACTCAACTCTAAAGCTTGCTTTTATTTACTCTTGGCAGGTCCCAACTTCCTGGTTCTAAGGGGAATGGAGCGGGGGAGGGTTAAAAGTCTCATAAAAAGGCTCCAAAGGCTTCTTGGACACCAAAGAGCTCTTACAAAACTACATTTTGATGAGCTATATGTAAATGAATCAGAAACATATGGATTTCATTTCCTTCATAATACACAGGGGTTTCAGAATGAAGAGGTGGGGGAGTGCTTGCTGAGATGAGTCTGGGCTCTGGTGAAAATGCTAAAGCAGGGGAAGCTTCAGACATATGCTAAACCTAAATTAAGACTAGGCCAACACCCCTGCACCCGCACCCCTTCCTCTTTAGGGCTTTGGTATCCACCAGCTAATCTTAGGTGCTAAGGAGAGAGACAGAAAGCACTACATACCCAAATCTGACAGGAGCTTGGGGTCTGTGGCTTTCTCTGATGATGTTTGAGGATTTGGAAGTTTCTTGTAACCAGCTCCAAAATACTGAATATTTTGCTGGCTGCTGGGAGTCATGAAGCAGAAGATACAGACATTTTGTTTCCCCAGATTCCACTAAAGGGGATGCAGGCAGAATTTCCCTGAGAGGTGAACACTCTGTACGCTGAAGCAAAGGAGGGATCCTACTTTTGAGCACTCCCTCCTTTGAGGCTCTTTGTAGCACACACCCTGGAGCTTTGACTGTCTTGTGGGGAGCTCGACCTAAATGACTTCCCTGGGATGTGGGCTAGAGAGGGAGTGGGCAGACATCCATATTGTAAGATTGGTAATCTTGGCCTCTGCCTTTTCACACAAGCATTTATTAAGCTAATGAATTATGACGGAGCAATAAAGAAGCTAGGGGGTTTCTACAGTGAGCTGCCTGATAGGGTCAATCATTCAACACCTGTTTTAGTTAAAAATTAAATGGATTGTTTTAATTTTATATGTCAGAAAGCCAGTGTGTTTGAGTCAAGAAAATTGATTGTCCCCACATAAAGAAAAAGATAAAACAAAAAGCAGGGTAACAGATGCTGGCGGAGAAGTCATAAGGAAAAGCGGAAAACCGACAAGCGTTACAAAGGCAGTCACGACGACGGATGAGAAAGAACTGTAACACAGCTGGAAAAGAGAGAAAATAGTGCAGAAAATGGCACCTGCCCCATGCCAGGCACAAAGCTGGTTGTTACGGGGAACATCAAACATCACAAAAGCCATTTTCTTTTCATAGGTCAAATGGTTGGTAGCATATCTCTTCTCGCCTCTGAACACAACTACAGTCACCTTCTGTTGATAATAATGTTAAGCTTAATTACACAGAGGTTGCACTTGAACATTTCCTTCCTTATAGCTAAACTGATGCCATTATTTTTCATTTAATTGCAGAATAAGGGGTGCTCTGTTCATGAAGTCCAGGAATTGCTAATATAACAATGGTGAATGCAGTGGCAGTGCATGACTTCAATTTTCATGATTACTATTAATTAGGGGTCTGTCAAATGGACAGAATAGGCTCTTTTCTTCTCTATCAGCTACCAAAGGGCACTTTACTCGATAGAAGTTGCGTGGCAGGAAGAAAGAGTGAATCAAGCTGCACTGTCTAGGCTTGGGTTCAAAGTCCAGCCCTACAAGCCCAAATCTGAAGTCTCTGGACACAGGATGTCTGCTTATAAAAGTTCACAGTTCCATAAAATCAGGCGAGGCCAAATGGGGGATGATGCAGCAAGTATACTCCTGGTACCTGGCAAAGGCGGCATCCTTTGATGCCAAACATTTCATAATGGGTTTTTCACTTAAAAACTGAGGGAAATGTTTCAAAAAGAAAATGGAACTACAAGTCTCAAGAGCTGGATAAAGAGAAATTTTGGGTGTGCAATTAAATCAGAAATGGGTATGTCTCATCACAGACTGTACATTGTACAGTCACACTGCCCTCTGTAGGGGGCCAAATACCATGTTTGTTGGAGTCACCTTCGCACTTCTGTGCGGTATTTCATGCTGCCCAGGGAATTATTCACCACATCTTAAGCTACACGTCTCACAATCCAAAGGCAATTTGCTAACCTTAGTACAACTCTATGGTTTCTTGTAGCATTTTTTACTTAAAAAAAACTTCTCACCTGCCTCTAATCCATGTCCTTTCAGCTCCTGGGCCCTGGCTGCCTGTTAGTTAGTGTAGATGTTGGCTTTGGAAACACAGGGTATGGTCCAACTTGCCTATGAAGCGGGAAGCATAATATTTTAATATTTGTGCCTTAAGCAGTTGCTTAACTTAAAGCATGGGAAATCCTATCTTTTTTCTTGTTATAAAATCATATAAAGCTACTGGAAAGATCCCTGTAGGCCAGTGGTTTTCAAAGTGGGTTCCTAGTTCCTAGAACTAGCAACAACAGATTCACCTGGGAACTTGTTAGAAATGCAGAGTCTCGCCACCACCCACGGACCCCCAGACCTAATGAACCAGAAATTCTGGGGTGTTACCCAGTGGTCTGCGTTTTAACAGGCCCTTTAGGTTATTCCACTGCAAGTTCAAGTTTGAGAATGGCTGTTCTAAGGCACTGGTTCTCAATCCTAGCTGCATATTATAATCACCTGGAGAGCTGTTTTTAAAAACAATCAATACCTGGTCTTACCCTAGACCAATTAAACCAGAAATCTCTAAGGTAGGGACCAGGCATCAGTCTTTATTTAAAAGCCCCCCAGCTGATTTGGCTGCAAAGTCAAAATTGAAAACCACTGTTGTAAGTAGAGCTGCCCTATGCAGCTTCAAGCCAAATCTCATGGCAACAGACATTGCCAATAACTGCAAGTAGTTACCCCAAAGCAACTTACTATTGTTGATTAAATGCTTTCTAAAAAATGAAGGCATACCTGCATATGGTGTGTCTACCCAAAGATATCCTGGTCTAATATCAGCTTTATGAATTACAAAGAAACAGAAATGCCAATCATCAGGGTAAGGAGAGGATGAATAAACTGATACTGAAGCAAAATCAAAACAAAACAAAAACAGCTTTTGGGCCTGCTTCAGGAATTAGTGGGTTTGTTGGAACAAGGATCATATAGACAGCAGTGCTCTGAAGTGTCTCTGCCCTGGAGAAGCAGAATGTTGCACATTTTTTTTTTCTTTTAAATGTTTATAATGAGAGTATCAATAAGAAAACAAGTTAAAACTGAACAGTACAGAATAGTGCTGTTATGCTTTCAGAGAACACCTTATGTTTGAGGTTGTAAAAACTGTGAGTGAAACAAGATACATTGAACAAGTAAGCCAGCTAAAACATCCCTGTATGCACAGTGTCAAAGGTATAATATTGCCCATTTTTAATTTAGGTTTAATTTTGTCACTCCTGTTGTGACTTGTTAAGAAAATGTATTTTTTTGAGAGGTGGATACTGCAGTCTGCAGGAGAAAGTGATACACTGTCTTGGATGAGCTTTGAAATACTTTGGTATAGAAAGGAAAAAGGGAGGGAACCCAGAGAAGCGAATGTAGCAAAAATATCAGCTTTGTCAAATGAAAGTAATGGCTACCATTGTTCAATGTTCCTTTGGCATCATTTGAAACTTATATAAGGCCAGGTGCAGTGACTTACACCTGTAATCCCAGCACTTTGGGAGGCTGAGATGGGAGGATCGCTTGAGCCCAGGAGTTTGAGACTGGCCTAGGCCACATAGTGAGACCTCGTCTCTATAAAAATAAAAGAAAAGTAGCTGGGCATGGTGGCATCTGCCTATGGTCCCACCTACTTGCGAGGCTGATAGGGGAGAATCATCTGAGCCTGGGAGGTTGAGGCTGCGGTGAGTTGTGATTGCACCACTGCACTCCAGCCTGGGCAACAGAGTGAGACCTTGTCTCAAGAAGAAAGGAAAAGGAAAAAGAAAAGGAAAAGGAAAAGGAAGGAATGGAAAGGAAAAGAAAAGAGAGAAAGAAAGAAAGAAAAAGAAGGAAGGAAGGAAGGAAGGAAGGAAGGAGGGAGAAAGAGAAAGAAAGAAAGAAAGAAAGAAAGAAAGAAAGAAAAAATAAATAAATATAATTATTTCCCCAGTTCTAATATTAGAAGCCCACAGAGAAAATCCTAAAAGTGCTACAGGATCATATTCTTGAGATGCTACCTCCTTGAAGCAATAGACTAAACCTGTGGTTATACCTGAATGTGATTTTATTTATTTTTCATAGCAGCACAAAGGCCATTACCTTTCCCCTGTTGTACCTGTGAAAGCTTGAGGCCTGGAGAAGGTCAGTAATTCTTAATGTCACACTGCTAGGCAGTGGCTGAGCTGAAATACCCATGCATGTTCAAGTGACTGATGCCTATGACCTTCTATCCCCATTCGCTGCCTCTCCTTCCTTGTGGACAGTCCTCCCTACGCTGAGTTTAGGGTCAGTGATACAAAGAGAAACACTCCAGTCATGTGGGGCACATACATTTTCTCACTCCTTCTCAAGTCCTCATCTTCTGTCCTCCCAGTTACTCGTCTCAGGGCTTCAGTTTCCCCACCTAAATGTTGCCTCTTAGGTTTCATGTGGGAATTAAAGGAGTGTGTATACCTATATATCTTAGAACAGTCCCTGGGAAATAGCATTATATACATAATCACTATTATACTTCTTCTGCTCTAGTAACTTTCTCCCTATTAAGCGTCTTTATGACTAACTTTAATTGGATAATAACTGGACATGGCAGCAGATTCACTGAGGAGTTTACAAATATCTCATTCATTCCTCATAACCCTGTAAAGTTAGGGTGTTTTCTTCTCTAGAAGAAATACGAAATACCAAGAACATATGTTTATGGCGTGTACGAGGTGTGCGTGGGCATGCATGTGTGTATGTGTCCATAGTAGCTTTCAAAAAAACAGTTCATTCTTATCAACTAGATTCTGGAGAACATAAGCGAAATATGATTAAAACGTTACTGACAAGGCATCACTATTTAAGTTAGCGAATTCTAATTGGACCTATCTAGATGTCTGTTTACAAATTATTTGCCCAAGGAAAATAGGTGCTATTCCTTGGAAGAAGTATGATTAACAAACACTGTTTAGGATTTTAAGATACTCAAATAAGGTATTTGGAAAACAGATCTTCAGAAGGAAGGTAAATGTTTCTATTAGAGGATAAACAACACAATCCTACCGAACACAGTTGCTCAGTGTGATGACTCATGCAGCCTCAGCCTACTTGAGACTCACTAAGGATCACACTATAATAAACACAACCTACTATGTGCTCACCACAGTGGCTTGGTTCCCTGGTGAGGAGAAGTATCAGGTAACCCTAGCCTGAATACTTTAGAGAGGGAAAACTAACATATAAAACAGAGTAATTAAAGGTCAAGGTAGAGACTACAAGGAAGGGAAAGTGTTTTGAAAACATGAAACATTTCATACTTGACTCAAGGTAAGCGGACATGTCTTAATTCCAAAAATAGCCTATAAAAATGCACCAAGATGGGAAGGTCATGCACCAAGTTCAGAATAGTCCTTACACTTCTGAGGATAATTAACACGGTTGACACAATTATCTCATTTATTCCCCCTGACTATGAGGTAAGAACTATCAGAGACAAGCAAACTAAAGGTCAGCAAAGCAAAGTAGCCCAGATCCAGTATTTGAACTCAAGTTTTCTAATGTCACAGTTTATATCTTAAGAATTCCATGGTGTGACTTCAGAACACACAGGGAGAAATGTCAATACAGGCTGGAGGGGTGGGCCAAGGTGACAGGGAGTAGATTATCTTGAGCTCTGGCAAAGTAGTGGCAGCATTTGGAGAGGCGAGGAAGGCGTGGACAGGGTGACAGGAAATGCTGGAATATGCTTGACATACACATCCTCAGGAAGCTCATGTTGGCCAGAGCCACAGAGGGCATAAGGACTCATGGAAACAAGAATGAGAAAGAATGGAGCTGGAAGGAAGAAACTGGCAACTATACATAACTATCTTATTGGCAGCTGGAGGTGCAAAGTGGAGGACCATGACGCCTGGACATCTGGGCATGACCAGCACAGAGCTGCAGAGTGAAGGGTATACGCAGCCTTACATGGAGAATAGAGGACCAAGGACTGATGTGGAGAATGGCCACCACTTAGGGCAGAAGAAAGGCCTGAGGAAGGGGAAGGTGTATTTTTACAGTCTTATATATACCTATTAAGTTCCATCTGGATTCAAATCCAGCTATGCAGCTGACTAGCTGTGATACTGGCCCAACGATAAAACTTCTCTGAGCCTCATTTTACTCAAATATAAAATGAGAATAAGGAGGTATATAATCTCTCATGGGATTGCCGAGAGAGGACACACGTGCGCACACACACACGCGCGCACACACACACACACTCACACACCCCGCCCCCAGGTACAGAGAAGTGCTCTGTAAGTGTCTGCTTGCTGCTGTCGTT